>NC_136069.1:989425934-989789870 GCF_964261635.1 Lissotriton helveticus | reverse complement strand
AAGATGACAAGTGCGATATGATATTCTGCAATTGTAAGGATTTGCCATGTGTGGTGCAATAATATGCATGGTTAGAGAGGTTTTTCCCTGAACGTGAGTATCGTTAGGTGGCAAATGTCAGGCACTCCTTTGGGGGTATGAGGCCAATAAAAAATTTGGGAAGTTTGCTACAGTCATCTGTAGGATCGAAAGACACTGGGGAATTGTTACAGAGGGAGCCAGGCTGCACAAAATGTGGTAACAGTTGGACAGAAATCTTAAGCAGGGACTTTTGACTACCCCCAATGTGGGACCAGGACCGCAGTACCTCTGTGTCTCTGAAACTTATTTTGACCTCTGGACACCACCATCTCAATACTCCTCAAATGTTCCCTCCTGGTACCCCGGCTTTGGTAGTGCATCAACCAGGTTCCAATCATTTGAGTGACCACAAACACCCTTCCTATGTGCCTTCCATTTACATTCAGTCAGTAACCCAGCTGCTTCGTTCGCTGTTCAATCTCAAGTGACAGTTGAATACACTTTGATGGGGTATACAGGGATTTACCGTACTGTACAGCCCCTCTCAGTACAGCCAGACTACACTGGTAAAAATCATGAATACATGTTTTGCCCAACAGTAAGGCCAGGCCTTTCCTCTGTAGTTCATAGCCAACGTAAGGAGGAAAAAATCAACGGAAGAGCATGCCAAAATTCTCTACAGACACTGCCAATCCTCACACTTCTGCCTATTTGCATGCCGAGGTTATTCACTATGACCCACCAAACCAATTGCAAACAGTAGCCTCTCCCTGCCTGATTCGTATGCTTCAATGCCACCTTTATTTAGCAAATGTTAGTGCTCTCGGATTTCGTAGCGCGATTCGCTATAGCCTCTGCTTTCAACAGAAATGTCCTAAAGGTACCTATACCAACCTGCAGGGTGGGGAGGAGGAGGCTGCTGCTGCTGGCAGTAACATTTTGGGGCACCCCCACCTGCAAAAATACAGCCACATGCTCCTTGTTGTAACTTTCAATACCATAACTGCAGCAGAATCGTATGGTGACTCCTGTTGGTAATAGAAACTGTCAAACAGCTTCTTGCCCCCCCCCGTTGCCCCATACCATTTGGGGTACACCCCATGAGGGAGGATCAGAGCAATAAAAACTAATGGTAGCCTCCCAAAAAGTACCTGGAAGCCATGCCATTCTGTGCACATCATCGCCTTCACGTTGCGCCCAAGCACCTTTTAATACTGCTCCCCCAAATTTTGACTGCACCCTCCCAACAGAAATCAGAGAGTATGGGGGGGTGCAGTAAAAAAGTATTTGCAGTCCCCCACCATAAGTCAGGATCCTTCTCCACCTATTCCTCTGCTCTCTGACCCCACCCATTCTGCCCAGGCGCCTCCTATAGCCCTCCTCTCTGACCCCACCCAATCTGACTAGGCTCCTCCTCTACCCCTCCAAACACACCCAATCTGACTAGGCTCCTCTTATACCCCTCCTCTCTGACCCCACCCAATCTGAGTAGGCTCCTCCTGAACCCCTCCTCTGCTGTCTTACCCCACCAATTCTGCCCAGGCTCGTCCTGAATCCCTCTTCTCTGACCCCACCCAATCTGACTAGGCTCCTCCTGAACCCCTCCTCAATCTGACTAGGCTTCTCCTATACCCCTCCTCTCTAACCACACCCAATCTGACTTGGCTCCTCCTGTACCCCTCCTCTGCTGTCTGACTCCACCCATTCTGCCAGGCTCCTCCTATACCCCTCCTCTCCGACTAGGCTCCTCCTGAACCCCCTCCTCCGCTGTCTGACCCCACCCATTCTGCCCAGGCTCCTCCTATACCCCTCCTCTCTGACCCCACCCACTCTGACTAGGCTCCTCCTAAACCCCTCCTCTGCTGTCTGACCCCACCCATTCTGCCCATGGTCCTCCTCCTACACACAACACCTGTTCCCTTTCTTCCACCTGTCTCTGTTCAGGCCACACCTATTTTACTTACCAACCAATCTGCAATCCCTCATTCGCTAGGCATGGTTCCACTCTTACACCACACACAGACACATTTTACTTACCAATTGGCCATTTAGGCCCACCTCCAACTTACCTCTGCTCTGCCACCATCAGTCACCTGGTGCCGAACCCGGGATTTGAACCTGGTTGCCTGGATGGAAGGCAGGCACTTACCCACTGGACCACACTGGTTTCCATGTGTGTAGCCTATCAAATTGTCCTTATGTCATGGTCATCCTTTTCATGGGCAATGGAAGCCGCAGGGAAGGACACCAATGCCTGTATGTTGCTTATAGTTACCACTGCAATCCTCTAGACCACCAAGGAGCTATAGCTCAAAGGTAAGTCTTGTACCTTTGGTGGGGACAGCCTTCACAGGCCAGGGTTCGAATCCTGCCAATGCTGTAGAAGTATCCCAAGGTGGGAAATTTTCAAATACTGAATGTAGTTTTTTTTTGCTACGTTTTTTTTAACTTGGTAACAGAGGAGAAAAGTGGACACTCTTTTTGGCACGTGTGTCCCAAAATTTCAAATGTTTTCCCTCATGACCTTCTACCAACCGCCCTATTTCTCAAGTAGGTGCAATAGGGACAAGGCCTTATCTTCCTTTATCAATGTCTTCATTCTTTGTCCTTTAAGTTTGGTGAATTGCAGAGTGCAATTGTGGTATTGGGGTTATAACTGAGCAGAAGAATGCGAGGAAGGTGCTACACTTATTGTAAAATAGGTTGGAGGATGGTGATTTTTCATTTTGGTGTGAGCCACTCGCTCAAATCAGGGGTTTGGTGCAAGTGAGCTTGGATAGAAATAAAGGTCAAGTATGAGCTCTGGCTAATGAAATGATGGGCCAAGTTTGAGGCAAGCTAGAGTCCATTTATTAGGTGCAATAAGAAGCTAGAAAGATTGTTTCCTTTAAGAGACAGACAAGGGCAGAGTCAAGCCTTTGCTCTTGTAGGTCTGCATCATGCCTGCTGCAGGATGTGAAGGAATGGACCTCCACAGCAGTGCGCTGTGCCGGGCTGGGCTGCGCTGGGCTGGGCTGGGCCTGCCCTGGCGCTGTGGATTTAATTACCCACCTCCTTCCTTTGAGGAACGCTCATGAACGCCCACGAACGCCCTTCTTCTGTATACAGGCTGACAGCAGGCAATTTAGGACCCTGCTAAATAAGGGTGATGTCCCCATGTGCTTCCTTCGAGTGGGAAAATCCTTCGTCTAACGCAGGTGGGCTTTTTAAAAATTTGGTTGAAGACCATATGTTGGAGGCGGTATCACGGCACAAGCCGCCGACCGTCTCAGAAGAAAGTATGCATGGGAGGACATTATTTGCATAGGACAGCCCACTTCTCAGGCCCATTCTTATGCTGTAGTTGCCATGAAGTGTTACTAGAGGGCAGTAGTATGAACAAAAGAGCACACTGAGGCTTTTCTTCTGCTTGCTGACATGAGTCTTGTTCATGGTGGTCTTGCAGGGCCTAAGGAGTGAAGGACTGTGATGACTGAGGGGATGAGGAATGGCTGGCCTGTATTTGTGGTGAAGGGGGAACATTTGGAAGGTAAACAGCAAGATGAAAGCGTCAAAGCATATATGTTTGCTGAGTGATTGAGTCTGTGTGTCACTTGTCTCTTTGAAGGGACATGTGAGAAAGGAACAGCAGCACCATAGACTTCAGATGGGAGAGAGCAAGCAAGGATGAATATTTTCCTCAAATCCAAATACTTACAGCACCTCAAAGATGACAAGTGCGATATGATATTCTGCAATTGTAAGGATTTGCCATGTGTGGTGCAATAATATGCATGGTTAGAGAGGTTTTTCCCAGAACGTGAGTATCGTTAGGCTGGCAAATGTCAGGCACTCCTTTGGGGGTATGAGGCCAATAAAAAATTTGGGAAGTTTGCTACAGTCATCTGTAGGATCGAAAGACACTGGGGAATTGTTACAGAGGGAGCCAGGCTGCACAAAATGTGGTAACAGTTGGACAGAAATCTTAAGCAGGGACTTTTGACTACCCCCAATGTGGGACCAGGACCGCAGTACCTCTGTGTCTCTGAAACTTATTTTGACCTCTGGACACCACCATCTCAATACTCCTCAAATGTTCCCTCCTGGTACCCCGGCTTTGGTAGTGCATCAACCAGGTTCCAATCATTTGAGTGACCACAAACACCCTTCCTATGTGCCTTCCATTTACATTCAGTCAGTAACCCAGCTGCTTCGTTCGCTGTTCAATCTCAAGTGACAGTTGAATACACTTTGCAGGGGTATACAGGGATTTACCGTACTGTACAGCCCCTCTCAGTACAGCCAGACTACACTGGTAAAAATCATGAATACATGTTTTGCCCAACAGTAAGGCCAGGCCTTTCCTCTGTAGTTCATAGCCAACGTAAGGAGGAAAAAATCAACGGAAGAGCATGCCAAAATTCTCTACAGACACTGCCAATCCTCACACTTCTGCCTATTTGCATGCCGAGGTTATTCACTATGACCCACCAAACCAATTGCAAACAGTAGCCTCTCCCTGCCTGATTCGTATGCTTCAATGCCACCTTTATTTAGCAAATGTTAGTGCTCTCGGATTTCGTAGCGCGATTCGCTATAGCCTCTGCTTTCAACAGAAATGTCCTAAAGGTACCTATACCAACCTGCAGGGTGGGGAGGAGGAGGGCTGCTGCTGCTGGCAGTAACATTTTGGGGCACCCCCACCTGCAAAAATACAGCCACATGCTCCTTGTTGTAACTTTCAATACCATAACTGCAGCAGAATCGTATGGTGACTCCTGTTGGTAATAGAAACTGTCAAACAGCTTCTTGCCCCCCCCCCCCGTTGCCCCATACCATTTGGGGTACACCCCATGAGGGAGGATCAGAGCAATAAAAACTAATGGTAGCCTCCCCAAAAAGTACCTGGAAGCCATGCCATTCTGTGCACATCATCGCCTTCACGTTGCGCCCAAGCACCTTTTAATACTGCTCCCCCAAATTTTGACTGCACCCTCCCAACAGAAATCAGAGAGTATGGGGGGGTGCAGTAAAAAAGTATTTGCAGTCCCCCACCATAAGTCAGGATCCTTCTCCACCTATTCCTCTGCTCTCTAACCCCACCCATTCTGCCCAGGCGCCTCCTATAGCCCTCCAAACACACCCAATCTGACTAGGCTCCTCTTATACCCCTCCTCTCTGACCCCACCCAATCTGAGTAGGCTCCTCCTGAACCCCTCCTCTGCTGTCTTACCCCACCAATTCTGCCCAGGCTCGTCCTGAATCCCTCCTCTCTGACCCCACCCAATCTGACTAGGCTCCTCCTATACCCCTCCAACCACACCCAATCTGACTAGGCTCCTCCTGAACCCCTCCTCAATCTGACTAGGCTTCTCCTATACCCCTCCTCTCTAACCACACCCAATCTGACTTGGCTCCTCCTGTACCCCTCCTCTGCTGTCTGACTCCACCCATTCTGCCAGGCTCCTCCTATACCCCTCCTCTCCGACTAGGCTCCTCCTGAACCCCCTCCTCCGCTGTCTGACCCCACCCATTCTGCCCAGGCTCCTCCTATACCCCTCCTCTCTGACCCCACCCACTCTGACTAGGCTCCTCCTAAACCCCTCCTCTGCTGTCTGACCCCACCCATTCTGCCCATGGTCCTCCTCCTACACACAACACCTGTTCCCTTTCTTCCACCTGTCTCTGTTCAGGCCACACCTATTTTACTTACCAACCAATCTGCAATCCCTCATTCGCTAGGCATGGTTCCACTCTTACACCACACACAGACACATTTTACTTACCAATTGGCCATTTAGGCCCACCTCCAACTTACCTCTGCTCTGCCACCATCAGTCACCTGGTGCCGAACCCGGGATTTGCACCCTGGTTGCCTGGATGGAAGGCAGGCACTTACCCACTGGACCACACTGGTTTCCATGTGTGTAGCCTATCAAATTGTCCTTATGTCATGGTCATCCTTTTCATGGGCAATGGAAGCCGCAGGGAAGGACACCAATGCCTGTATGTTGCTTATAGTTACCACTGCAATCCTCTAGACCACCAAGGAGCTATAGCTCAAAGGTAAGTCTTGTACCTTTGGTGGGGACAGCCTTCACAGGCCAGGGTTCGAATCCTGCCAATGCTGTAGAAGTATCCCAAGGTGGGAAATTTTCAAATACTGAATGTAGTTTTTTTTTGCTACGTTTTTTTTTAACTTGGTAACAGAGGAGAAAAGTGGACACTCTTTTTGGCACGTGTGTCCCAAAATTTCAAATGTTTTCCCTCATGACCTTCTACCAACCGCCCTATTTCTCAAGTAGGTGCAATAGGGACAAGGCCTTATCTTCCTTTATCAATGTCTTCATTCTTTGTCCTTTAAGTTTGGTGAATTGCAGAGTGCAATTGTGGTATTGGGGTTATAACTGAGCAGAAGAATGCGAGGAAGGTGCTACACTTATTGTAAAATAGGTTGGAGGATGGTGATTTTTCATTTTGGTGTGAGCCACTCGCTCAAATCAGGGGTTTGGTGCAAGTGAGCTTGGATAGAAATAAAGGTCAAGTATGAGCTCTGGCTAATGAAATGATGGGCCAAGTTTGAGGCAAGCTAGAGTCCATTTATTAGGTGCAATAAGAAGCTAGAAAGATTGTTTCCTTTAAGAGACAGACAAGGGCAGAGTCAAGCCTTTGCTCTTGTAGGTCTGCATCATGCCTGCTGCAGGATGTGAAGGAATGGACCTCCACAGCAGTGCGCTGTGCCGGGCTGGGCTGCGCTGGGCTGGGCTGGGCCTGCCCTGGCGCTGTGGATTTAATTACCCACCTCCTTCCTTTGAGGAACGCTCATGAACGCCCACGAACGCCCTTCTTCTGTATACAGGCTGACAGCAGGCAATTTAGGACCCTGCTAAATAAGGGTGATGTCCCCATGTGCTTCCTTCGAGTGGCAAAATCCTTCGTCTAACGCAGGTGGGCTTTTTAAAAATTTGGTTGAAGACCATATGTTGGAGGCGGTATCACGGCACAAGCCGCCGACCGTCTCAGAAGAAAGTATGCATGGGAGGACATTATTTGCATAGGACAGCCCACTTCTCAGGCCCATTCTTATGCTGTAGTTGCCATGAAGTGTTACTAGAGGGCAGTAGTATGAACAAAAGAGCACACTGAGGCTTTTCTTCTGCTTGCTGACATGAGTCTTGTTCATGGTGGTCTTGCAGGGCCTAAGGAGTGAAGGACTGTGATGACTGAGGGGATGAGGAATGGCTGGCCTGTATTTGTGGTGAAGGGGGAACATTTGGAAGGTAAACAGCAAGATGAAAGCGTCAAAGCATATATGTTTGCTGAGTGATTGAGTCTGTGTGTCACTTGTCTCTTTGAAGGGACATGTGAGAAAGGAACAGCAGCACCATAGACTTCAGATGGGAGAGAGCAAGCAAGGATGATTATTTTCCTCAAATCCAAATACTTACAGCACCTCAAAGATGACAAGTGCGATATGATATTCTGCAATTGTAAGGATTTGCCATGTGTGGTGCAATAATATGCATGGTTAGAGAGGTTTTTCCCTGAACGTGAGTATCGTTAGGCTGGCAAATGTCAGGCACTCCTTTGGGGGTATGAGGCCAATAAAAAATTTGGGAAGTTTGCTACAGTCATCTGTAGGATCGAAAGACACTGGGGAATTGTTACAGAGGGAGCCAGGCTGCACAAAATGTGGTAACAGTTGGACAGAAATCTTAAGCAGGGACTTTTGACTACCCCCAATGTGGGACCAGGACCGCAGTACCTCTGTGTCTCTGAAACTTATTTTGACCTCTGGACACCACCATCTCAATACTCCTCAAATGTTCCCTCCTGGTACCCCGGCTTTGGTAGTGCATCAACCAGGTTCCAATCATTTGAGTGACCACAAACACCCTTCCTATGTGCCTTCCATTTACATTCAGTCAGTAACCCAGCTGCTTCGTTCGCTGTTCAATCTCAAGTGACAGTTGAATACACTTTGATGGGGTATACAGGGATTTACCGTACTGTACAGCCCCTCTCAGTACAGCCAGACTACACTGGTAAAAATCATGAATACATGTTTTGCCCAACAGTAAGGCCAGGCCTTTCCTCTGTAGTTCATAGCCAACGTAAGGAGGAAAAAATCAACGGAAGAGCATGCCAAAATTCTCTACAGACACTGCCAATCCTCACACTTCTGCCTATTTGCATGCCGAGGTTATTCACTATGACCCACCAAACCAATTGCAAACAGTAGCCTCTCCCTGCCTGATTCGTATGCTTCAATGCCACCTTTATTTAGCAAATGTTAGTGCTCTCGGATTTCGTAGCGCGATTCGCTATAGCCTCTGCTTTCAACAGAAATGTCCTAAAGGTACCTATACCAACCTGCAGGGTGGGGAGGAGGAGGGCTGCTGCTGCTGGCAGTAACATTTTGGGGCACCCCCACCTGCAAAAATACAGCCACATGCTCCTTGTTGTAACTTTCAATACCATAACTGCAGCAGAATCGTATGGTGACTCCTGTTGGTAATAGAAACTGTCAAACAGCTTCTTGCCCCCCCCCGTTGCCCCATACCATTTGGGGTACACCCCATGAGGGAGGATCAGAGCAATAAAAACTAATGGTAGCCTCCCCAAAAAGTACCTGGAAGCCATGCCATTCTGTGCACATCATCGCCTTCACGTTGCGCCCAAGCACCTTTTAATACTGCTCCCCCAAATTTTGACTGCACCCTCCCAACAGAAATCAGAGAGTATGGGGGGGTGCAGTAAAAAAGTATTTGCAGTCCCCCACCATAAGTCAGGATCCTTCTCCACCTATTCCTCTGCTCTCTGACCCCACCCATTCTGCCCAGGCGCCTCCTATAGCCCTCCTCTCTGACCCCACCCAATCTGACTAGGCTCCTCCTCTACCCCTCCAAACACACCCAATCTGACTAGGCTCCTCTTATACCCCTCCTCTCTGACCCCACCCAATCTGAGTAGGCTCCTCCTGAACCCCTCCTCTGCTGTCTTACCCCACCAATTCTGCCCAGGCTCGTCCTGAATCCCTCCTCTCTGACCCCACCCAATCTGACTAGGCTCCTCCTATACCCCTCCAACCACACCCAATCTGACTAGGCTCCTCCTGAACCCCTCCTCAATCTGACTAGGCTTCTCCTATACCCCTCCTCTCTAACCACACCCAATCTGACTAGGCTCCTCCTGTACCCCTCCTCTGCTGTCTGACCCCACCCATTCTGCCCAGGCTCCTCCTATACCCCTCCTCTCTGACCCCACCCACTCTGACTAGGCTCCTCCTAAACCCCTCCTCTGCTGTCTGACCCCACCCATTCTGCCCATGGTCCTCCTCCTACACACAACACCTGTTCCCTTTCTTCCACCTGTCTCTGTTCAGGCCACACCTATTTTACTTACCAACCAATCTGCAATCCCTCATTCGCTAGGCATGGTTCCACTCTTACACCACACACAGACACATTTTACTTACCCACCTCCAACTTACCTCTGCTCTGCCACCATCAGTCACCTGGTGCCGAACCCGGGATTTGAACCCTGGTTGCCTGGATGGAAGGCAGGCACTTACCCACTGGACCACACTGGTTTCCATGTGTGTAGCCTATCAAATTGTCCTTATGTCATGGTCATCCTTTTCATGGGCAATGGAAGCCGCAGGGAAGGACACCAATGCCTGTATGTTGCTTATAGTTACCACTGCAATCCTCTAGACCACCAAGGAGCTATAGCTCAAAGGTAAGTCTTGTACCTTTGGTGGGGACAGCCTTCACAGGCCAGGGTTTGAATCCTGCCAATGCTGTAGAAGTATCCCAAGGTGGGAAATTTTCAAACACTGAATGTAGTTTTTTTTTGCTACTTTTTTTTTAAACTTGGTAACAGAGGAGAAAAGTGGACACTCTTTTTGGCACGTGTGTCCCAAAATTTCAAATGTTTTCCCTCATGACCTTCTACCAACCGCCCTATTTCTCAAGTAGGTGCAATAGGGACAAGGCCTTATCTTCCTTTATCAATGTCTTCATTCTTTGTCCTTTAAGTTTGGTGAATTGCAGAGTGCAATTGTGGTATTGGGGTTATAACTGAGCAGAAGAATGCGAGGAAGGTGCTACACTTATTGTAAAATAGGTTGGAGGATGGTGATTTTTCATTTTGGTGTGAGCCACTCGCTCAAATCAGGGGTTTGGTGCAAGTGAGCTTGGATAGAAATAAAGGTCAAGTATGAGCTCTGGCTAATGAAATGATGGGCCAAGTTTGAGGCAAGCTAGAGTCCATTTATTAGGTGCAATAAGAAGCTAGAAAGATTGTTTCCTTTAAGAGACAGACAAGGGCAGAGTCAAGCCTTTGCTCTTGTAGGTCTGCATCATGCCTGCTGCAGGATGTGAAGGAATGGACCTCCACAGCAGTGCGCTGTGCCGGGCTGGGCTGCGCTGCGCTGGGCTGGGCTGGGCCTGCCCTGGCGCTGTGGATTTAATTACCCACCTCCTTCCTTTGAGGAACGCTCATGAACGCCCACGAACGCCCTTCTTCTGTATACAGGCTGACAGCAGGCAATTTAGGACCCTGCTAAATAAGGGTGATGTCCCCATGTGCTTCCTTCGAGTGGCAAAATCCTTCGTCTAACGCAGGTGGGCTTTTTAAAAATTTGGTTGAAGACCATATGTTGGAGGCGGTATCACGGCACAAGCCGCCGACCGTCTCAGAAGAAAGTATGCATGGGAGGACATTATTTGCATAGGACAGCCCACTTCTCAGGCCCATTCTTATGCTGTAGTTGCCATGAAGTGTTACTAGAGGGCAGTAGTATGAACAAAAGAGCACACTGAGGCTTTTCTTCTGCTTGCTGACATGAGTCTTGTTCATGGTGGTCTTGCAGGGCCTAAGGAGTGAAGGACTGTGATGACTGAGGGGATGAGGAATGGCTGGCCTGTATTTGTGGTGAAGGGGGAACATTTGGAAGGTAAACAGCAAGATGAAAGCGTCAAAGCATATATGTTTGCTGAGTGATTGAGTCTGTGTGTCACTTGTCTCTTTGAAGGGACATGTGAGAAAGGAACAGCAGCACCATAGACTTCAGATGGGAGAGAGCAAGCAAGGATGATTATTTTCCTCAAATCCAAATACTTACAGCACCTCAAAGATGACAAGTGCGATATGATATTCTGCAATTGTAAGGATTTGCCATGTGTGGTGCAATAATATGCATGGTTAGAGAGGTTTTTCCCAGAACGTGAGTATCGTTAGGCTGGCAAATGTCAGGCACTCATTTGGGGGTATGAGGCCAATAAAAAATTTGGGAAGTTTGCTACAGTCATCTGTAGGATCGAAAGACACTGGGGAATTGTTACAGAGGGAGCCAGGCTGCACAAAATGTGGTAACAGTTGGACAGAAATCTTAAGCAGGGACTTTTGACTACCCCCAATGTGGGACCAGGACCGCAGTACCTCTGTGTCTCTGAAACTTATTTTGACCTCTGGACACCACCATCTCAATACTCCTCAAATGTTCCCTCCTGGTACCCCGGCTTTGGTAGTGCATCAACCAGGTTTCAATCATTTGAGTGACCACAAACACCCTTCCTATGTGCCTTCCATTTACATTCAGTCAGTAACCCAGCTGCTTCGTTCGCTGTTCAATCTCAAGTGACAGTTGAATACACTTTGCAGGGGTATACAGGGATTTACCGTACTGTACAGCCCCTCTCAGTACAGGCAGACTACACTGGTAAAAATCATGAATACATGTTTTGGCCAACAGTAAGGCCAGGCCTTTCCTCTGTAGTTCATAGCCAACGTAAGGAGGAAAAAATCAACGGAAAAGCATGCCAAAATTCTTTACAGACACTGCCAATCCTCACACTTCTGCCTATTTGCATGCCGAGGTTATTCACTATGACCCACCAAACCAATTGCAAACAGTAGCCTCTCCCTGCCTGATTCGTATGCTTCAATGCCACCTTTATTTAGCAAATGTTAATGCTCTCGGATTTCGTAGCGCGATTCGCTATAGCCTCTGCTTTCAACAGAAATGTCCTAAAGGTACCTATACCAACCTGCAGGGTGGGGAGGAGGAGGGCTGCTGCTGCTGGCAGTAACATTTTGGGGCACCCCCACCTGCAAAAATACAGCCACATGCTCCTTGTTGTAACTTTCAATACCATAACTGCAGCAGAATCGTATGGTGACTCCTGTTGGTAATAGAAACTGTCAAACAGCTTCTTGCCCCTCCCCCCGTTGCCCCATACCATTTGGGGTACACCCCATGAGGGAGGATCAGAGCAATAAAAACTAACGGTAGCCTCCCCAAAAAGTACCTGGAAGCCATGCCATTCTGTGCACATCATCGCCTTCACGTTGCGCCCAAGCACCTTTTAATACTGCTCCCCCAAATTTTGACTGCACCCTCCCAACAGAAATCAGAGAGTATGGGGGGGTGCAGTAAAAAAGTATTTGCAGTCCCCCACCATAAGTCAGGATCCTTCTCCACCTATTCCTCTGCTCTCTAACCCCACCCATTCTGCCCAGGCGCCTCCTATAGCCCTCCAAACACACCCAATCTGACTAGGCTCCACTTATACCCCTCCTCTCTGACCCCACCCCAATCTGAGTAGGCTCCTCCTGAACCCCTCCTCTGCTGTCTTACCCCACCAATTCTGCCCAGGCTCGTCCTGAATCCCTCCTCTCTGACCCCACCCAATCTGACTAGGCTCCTCCTAAACCCCTCCTCTGCTGTCTTACCCCACCAATTCTGCCCAGGCTCGTCCTGAATCCCTCCTCTCTGACCCCACCCAATCTGACTAGGCTCCTCCTATACCCCTCCAACCACACCCAATCTGACTAGGCTCCTCCTGAACCCCTCCTCAATCTGACTAGGCTTCTCCTATACCCCTCCTCTCTAACCACACCCAATCTGACTTGGCTCCTCCTGTACCCCTCCTCTGCTGTCTGACTCCACCCATTCTGCCAGGCTCCTCCTATACCCCTCCTCTCTGACTAGGCTCCTCCTGAACCCCCTCCTCCGCTGTCTGACCCCACCCATTCTGCCCAGGCTCCTCCTATACCCCTCCTCTCTGACCCCACCCACTCTGACTAGGCTCCTCCTATACCCCTCCAACCACACCCAATCTGACTTGGCTCCTCCTGTACCCCTCCTCTGCTGTCTGACTCCACCCATTCTGCCAGGCTCCTCCTATACCCCTCCTCTCTGACCCCACCCACTCTGACTAGGCTCCTCCTAAACCCCTCCTCTGCTGTCTGACCCCACCCATTCTGCCCATGGTCCTCCTCCTACACACAACACCTGTTCCCTTTCTTTCACCTGTCTCTGTTCAGGCCACACCTATTTTACTTACCAACCAATCTGCAATCCCTCATTCGCTAGGCATGGTTCCACTCTTACACCACACACAGACACATTTTACTTACCAATTGGCCATTTAGGCCCACCTCCAACTTACCTCTGCTCTGCCACCATCAGTCACCTGGTGCCGAACCCGGGATTTGAACCCTGGTTGCCTGGATGGAAGGCAGGCACTTACCCACTGGACCACACTGGTTTCCATGTGTGTAGCCTATCAAATTGTCCTTATGTCATGGTCATCCTTTTCATGGGCAATGGAAGCCGCAGGGAAGGACACCAATGCCTGTATGTTGCTTATAGTTACCACTGCAATCCTCTAGACCACCAAGGAGCTATAGCTCAAAGGTAAGTCTTGTACCTTTGGTGGGGACAGCCTTCACAGGCCAGGGTTCGAATCCTGCCAATGCTGTAGAAGTATCCCAAGGTGGGAAATTTTCAAATACTGAATGTAGTTTTTTTTTGCTACGTTTTTTTTTAACTTGGTAACAGAGGAGAAAAGTGGACACTCTTTTTGGCACGTGTGTCCCAAAATTTCAAATGTTTTCCCTCATGACCTTCTACCAACCGCCCTATTTCTCAAGTAGGTGCAATAGGGACAAGGCCTTATCTTCCTTTATCAATGTCTTCATTCTTTGTCCTTTAAGTTTGGTGAATTGCAGAGTGCAATTGTGGTATTGGGGTTATAACTGAGCAGAAGAATGCGAGGAAGGTGCTACACTTATTGTAAAATAGGTTGGAGGATGGTGATTTTTCATTTTGGTGTGAGCCACTCGCTCAAATCAGGGGTTTGGTGCAAGTGAGCTTGGATAGAAATAAAGGTCAAGTATGAGCTCTGGCTAATGAAATGATGGGTCAAGTTTGAGGCAAGCTAGAGTCCATTTATTAGGTGCAATAAGAAGCTAGAAAGATTGTTTCCTTTAAGAGACAGACAAGGGCAGAGTCAAGCCTTTGCTCTTGTAGGTCTGCATCATGCCTGCTGCAGGATGTGAAGGAATGGACCTCCACAGCAGTGCGCTGTGCCGGGCTGGGCTGCGCTGGGCTGGGCTGGGCCTGCCCTGGCGCTGTGGATTTAATTACCCACCTCCTTCCTTTGAGGAACGCTCATGAACGCCCACGAACGCCCTTCTTCTGTATACAGGCTGACAGCAGGCAATTTAGGACCCTGCTAAATAAGGGTGATGTCCCCATGTGCTTCCTTCGAGTGGCAAAATCCTTCGTCTAACGCAGGTGGGCTTTTTAAAAATTTGGTTGAAGACCATATGTTGGAGGCGGTATCACGGCACAAGCCGCCGACCGTCTCAGAAGAAAGTATGCATGGGAGGACATTATTTGCATAGGACAGCCCACTTCTCAGGCCCATTCTTATGCTGTAGTTGCCATGAAGTGTTACTAGAGGGCAGTAGTATGAACAAAAGAGCACACTGAGGCTTTTCTTCTGCTTGCTGACATGAGTCTTGTTCATGGTGGTCTTGCAGGGCCTAAGGAGTGAAGGACTGTGATGACTGAGGGGATGAGGAATGGCTGGCCTGTATTTGTGGTGAAGGGGGAACATTTGGAAGGTAAACAGCAAGATGAAAGCGTCAAAGCATATATGTTTGCTGAGTGATTGAGTCTGTGTGTCACTTGTCTCTTTGAAGGGACATGTGAGAAAGGAACAGCAGCACCATAGACTTCAGATGGGAGAGAGCAAGCAAGGATGAATATTTTCCTCAAATCCAAATACTTACAGCACCTCAAAGATGACAAGTGCGATATGATATTCTGCAATTGTAAGGATTTGCCATGTGTGGTGCAATAATATGCATGGTTAGAGAGGTTTTTCCCAGAACGTGAGTATCGTTAGGCTGGCAAATGTCAGGCACTCCTTTGGGGGTATGAGGCCAATAAAAAATTTGGGAAGTTTGCTACAGTCATCTGTAGGATCGAAAGACACTGGGGAATTGTTACAGAGGGAGCCAGGCTGCACAAAATGTGGTAACAGTTGGACAGAAATCTTAAGCAGGGACTTTTGACTACCCCCAATGTGGGACCAGGACCGCAGTACCTCTGTGTCTCTGAAACTTATTTTGACCTCTGGACACCACCATCTCAATACTCCTCAAATGTTCCCTCCTGGTACCCCGGATTTGGTAGTGCATCAACCAGGTTCCAATCATTTGAGTGACCACAAACACCCTTCCTATGTGCCTTCCATTTACATTCAGTCAGTAACCCAGCTGCTTCGTTCGCTGTTCAATCTCAAGTGACAGTTGAATACACTTTGCAGGGGTATACAGGGATTTACCGTACTGTACAGCCCCTCTCAGTACAGCCAGACTACACTGGTAAAAATCATGAATACATGTTTTGCCCAACAGTAAGGCCAGGCCTTTCCTCTGTAGTTGATAGCCAACGTAAGGAGGAAAAAATCAACGGAAGAGCATGCCAAAATTCTCTACAGACACTGCCAATCCTCACACTTCTGCCTATTTGCATGCCGAGGTTATTCACTATGACCCACCAAACCAATTGCAAACAGTAGCCTCTCCCTGCCTGATTCGTATGCTTCAATGCCACCTTTATTTAGCAAATGTTAGTGCTCTCGGATTTCGTAGCGCGATTCGCTATAGCCTCTGCTTTCAACAGAAATGTCCTAAAGGTACCTATACCAACCTGCAGGGTGGGGAGGAGGAGGGCTGCTGCTGCTGGCAGTAACATTTTGGGGCACCCCCACCTGCAAAAATACAGCCACATGCTCCTTGTTGTAACTTTCAATACCATAACTGCAGCAGAATCGTATGGTGACTCCTGTTGGTAATAGAAACTGTCAAACAGCTTCTTGCCCCCCCCCGTTGCCCCATACCATTTGGGGTACACCCCATGAGGGAGGATCAGAGCAATAAAAACTAATGGTAGCCTCCCCAAAAAGTACCTGGAAGCCATGCCATTCTGTGCACATCATCGCCTTCACGTTGCGCCCAAGCACCTTTTAATACTGCTCCCCCAAATTTTGACTGCACCCTCCCAACAGAAATCAGAGAGTATGGGGGGGGTGCAGTAAAAAAGTATTTGCAGTCCCCCACCATAAGTCAGGATCCTTCTCCACCTATTCCTCTGCTCTCTAACCCCACCCATTCTGCCCAGGCGCCTCCTATAGCCCTCCAAACACACCCAATCTGACTAGGCTCCTCTTATACCCCTCCTCTCTGACCCCACCCAATCTGAGTAGGCTCCTCCTGAACCCCTCCTCTGCTGTCTTACCCCACCAATTCTGCCCAGGCTCGTCCTGAATCCCTCCTCTCTGACCCCACCCAATCTGACTAGGCTCCTCCTATACCCCTCCAACCACACCCAATCTGACTAGGCTCCTCCTGAACCCCTCCTCAATCTGACTAGGCTTCTCCTATACCCCTCCTCTCTAACCACACCCAATCTGACTTGGCTCCTCCTGTACCCCTCCTCTGCTGTCTGACTCCACCCATTCTGCCAGGCTCCTCCTATACCCCTCCTCTCCGACTAGGCTCCTCCTGAACCCCCTCCTCCGCTGTCTGACCCCACCCATTCTGCCCAGGCTCCTCCTATACCCCTCCTCTCTGACCCCACCCACTCTGACTAGGCTCCTCCTAAACCCCTCCTCTGCTGTCTGACCCCACCCATTCTGCCCATGGTCCTCCTCCTACACACAACACCTGTTCCCTTTCTTCCACCTGTCTCTGTTCAGGCCACACCTATTTTACTTACCAACCAATCTGCAATCCCTCATTCGCTAGGCATGGTTCCACTCTTACACCACACACAGACACATTTTACTTACCAATTGGCCATTTAGGCCCACCTCCAACTTACCTCTGCTCTGCCACCATCAGTCACCTGGTGCCGAACCCGGGATTTGAACCCTGGTTGCCTGGATGGAAGGCAGGCACTTACCCACTGGACCACACTGGTTTCCATGTGTGTAGCCTATCAAATTGTCCTTATGTCATGGTCATCCTTTTCATGGGCAATGGAAGCCGCAGGGAAGGACACCAATGCCTGTATGTTGCTTATAGTTACCACTGCAATCCTCTAGACCACCAAGGAGCTATAGCTCAAAGGTAAGTCTTGTACCTTTGGTGGGGACAGCCTTCACAGGCCAGGGTTCGAATCCTGCCAATGCTGTAGAAGTATCCCAAGGTGGGAAATTTTCAAATACTGAATGTAGTTTTTTTTTGCTACGTTTTTTTTTAACTTGGTAACAGAGGAGAAAAGTGGACACTCTTTTTGGCACGTGTGTCCCAAAATTTCAAATGTTTTCCCTCATGACCTTCTACCAACCGCCCTATTTCTCAAGTAGGTGCAATAGGGACAAGGCCTTATCTTCCTTTATCAATGTCTTCATTCTTTGTCCTTTAAGTTTGGTGAATTGCAGAGTGCAATTGTGGTATTGGGGTTATAACTGAGCAGAAGAATGCGAGGAAGGTGCTACACTTATTGTAAAATAGGTTGGAGGATGGTGATTTTTCATTTTGGTGTGAGCCACTCGCTCAAATCAGGGGTTTGGTGCAATCAATCAATCAATCAATCAATCAATCAGGTCATTTGTAGAGCGCACTACTCACCCGTAGGGTCTCAAGGCGCTGGGAGGGGGGGGGTGCCGCTACTGCTCGAACAGCCAGGTCTTGAGCTTCTTCCTGAAGGAGAGGTGGTCTTGGGTCAGGCGCAGATTGGTCGGAAGTGAGTTCCAGGTCTTGGCGGCCAGGTAGGAGAAGGATCTTCCTCCTGTTGTCGCTCTTCGGATGCGGGGGGCGGCGGCGAGGGCGTGGTTGGTTGATCTGAGGAGGCGCTTGGGAGTGTAGAAGCTGATCCGGTTGTTGAGGTAGCTCGGGCCTTGGTCGTGTAGGGCTTTGTGCGCGTGGGTGAGGAGCCGGAAGGTGATTCTCTTGTTGACCGGGAGCCAGTGCAGATCTCTCAGGTGTCCGGTGATGTGGCTGCGTCGGGGGATGTCGAGGATGAGTCTCGCCGAGGCGTTCTGGATCCGCTGGAGTCTCTTCTGGAGTTTGGCGGTGGTTCCGGCGTAGAGGGCGTTGCCGTAGTCCAGTCGGCTGGTGACGAGGGCTTGGGTGCAAGTGAGCTTGGATAGAAATAAAGGTCAAGTATGAGCTCTGGCTAATGAAATGATGGGCCAAGTTTGAGGCAAGCTAGAGTCCATTTATTAGGTGCAATAAGAAGCTAGAAAGATTGTTTCCTTTAAGAGACAGACAAGGGCAGAGTCAAGCCTTTGCCCTTGTAGGTCTGCATCATGCCTGCTGCAGGATGTGAAGGAATGGACCTCCACAGCAGTGCGCTGTGCCGGGCTGGGCTGCGCTGGGCTGGGCTGGGCCTGCCCTGGCGCTGTGGATTTAATTACCCACCTCCTTCCTTTGAGGAACGCTCATGAACGCCCACGAACGCCCTTCTTCTGTATACAGGCTGACAGCAGGCAATTTAGGACCCTGCTAAATAAGGGTGATGTCCCCATGTGCTTCCTTCGAGTGGCAAAATCCTTCGTCTAACGCAGGTGGGCTTTTTAAAAATTTGGTTGAAGACCATATGTTGGAGGCGGTATCACGGCACAAGCCGCCGACCGTCTCAGAAGAAAGTATGCATGGGAGGACATTATTTGCATAGGACAGCCCACTTCTCAGGCCCATTCTTATGCTGTAGTTGCCATGAAGTGTTACTAGAGGGCAGTAGTATGAACAAAAGAGCACACTGAGGCTTTTCTTCTGCTTGCTGACATGAGTCTTGTTCATGGTGGTCTTGCAGGGCCTAAGGAGTGAAGGACTGTGATGACTGAGGGGATGAGGAATGGCTGGCCTGTATTTGTGGTGAAGGGGGAACATTTGGAAGGTAAACAGCAAGATGAAAGCGTCAAAGCATATATGTTTGCTGAGTGATTGAGTCTGTGTGTCACTTGTCTCTTTGAAGGGACATGTGAGAAAGGAACAGCAGCACCATAGACTTCAGATGGGAGAGAGCAAGCAAGGATGATTATTTTCCTCAAATCCAAATACTTACAGCACCTCAAAGATGACAAGTGCGATATGATATTCTGCAATTGTAAGGATTTGCCATGTGTGGTGCAATAATATGCATGGTTAGAGAGGTTTTTCCCTGAACGTGAGTATCGTTAGGCTGGCAAATGTCAGGCACTCCTTTGGGGGTATGAGGCCAATAAAAAATTTGGGAAGTTTGCTACAGTCATCTGTAGGATCGAAAGACACTGGGGAATTGTTACAGAGGGAGCCAGGCTGCACAAAATGTGGTAACAGTTGGACAGAAATCTTAAGCAGGGACTTTTGACTACCCCCAATGTGGGACCAGGACCGCAGTACCTCTGTGTCTCTGAAACTTATTTTGACCTCTGGACACCACCATCTCAATACTCCTCAAATGTTCCCTCCTGGTACCCCGGCTTTGGTAGTGCATCAACCAGGTTCCAATCATTTGAGTGACCACAAACACCCTTCCTATGTGCCTTCCATTTACATTCAGTCAGTAACCCAGCTGCTTCGTTCGCTGTTCAATCTCAAGTGACAGTTGAATACACTTTGCAGGGGTATACAGGGATTTACCGTACTGTACAGCCCCTCTCAGTACAGCCAGACTACACTGGTAAAAATCATGAATACATGTTTTGCCCAACAGTAAGGCCAGGCCTTTCCTCTGTAGTTCATAGCCAACGTAAGGAGGAAAAAATCAACGGAAGAGCATGCCAAAATTCTCTACAGACACTGCCAATCCTCACACTTCTGCCTATTTGCATGCCGAGGTTATTCACTATGACCCACCAAACCAATTGCAAACAGTAGCCTCTCCCTGCCTGATTCGTATGCTTCAATGCCACCTTTATTTAGCAAATGTTAGTGCTCTCGGATTTCGTAGCGCGATTCGCTATAGCCTCTGCTTTCAACAGAAATGTCCTAAAGGTACCTATACCAACCTGCAGGGTGGGGAGGAGGAGGGCTGCTGCTGCTGGCAGTAACATTTTGGGGCACCCCCACCTGCAAAAATACAGCCACATGCTCCTTGTTGTAACTTTCAATACCATAACTGCAGCAGAATCGTATGGTGACTCCTGTTGGTAATAGAAACTGTCAAACAGCTTCTTGCGCCGCCCCCGTTGCCCCATACCATTTGGGGTACACCCCATGAGGGAGGATCAGAGCAATAAAAACTAATGGTAGCCTCCCCAAAAAGTACCTGGAAGCCATGCCATTCTGTGCACATCATCGCCTTCACGTTGCGCCCAAGCACCTTTTAATACTGCTCCCCCAAATTTTGACTGCACCCTCCCAACAGAAATCAGAGAGTATGGGGGGGTGTAGTAAAACAAGTATTTGCAGTCCCCCACCATATGTCAGGATCCTTCTCCACCTATTCCTCTGCTCTCTGACCCCACCCATTCTGCCCAGGCGCCTCCTATAGCCCTCCTCTCTGACCCCACCCAATCTGACTAGGCTCCTCCTCTACCCCTCCAAACACACCCAATCTGACTAGGCTTCTCTTATACCCCTCCTCTCTGACCTCACCCAATCTGAGTAGGCTCCTCCTGAACCCCTCCTCTGCTGTCTTACCCCACCAATTCTGCCCAGGCTCGTCCTGAATCCCTCCTCTCTGACCCAACCCAATCTGACTAGGCTCCTCCTCTACCCCTCCAAACACACCCAATCTGACTAGGCTCCTCCTATACCCCTCCAACCACACCCAATCTGACTAGGCTTCTCCTATACCCCTCCTCTCTAACCACACCCAATCTGACTTGGCTCCTCCTGTACCCCTCCTCTGCTGTCTGACTCCACCCATTCTGCCAGGCTCCTCCTATACCCCTCCTCTCTGACTAGGCTCCTCCTGAACCCCTCCTCAATCTGACTAGGCTCCTCCTGTACCCCTCCTCTGCTGTCTGACTCCACCCATTCTGCCAGGGTCCTCCTATACCCCTCCTCTCTGACTAGGCTCCTCCTGAACCCCTCCTCTGCTGTCTGACCCCACCCATTCTGCCCAGGTTCCTCCTATACTCCTCCTCTCTGACCCCACCCACTCTGACTAGGCTCCTCCTAAACCCCTCTACTGCTGTCTGACCCCACCCATTCTGCCCAGGTTCCTCCTATACTCCTCCTCTCTGACCTCACCCAATCTGACTAGGCTCCTCCTGAACCCCTCCTCTGCTGTCTGACCCCACCCATTCTGCCCATGGTCCTCCTCCTACACACAACACCTGTTCCCTTTCTTTCACCTGTCTCTGTTCAGGCCACACCTATTTTACTTACCAACCAATCTGCCATCCCTCATTCGCTATGCATGATTCCACTCTTACACAACACACAGACACATTTTACTTACCAATTGGCCATTTAGGCCTACCTCCAACTTACCTCTGCTCTGCCACCATCAGTCACCTGGTGCCGAACCCGGGATTTGAACCCTCTTTGCCTGGATGGAAGGCAGGCACTTACCCACTGGACCACACTGGTATAGGTCAATATTGGTTGCAGTTAGCAGCCGAGGTGGTCGATATATTTCTACTCTTCAGCTTCTGATTAATTTTTTGGTGAGCAGATTTGAGCTGGAGTGAATTGCGTTAATCAGATCAGCTTAATATCACCTAATTACGGCTTGCCTCAAGCGTAATGTTTTTTGAACTTGTAAGTCTTTGGTATTCAAAATTAATACATTTGCTATGGACAGATTGGTAGAGAGTGAGTTTCACGACATATATAAATTACATAGAAAAAGCGTTCTGTTTTATTTATTCCCTGCAGACATTAACAGATCAACAGCAGTTTGGCAAAGCAGATGAGATGTATGATAAATGTATCGACCTGGAGCCAGATAATGCTACAACATTTGTCCATAAAGGATATGTATTAGGTGAAGGAAAACCATAGCATGATATGTTATTACACTGGATGATCCTACCTGCATACTTTTAAAAGCATGCATTCAGCGTGAGTAGCAACTTACTGCATCTATTATTGTGTTCAGCTTGCCACAAGCAAGAGGGCTGTTGAGTTTAAAGTATGTTGGGCATAAACCTGGCAATGACCTGGAAGGAATGGGGGCCTTATATGGATATAATTAACTTATGAAATTATCCCAGGCGTCGGAGTTGATGCAAAACATCAAAGTTCTTGAATCGGGGGGGGGGGGGGGGGGAGTTGGGGGGCGCGCACTGGTTCTGTATCTGTGCACAACAACTTTTTTCCACGCCTTTGACTGTAACCTGGAGCTCATTGTCTTGAGAGATTTTGGAGCTCTAAGTGCTTCAGAATACAGCTATTGGTGCAGTGCTATGATGTCTCCCTCAAGGCGTGTAGGCTTTACGTCCTATAGGGATTGCTAGGGACCAATGACCATAACAGACCCTCACTCTTTTTGACTGGGGTCAGACCATGAGTCCAAGTCATCCAAGTTTTGCCTTCGTATAAACCCCAAGGAAATTATTTGAGAGAGAAGCAACATTTTTTATGGTGCATCATGCCTATGGCTACAAATTAAGCTGGCACTATTTCTGGACCTGCTTAAAGTCACAGACTTGATACTCATTGTGAGAAGTTGGCCTGATATATGATGTCCACAGTTCTGTGGGCACCTTGTATCAGTCCAAACAATCCCTTATGGTGGTGGTTGTAAGTCAACCTTATAGACAAGCTATCCTAGGGGTAGCATGGACTAAGCAGCCTTAAAGGCTTAACTCAAGAGGGCATGTGAAGCCAGCTGTTTTACCATATGCAATCCTGTAATATCAAATGAAAGGACACCACACAAGTTATATATTATAAAAATATATGTATTTATTCCCAGAATAATCCCCAATACTCTTTATGAGTAAAGAAGCACAAGCGTTTAAACAAAAACACAATATAACATATGAAAGTTGCACGTTTATGGATGAGGCCGGTGGCCACTCAAACCATATATCAAAAAAGTGGTATAAGCATCACTAATCGATCAGTGGTAAGGCCTAGGGCCTTGGGAATCGCTGGGACTACACTGGACTAACAGCAGTTAGGACGGGAGTAGCCTGCGGGATTCGGGTGCAGCGCTTAAAGCACACGCATGCACCAATGCAAAGTCAATGGTGAGTAAAAGTTATCGAGTTACAGTTTTAAGAGTCTTCCGACTGGACTAGAAGGACAAAAATTTAGACTTAGACACTAGAGGTGTAAACCACTACAGGAGCACCGGCGTTCAAGAGTTACCTCACCTACAGGAAGCGGGTGCACAGGTGTAAAAGCGTGTCGGGTTTCGTCACGAAGATCTATGGTGCCTGGAGATGAAGATGCTGCAGGCGTTCAGAAGAGAAGTGTCCGGTGTGATCCAAGGGTGGATTGAAGATGTAGAGTACCTGAAAGCAGAGGGGACAGAGTCTGGGTCACTAGCCAGTGACCAGGAAGGAACCAGGGAGGAACCAGGCGATGTCGGGCGCAATCAGGTGGTTGTCGTGAAGCTGGTCTCCGCTGCCACGTAGACTCTGGGGCACCGAGGATGTCCAGAAGTGGATCACAAGCTGTCCCACAAAGGTTCTCGCTGTCGGCGGTGTCGGCTTCTGATCGGAGTCAACAGTCCTTGGCAAATGCAACCCATGCAGGATTCAAAGATCGCTTCTTACTCGGACCAGCAAGGTCAGAGTGGGTGCTCCTTTTCAGGGGAGCGAGGGCCAGTCTGGAGCAACCAGACTAGCAGTGTAAATTCTTTGGTTCGTCGGTACTGGGGCCACTAGCCAACGGGCAAGCGACCGGACCAACGCATCAAGCAGGAAATTGCAAAAGGGCCCCACGCAGCACTCGGTGAGTGTGGAGGTGTGAGCTTCGGTGCAAAAGCTGTTCGGGGCTGGAGCTTCTTAAACTCCAATGCACAGCTTCCAGGGAACTTTGGGAGCTGCACGGTCAGTGCTTTGTAGTTTTTCCAAGATGGCTGGCCCCATGCTTCAGGTCGCCTTCACGGGTCTCAGCTTTGCATGGACTGTGGATCAGGTTGTTAGAAGGCAGGAACGCTGAGTCTTGTTGATCTCTGTTGCTCGAGTTCTGGCGGGAACTGCAACAAAGCAAATGGTGAGGTGCTGGATGGTGCCTGTTTGCACAGGGTGGTCACTCCTTGACCACAAGGGAGATTCTTCAGTCTTCTAAGTCGAGTAGGATGTCGAAGGGCCCAGAGTTTTGTTTCATAAGTTTCAGTCAGGATAATCTGATGTGCATTGGCACTGCTCCCACCTTTATTCCAAATCTGGGGGTTGGATTACCTGCTAGGTCCCTCCTATGGGTGGGACCCAGGAAGGGGGTGGTTACACCCCTTTCCCTTTGTCCAGTTTCGCGCCAGGACGGGGGCTGGAGTTCCCCAGAACCGGTTTGACTGGATTTTGCATGGGACACCTTGTGTGCCCCAGGCAGTGTCTAGTTTCTTTCCTCCCTGCTCCAATCCACTATCTCCTGTCTGGGGTGGTGTAGCACCTCCCTGTGACAGGAAACCCTTTGTCCAGGCCTCCCCTGCCAAGTTTCGGTCAGCAGCAGGAGGTCAGACTTGTGTCGGGGCAGCAGCATCCATTTTGTGATGCTGAGGCTCTGGTTAGGATTAACCGCGTTTTAAGCAAAGTAACATGTCTTCTCCCTCTAGAAGGGTGGAATGCTACCCCCGTCGCCAGAACTGGTGAGGGGGTAGTATTCCAAAGTGTATGACACCAAACACGACATGTTTTGATAAAGCCAAACCAAAGTTAGCAATAACCGCGAGGATTATAATGCACTTAAGAGTATATGGTATGGCAGTATCACTAGAACAGCTAACAGGAAATGGTCCCGAAAGCTGCAGACAGGCTCAGCTCATCCCAGAGCACCATCTCACATAAAACCAAGCACTCTGCCTCCAGGATTGTTAAGGCCTTCCATAGGAGTGACTTATAGGTATATATGTGTCCAGATATAGGTTTAGATATATCTAAGCAAGGGGTGATTACACCACCTTGCCCCAGCTGAGTGATCAGCCAGTTGTGTCGATTTAAGTACCAGCCAGGGGTGGCAAAAGATATGCTGCAGCCCCTGGTAGGCCTTGGATGCACCTATGCCCTGGGCACCTATAGTGCACTGTACAGGGGCTGATAAGGTGTCCAGTACCAAATTGGTGACCTCCAACCCACGCAGGTCTAACTGGCCCAGCCTGATTGGTCTTTGGTGGTGATTCTGCTATGTCCCGACTTCCCAGCTTGGTTCTAGAGGCATTTCCTAATGCCATGTTCAACATCTTCTTTTGGGCAGAAACACCCATTGTACGCCCGCGAGCCTCATGGAACCGTGTGGCAAGCCTTCCATGTCAGCACTGGTGCAGTCATCCTCCCTTGCCATCCTGACTCGCCTCTTTACTACGATCCAGAGGTATGCAGCAGCTGCTGCCCACCCCCTTCACAGGCTAGCATTGAGCTTGCGAAGCTGGTGCTACTGGCTCCAGCTCAATTGGATCCGCTTCATCCTGTGGAAAAAAACATAGCAAGAAGAGAGACCCAAGGATTGTTGGAGAAAGAGCCCTAGCACCAAGAAATGGCTCTCTTATGTTCCTATGTTTTATGGCCCACTTGTTCTGGCCTTTTTGGGCCCAAATCCGATCTACTGGACTCTTATTGGATTGGAGAGGTGTTGTACAGTGGACCCAGTGACCCATCTGTAGAGTTCGATGGTTTCACCTCAGACTGTGACCTATATACCTTGCCGGAGATTGAGTTGGAGTCCCCTTCAGATCATTTCACTCTGGTGCGAAAGGCAGCAGAAATTTTGGAACTACCCATGCCATCCATTGAGACACAGCCAAATGCTTTGATTGCAACATTCTGCCCCATCTGAGCTGTTGCTCTCCATCAATGACGGTTTGCTGGATCCAGTACTTGCAGCATGGGAGAAAGCCAATTATGCTGTTGCCAGATGCTATCATCCTGCCCAGTGTTTACCTCCCCCTTTCTTGTCAAGCCATCCTTCTCCAGAAAGCTTGTTGCACTTTAGTGTAGGAGTTGGGAACTTTCCCAAACACTCTTATCAGACAGACAGTCCAAACGCCTGGAGGCTTGAGGCTAGGAAATATTTTCTACTGGCAGTATTTCATTGAAATCCTTAAACACTACGTGTCCCTTGGCCGCATACCCTGTGGGACGTGGCCTAGCTAGTTGTTCCTCATGTTCCTGGCGACCTCAAAGTACATTGTTTTCATATGGTCCGTATTCCCCTTGGCTATTATCAAATCCGGTCTGTTCACTGCTGACACAATGGAACAGCTCAGCCCGGGTCAGAGGGAGAGATGAGAGGCTAAGAAAACCCAAACCACATCTCACCACAGCTGCGCCACATGAGTCCCTGCAGAAACCCCTTGCACACTCCTGCCCCCTGACCCCACCACTCACATTTACCACCTGCTCAAATCTTAAATCCCACATACTTGGAGTTTAATCATCGTAATTCCAGCTAATAAAATGGGTTCCGTGCAGTTATTCCCATTCTGATTCAAAGGGGTTTAGCTCGCAGTATTGAGATATATGATGAGATACCATTCCTAAAGGGAAATTTCATAGGCCCATTGACTTAGGCCAGTGGATACATTTTAAAAATGCCTCTAGGAGACTTGGAATCTAATCGTAGTTTTATGACTTTGTAAAATATGCTTTCTAGTAAATATTATATGAAAATATATCTTGTTAGGGCCTCAACACTGTAATTCCTCTAGGAATATGGGTTGGGGCATCTGGGCCTCATCATCGAAACCACCCCCATTCTAGTTGTAGTGTATGGAGCTAGCAGTATGTTTCACTGAGCTGAATGCTCGTTTGTTACAAAAGTTTGATTCCAAACTAGTCCGTCTCCTCCTTCCATCCTTACAGCATCAATACATTGATTGCCATTAATTGTAACAATATGTACAGTGATTAGAAATGGTATTGAGTGCTTTATAAAAAGCACAATTACTATTTTGCCTAAAATTCTTTACTCTTAACATTATGATCAGGTTTGAGGCAGAAACCAGATTCTTGAAGTCAGAAACTTGTCTTCCTTTTTACTGAATATAATTGGTCAAACTCCGGCCTTATCACAATCACTTTGACTGGCCATTAAATGCTATTAGACTAACTGTTAGAAATGGGGGTCTCTAGTTGGCAGGAGTAGGTTCCTTTGTCCAAATAGGGACCCTTGCTTGTAGTCAGGGTAAGGGAGATACACACTTTAGATAACCCCTGCTCACCCCCTTGGTAACTTGGCACAAGCAGACAGGCTTATCCCCAAGTCAATGTGTAAAGTATTTGTACCAACACTCACAGTAACACAGGTAAAACACCACAAATTAACACCACACCAGTTTAGAAAAATAGAATATCTTTATCTAAAGTAAACAAGACCAAAACAACAAAAATCCAACATGCAGATACTCAGTAGAATGTCTTTAACAAACATTTGCAATGCAAAAGGTCTTGCATTTGCACGAGTTTGAGCTATTGCCATTGTAAATGACATTGCCTTTGATTTATGTGTTGATTTAAAAAACATAAATAAAAGGTTTTGTTATTTACAATGCCAATAGCTTAAACTCTCGCAAATGCGAGACCTATAGCATTGCAAATGCTTGTTTCGTCTGTTTACAAGAATGTCTTTGGCGATGTTCAATTTAGTTTTTTTTCTATATTTTATCTACTTTGTCACATTTTTTGTTCAAATCCATGATTACAATCCTGGTAACATCACGCAGCAATGTATGGTGTTTACACGCAGATCAATCCTTTCGGAGTAGTTGTTTTAGCAAGGGCGCGCGTCCCCACTTACTTTAGGGTCTTGAATGGCCCGCTTTGCGAAGACAAAGACAGAAAGCTGCAGACATACATGAGCGGTGTGAGCACTAACAGCTGCGTTTATCTTATATTTACATGCTCATGTATTTTAAAGCCTGCGCAGACACCTTAACTTTAGTAATCTGCACAACATTCCTCTCTGTCCTAGTGAACATGAGGCTAGACTAGCAAATGAACACGTCATAGGAGGCAGTGGCTTACTACTGATAGACGTCAATCCCAAGCCCCGCCCCCTGCATACATTATGCTTATGAAGTTAGCGGAATGTGTCTAACTAATTACTTACACTTACGCATTTACGTTCATGTTCTCATTATGCAGTTATTCACTTATGCGTGTGATATTGTTTGCAGTGTTCTTAGCTTAGCATGTGTGCCACCATTTTGGATTATTCTCTTTACGTGCGAAGTGTACTTGCTCATTCCCCCTCCCGTAGGAATAGGAGTAATTCCTCGTGTCAGCATATATGCATTTCTTGGTTTACTGTAACTGAAACTCCTGCTAGCGAAACTCCTTATCAGGCCGTTCTCATGCGCTGGGGATGTAGCGGCCTGGCTCTGTGTCCTTGGGAGATGTTAACAAGTGTTGCTATTGCAGGTGCAGATGCCTCTTGTATGAGGCCATTGTCCACACCTCTGGTGGACCAGTACTTTTCCATTATGGGCGTGTTTTACTCTGTTTTCTCGTAATATAATGTATCACCATGATGATGTGAGTTAGTCCTTCTCGGCACACTCTTAGGGGTGAGGTCGATATAGGGCCCTCTCATATGGGAGTTTGTGGCCTAATAAACTTGTATTGTTTATTCTTCTCCACTGTCCGGCTGACTTATTTTGGGTAACTATAGGAGAGTGAGGTAAGTCACTCAGGTGGATTTGGGCCACGCTTATCAGATGGCGCCCGAACAGGGACTCCGCGATTAGGATCTTTCTCACCCGTAAGTGGGTAGCAGAAGGCCAGAGACCCCCTGGTCGGCACGGTGGGTCCGGGTACCCACTTTGATGCCGAGCTTGGTTCTCGCAGCGCTGCCCCACCCTGCTGATTGGAGGAGGTCTTGGTCCGTGATCCTACGCCGGAGTCCGGAAGGCGGAACCTTGGAGCTGACCGTGTTGGTCCAGCCAGCCGGAAGTGGAGAACGGTAGAAGTCGGGACCGCGCACGGAAGGTAAGTGGTCCGACTGGTGATTGAGGGGCCGGAGTGCTCCGTGAGACCGGTGTGTCTCTGGTGATTGGAGGAGCCGGTGTGCTTCTGGGGCTAGTGTGCTCCGGGAAACTCAGGGCGTGGATAACGCTCTGACAGACTTGATGGAGATTGGGGAACGAGGGTTTGTGAAAAATCCGACTGGATAGTACTGCGGGTTGGTGAGTGGCTTGCTGCGCGAGGATTTTGGGCTCGCCCGAACACCTAATGTGGTGATTTACGGGAGAGCGCCGGGTCCCGCGTGGTGTGGCACCTGCCGATTTGTAGTGCTGCCCGGGAAACGGATTGGTTTCCCAGTCTCGGAACAGCGAGTGTAGGCTGTTCAGTCTGCGGTAGTGTCCAGGTTTCCCAGGACTTGGTCGACGGGCCTTGTCCCATTTGGTAACACGTGTTTTAGTACGGATTATGTTTGATTAATATATGCATATGATATTGTGAATTTGCCCTGTGTTATTGTGTGTTGTAGGATTACAAAATGCCGTGCTTTAGTAAATTGCGGTGTTTCGGGTGTTGTGATGAGGTTTCAGATGTGAGATTGGCTAAGAGCCAACCTGCCCCTCAGGAAGGTTCTCCAAATTTCGACATGTACGTCAAACACGGCTTGCCTCCTATTTTGTTTTCCTCTTTATGGCATAAGTATACAATGGATAATGTGGATTTGCAGTGGCCCCTATTGGGTTCTTTCGATGCAGAAAAATTAGACTATTTACAAGACAAGTTATTTGCTAGACGCAGCCGCCAGAGTATGTTTGATTCTTTGCGAATGTGGCAGAAGGAGGTACGGGAACGGCAGATAAGGGAAGAGAAGGTTGCTCAGAAAAGATCGGCTCAGACTATGGCGCAAAAGGCGAGAGAACACACTAAGAAAGAGAATGAACTGCGGATTGAGCGCGCAGATAGGCGTTTTCGGTTGTTGGAAAATAAGTGCTATGTGGTAAAGGAAGAGGACGTAGACGAGATGGAAGATATTTTGAGCGCTCGACCTCCTCCCCCATATGCACCACAGTCACTGTACCCCGTGCTTGGGGATTTCGCCCCACAGGCGGTGGTTTCAGTTCCCCAAGTCGGTGCCCCTCCCTTGTCCGGTACACCTGCTTCCTCTGCAGGGGGACTTACTTCCCCTTCTACCACGGCACCCTTGCTCCCTTTCTCGGCGGCGAGCCCTGCGTCTGCTGCGCTATCCCCGGTGCTCTCTGCTGGCCCTGCTATCCCCACTGTTTCTGCCAGCGCCACCCCTCAGAGCGCGTTGCGAACACCTGCTAGAGGAGCGGAGGGAGGTCTACTCCATCAGGTACGAAAGTTACTCACACGCGCTACTGTACCCCTAGACGAGAAAACAATGGTAGCTAATCAAGCTTGTCAATGGGCCAGGAATAACATTTATTCATTAGAAGATATTTGGTCTACTATGAAGGATTTTGAGCCTTTAATGCAGCAGCACGCTTTGTGGCACATGTCAACGACCCTGATAACGTTATGGGAGCAGGGGTATGGCGGTGAGGCACCGGCGATTCTTCGCGATATTAAGGCTCATGCTTACAGGGCTAATACTGGTGCGGGGGAAGTGCTCCGTAGTCTGAGGTATTTGTTGGAATACAGGAATGAGCTAACGGTAACAGGTGAGACTCACTTCCCGGGGATACATCCAATGCGTGAGGTACACCCTATATTTCACCCTGAGGTATCTGAAATAATAGACCCGACCACCTTGGCAGTAACGAGACCACGTGTAGATGCTCATTTCCAAGAACAATGGGTGTATACGCCCTGGAAAAGGAGCGAGGTATTAGCTCTGAAGGCGCAGTTACCCGACTCCAGAAAAAACCCAACGGCTTATTACAAGGAATTAACAGAGGCAGCATCCTCAACGGTAATGACGTTAGCAGATATTGAACTGTTTTTCGGATTATTGGTCCCCGTGGATGTGTGGAGACAGGTGAAGGGTTCGGAACATAGAGAGGAGTTAGGCGGGACTTGGGCAGAATTTACTGATTGGGATAAGGAACGTAAGCCAGGCGAAAAACCGAAACCTGAGATACTAGCATTACCCGGGCGCATAATTAAATATATGCATTCACTCATTCCTCCTAAAAAGGTAGATTGGGATAAGTTAACAGCTTGCAAACAGAAAAAGGATGAGGCAGTTTCAGATTTCTTTACTCGCTTTGAGGACACGTTTATGGATTTTAGCGGGCAGGATATCTCTCAAGATGGCGGGTTGCGTCTCTTTGTCAATAGATTTGTTACGAATCTACTGCCAGAAATATCAGCCCGACTGCAAGCGTCTGAAAGTACATGGACAACATCTACCCCCTCAGGCATCTTAAGCATGGCCCAGTATTATGAGCATAGAGAGAATGAGAATAAAGACAGGCAGGAAAAGAAGGCGAAAGATTTGAAAACGAAGGTTTTGTTGCAGCAAGTAGCGAAGGGCAGAGGACGGGGAGCCCCGCCCGCGTCAGGTGGTCGAGGAAGTAGTTTCGGGAGGGGAGAGAGAAGAGAGCGTTTGGGACCCAACCAGTGCGCTAACTGCAAACAGGAAGGGCACTGGTGGAAGGATTGTCCACTACTGCGGTCCCAGGCTGGACCTGGTAGGGGACGAGGTCGGGGAGAAGCGCCTAGAGACAATAGGCAGTCTGAGGAGGGTAGGAGGCCTGGAGGAAATTATTTTGACGGAGGAAGGGATAGGCAGCATGTTGAAGGAAGGGATAGACAGTTTTACAACGATGCGTACGCCGAGGATGATTTCACTGGATTTTCTTATAACTAGGACAGCGTAGGGCAGAGTGAGGGACCTGTTTCTGTGGATGTTGATCAACGTGGGCCTTATGTAACGGCAGACTTGTCGGGATCTCATCAGAAATTTTTATTGGATACAGGCGCTACGAAAAGTTCTGTAGCACGTTCTCAGGTTCCAGGGGCAGCTCTGTCTGGCAAGACTAATGTTTCAGTGGGGTTTTCTGGTACCCCGGTGATTAGCCCCATCTCTAAGCCATTGACACTTACGATTGGCCCCTTTACTGTTGACTCCCCTTTTCTTTTGACTTCGAATTGTGGTGAGAATTTGCTGGGTTTGGATCTGTTAAAAAGATTGCATGCTACAATTTACTGCTCTCCGGATGGTGTGTACCTTACAATGGGTCCTTCGGTCGCGCATGCGCAGCAATGTTTTTCAAAGGATGAACCCCTCCCAGTTGAATTCAGGGATGTCCCTCCGAGCTTGTGGGCCTGTAGCGATACTGATGTGGGTAAGATGGACATTGCACCGGTGTCCATAAATGTTAAGGTGGGAGCGAAGCTGCCTCGCATACCTCAATATAAGATTTCTAGAGATGGAGAGAGGGCTCTGTTGCAGATTATACAGGATTTGATCGGATCAGGGGTGGTTGAGGAGACAGACTCTAACATTTGTAATAGCCCGATACTCCCGATACTGAAAAGGTCCTCAGGTGCCGAGGGTGAGAATACACCTGATGTCTATCGTTTTGTGATTGATTTACGCCATGTTAATAAAGTGGTTGAGCCTCAGTACCCAGTGGTTTCTGATATTACTACCATTTTGACTATGATACCTCCGTCAGCAAAATATTTTTCAGTATTGGACCTTAAGAATGCGTTCTTCAGTATACCCGTACACCCAGATAGCAGGTACCTCTTCGGATTCTCATTGGCCGGACGCAGTTTTAGATTTACGAGAATTCCTCAAGGTTATACAGAAAGCCCCAGTATTTACAGTCAAGCATTAAAAGCACAGTTAGATGATTTGGAGCTCCCACAGGGCAATGTCTTGTTGCAATATGTGGACGATATTCTCATCGCCTCCGACAATGAGGAGGGATGCCGAGAGTCGACAGTTAAATTGTTATACCATTTGGCTCAGAAGGGACACAAGGTGTCTCTCCCTAAATTCCAATATTGTCGACAGGAGGTTACTTATCTCGGTCACCTCCTATCGAAGGACGGGAGAAGGCTGACACCAGAACGCATCAAGGCAATAACTAACATGGCAGTACCTAACACGCAGCGAGAGGTGCGCGCATTCTTGGGAATAACATCGTACTGTCGTCAGTGGATACCTAATTATGCTTTACTAACGAAACCCCTGCTGTATCTGACCACGAAAGAAGTGTGTGAGCCCCTACCTTGGACACCTGCATGCCAGGAAGCGTTTGAGTTGTTGAAAACTGCTTTATGTTCTGCACCCGTTTTGGGAACACCCAACTACCAGAAACCTTTTGTACTCTATGTGCACGAGGCGGAAGGTTGCGCGTTGTCTGTCTTAACACAAGATTTTGGAGGGAAGCAGAGACCATGTGCTTACTTCTCTGCAATGCTCGACAATGTGGCAAGAGCGCTTCCGAGCTGTCTAAGGGCTACAGCGGCTGCTGCAGTTTCGATAAGACAGTCGGCAGGGCTCGTACTGGGTTCAGCTCTTACGGTAATGGTACCACATGCAGTGGACATTTTACTAAACAGAACACAGACGCAGCATTTAACTAGCGCTCGTCTGACAGGATATGAGATGACATTATTTGCCCCACATGTGACGATAAAAAGATGTGCTACCCTGAACCCAGCAACACTGTTGCCCCTCCCTTCGGATGAGGAAACTGGTGAAGTACATGACTGCCTGTTCCGAACGGAGGAGGAAACAAAAGGGAGAGTAGATTTGACGGACAAACCCCTAGATAACCCTGACGGAGAGTTGTACGTTGATGGGTCCTGTTTTAAACTAACGGACGGCACCACAACAGCAGCATATGCAGTGACAACATTACACACAGTGGTGGAGACTTCTAGAGTCCCGTATAACTCAGCTCAGGCCGCAGAGATAATAGCGTTGATGCGTGCATGTGAACTGAGTGAAGGATTGGATGTGAACATTTATACTGACAGCCAATACGCCTTTGGCGTAGCTCATAGTTATGGAAGACTGTGGGCAGAGAGGGGATTTTTAACATCACACGGACAGCGCATCCAACACGGCCCATTGATATTGCGCTTGCTGACGGCTCTAACGCTTCCCAGAAGGCTGGCAGTCATAAAGTGTAGCGCACACAAAGCAGTGGTTGATGATGTGGGGCAAGGAAATGCGTTTGCAGATCAGACGGCCAAAGAAACTGCCAGGAACAGACTCCCGCGAATGTTTGTGGCTGGACCGGCTAGATCTGTACCAGACATTAATATGTTTTCAGATACTGTACAGAGTGTGCGAAACATACAGGAGAAAGTGACTGAGGAGGAGCTGAGGGAATGGAAGAATGGAAAGGGACAGCTGGATTCGGATGAGTGTTGGACGGATGTGACTGACAAAAGACGATGGTTGCTCCCAAATGCATATGTCCTTCCAGTGGTGACGATGGCCCACGGACCAGCTCACATAAGCGCTAAAGGAATATGTAAATTATTAGACCCCGTATGGAGTAATAAGAACATTTCCAGGGTGGCCACACGCATGGTACAACAGTGCATGATTTGTCTAAGACACAATCCTGGGAAGGGAACACCTGTCCCTGTGGGTAACTTTGCACCTCCAACATACCCCTTTGAGGTAATACAAATGGATTACATTGAAATGGAAAGAGTGAATAATCTTAAATATGTACTTGTGGTGGTGTGCGCATTCAGTAGATGGGTGGAAGCCTTTCCAACAAAAGACTGTACAGCCATGTCGACAGCTAAAATGTTGATCAAGGAATACTTCAGCAGGTTCGGATTACCTAGGGTGATCTGGAGTGATAACGGTACCTCCTTCAATGCAGAACTGATGAAAAATATATGTAAGGGATTGCAAATCTCTCAAAAATTCCACGCAGCCTTACACCCACAGGCGGCGGGTTTAGTTGAAAGATTTAATGGTACATTGAAACTGAAAATGGCCAAGATACAGGAAAGTACTGGGTTGCGTTGGCCAGACGCTCTTCCCCTTGCTCTACTCTCCACACGAGTTACAGTAAATTCCAAGACGGGTGTTTCTCCCCATGAAGTTGTATTCGGCAGGCCAGCAAATGTGTGGGGAGTTCCTAGACCTAAATGTTTCTCAGAGATAGAATATCCTATGTTGACAGACTACTTGTATGCCTTGACTAAAGATCTTCATTCTGTTCACCAGCAGGTAGCAGACACACTGAAACCGCTGCCTGAGGGGCCCGGTCACGGCATCAACCCAGGGGACTGGGTTGTCGTCAAGAAGTACCAGCGGAAGTCCTGTTTGGAGCCCAGGTGGTCTGAGCCGAGGTTGGTGCTGCTCACCACCTGCACCGCACTTCGAGTGGACGGACGTAAGGCGTGGACGCATGCCTCTCATGTGAAAAAGGTTCCACTGCCTTTACCCTATGATGCCTGGGTAAGAGGTGGCATTGCAGATCACGAAACAGAATCGTTGCCTAAGTATCTCCCTTTCTCTGATGCTGTGTTGATTGGGGAGGAGCACGACGACAAAGCACGAAAGCCAGCCCTGAGTACGAGTAGCAAGGCTTCCATCGGTCACGGTGCTCCGGTGACCGAAGCCACCTCCTGTCCGATTGATCCACCAATTCTGTTTTCAGATCACGAAGTGCGAGGGAGCACTCGCTATAACTTGCGGCCCAGGAAAGAGAGGCAAACGAATTGAGCACTGGAAGAAGGGCTGAGATAGGGGCAGGAGTGGACTGAAGTCGATAGGTTAGTGTAGCAATAGGGATGGACTGCTGAAAGGAGCCCTGGTGCACTTCTGAAGACATTGTTGGATGGAACATTAGAGTCAAACGTGGGCCCAAGTTTAGTGCTCCTGAGTCACTACAGTTGTGTGACTCCGTCGAGGGAATAGGGTTCGCGAAGCTGAAAGCCTGCCTATGAGGCTTTAACGGACATAGGGAGAACAGCCCATCGAAGGGTGAAGAACCCCTCTGGCCGGTTTTGGAGTGTCTGAACTTTTAGTAGTGTCCTTAGTTTTCGGAACTTTTAGGATATCCCTTGCCCCGTTCTTTAGCAGAAATGTACCCTTTTGGTCGTCCAATACCCGATGAGGAACAGCCTTTTGCTGCTCCCCGCAGGCCGGAACCAGATTCACCATGGCGTGCTCTATCACGAAAAAGTAAAATTGTGGTTATTGTGGTGCTCATTATTGTCTTCCTGATCATGCTTGGAATACTGTTTTTCCTAGACAAAGCTTACCCAGTCCACAAGATGGTTCCTACCCCTTCTCCCTTACCAGAGCATAATATGATTACTGTTGATTATGGTGAACAATGTATGAGAAAAGGTTACCGTGATAATGTCTTCATAAAAACGGTACATCATGCACACGCGGTATACAATGTGACAGATTGTTGGGTATGTGGGTTGCTTCCTTCTGCAGCGTATAAGAAGGACAGGTTACTGGCACTGCAACTGACCCCTGTGAATAGCTGCGTGGGCTGGTACACTTTAATTGGTAGGGTAAAGTTTTTTCAGCAGCCGGACTCTCTTACCCCACGACTCCCTGACAGTAGGTCTACATTGACGATGCGCATTCGCCCTTTGCCTCCCTCATCCCTTGGACGGTTATTTACTGATGGACGTTTTGATCAAACATTCCTAAAGACTTGCTCGAACAAGTTGGACAAGTTTCTGGTACCTAATGATACTGATAAAGTACGAGAGAGTTTTCTACAGTTAAACTCCTCTCTAGCATACCGACACCCTCCCACTACGAACAGTAGTGGTCATTCTTTAGTGCCCCTAGCAGTGGTGGGACCCTCACCTTATTTCTGTATACAGGGTAGAGGTCCGATAAAGGTGGGTGACAGTGTTTGTAATGTGACCACCTCGATTAGGTTGACCCTTAGCCCTTCGCTTGTCACTCCCCCTAATGTCTACTTTGTGTGCGGTGATAACGGGTACCTGTGGTTGCCTGAGGGTTGGGGTGGGACATGCTACCTGGCGTATTTACTTCCTCCTGTTTATGTAGCACCTTCAGATTATCACAAGACACATAGGAGGTTTGACGCGGGGCAAGAACAGCGAAAAAGGAGGGATCTTCAAGTTGATGACGTCGATCAGACAGACACCGCTGGGCAGCAGTTTAATGACTTTTCTAAAGGTCTGTTGCCATTCTGGGGCCCTATTTTTAATAGTAGATCCATTAGACGCCTTTCACGGGTTATGGAAAAGGTAGTGAACACTGAAGCTGATATCGCAGCTAACATGTCACTAGAGATGCAGGCTATGAGATTATTTACGATTCAGAATAGAATGGTTCTTGACGTCATCCTGGCAGATAGGGGTGGAGCTTGCCGCGTCATCGGGACGTCTTGTTGCGTATATATTCCTGACTCCGCCCCGACTGTTAACTTGGCTGTGCAGAAACTTCATAGGTTGGCTGCTGAACTCCATCAAGATAATGGTACCTGGTCCTTACAGACATGGTTGTGGGGTCTTTTCTCTTCCTGGGGTTGGAAAATATTCATGGTCATTATAGGTGTTGTAGGTTTTCTACTGTCATGCTGCCTCTGCGTTTATTGCCTTCCTCCCTGTTGCTCCATGTGTGCCAGCAATTTGAAGAAGTCTACGAAACGAGTGAAACAATACCCTGCTGTTGAGCTTACTGATGCGAATTGGCTAATACTGATTCATGATGATGTTATGGTTTAAGTTCCCCTGCCCATAGATTTTGCTGTAAAGGCCTTCCTTTTGGTTAATAAATGGAAACAAACGTGTTAGCCACAGTCCGCTAAAAGGAGGGTCTGATAGACGTCAATCCCAAGCCCCGCCCCCTGCATACATTATGCTTATGAAGTTAGCGGAATGTGTCTAACTAATTACTTACACTTACGCATTTACGTTCATGTTCTCATTATGCAGTTATTCACTTATGCGTGTGATATTGTTTGCAGTGTTCTTAGCTTAGCATGTGTGCCACCATTTTGGATTATTCTCTTTACGTGCGAAGTGTACTTGCTCATTCCCCCTCCCGTAGGAATAGGAGTAATTCCTCGTGTCAGCATATATGCATTTCTTGGTTTACTGTAACTGAAACTCCTGCTAGCGAAACTCCTTATCAGGCCGTTCTCATGCGCTGGGGATGTAGCGGCCTGGCTCTGTGTCCTTGGGAGATGATAACAAGTGTTGCTATTGCAGGTGCAGATGCCTCTTGTATGAGGCCATTGTCCACACCTCTGGTGGACCAGTACTTTTCCATTATGGGCGTGTTTTACTCTGTTTTCTCGTAATATAATGTATCACCATGATGATGTGAGTTAGTCCTTCTCGGCACACTCTTAGGGGTGAGGTCGATATAGGGCCCTCTCATATGGGAGTTTGTGGCCTAATAAACTTGTATTGTTTATTCTTCTCCACTGTCCGGCTGACTTATTTTGGGTAACTATAGGAGAGTGAGGTAAGTCACTCAGGTGGATTTGGGCCACGCTTATCACTACTACTCCTAATCCTACTAGTACTACTACTCCTACTATACTAATAGTACTGCTACTACAATAATAGCAATAATAATAATTCATATTATCATTTTATATTGTGCCTCTTGCCGGACTGCTGTCACTTCTAAGCGCTATAAATAACTGAAAGGTGCTCCTGTAACCAAATTATTGGTATTCGCAAAGTTACACTTGGCAGGTGCACTTATGTGGATGTTGTATTAATTCATATCTTCCAACCTCTCCTCCCAAACACACGTACCTTGAAAACACTCCCCCACTCAGACCTGTGTGTAACCTGAAGGTCACGCTCTTAAAACTCAGACTTTCACACTTCTGTTGATAAAAGGCGGACCACTGCAATGAGCGATAATAGGATTTGCATTTACTGCCTAGTTATAACCGAGAGCAACTAACGCACGTCTTACGATACAGATAAACGGTATCACAGTATTAGCATTTTCAGTTTATGTGGAGTAAAAGTCCCGTTTAATGTCACGTTTGAGATTTAAATTTTTTAACTGTGTCCTGGTGGGCTGCAAAAACACTGCCCAACAGAGTTTGTCAAGCAGCGCAGAAGAAAATGAAGGTGTGGTTCGCCAAACTCTCTTTTTTTGGGCGTTTGGTAAGCAGCACAGCATGTCGCCTGTGCCACGCTGCGTGTTAAAATCCTAAAATATTGAAAAAACAGATTAAACTGTTTATAAAGCATGGTGGTGCGTGCTAATTCAGGAAAGCACGTCCTGGTGGAATGGATGTATATAATTAAAAAAAATAGGGGCATATTACCAACCAATAGAGATAATTTTTGTCTCTAACTTGTTTAGAGACAAAAATTATCGCCGCAAATTGGCGATTTTTATCGCAGATAAACCTTGCTATTAGCAAGGTTTATCGCAAATGCGATAAAAAACGGCCGCAATGCATGAATATCGCTGAAAAGTCAGCGATATTCATGCATTATCGAGCAAATGCTCTTAGCCATGTTATCCACCTCCCATTGGATAACATGGCTAAGAACTGCTCCTGGGCAAGTGTTAGCTTTTGGAGATATTCGCGCTTAGCGCGAATATCTCCAAAAGTTGGTAATAGGAGATAGCGATGTTAGCGACTGTTTTCAGTCGCTAACATCTTGGCACGCCCACTTTGCATGTCATTAGTGATAAATATCACTGACATGCAAAGCGGGGCCCAAGATGGTCACTATCTCCTATTAGCTGTCGCTAACTGGTGTTAGCGACAGCTTGGTAATAGGGAGATAATTTTATCTCCGCTTTCTTGGCTTTTAAAGCCAAAAAAGCGGAGATAAAGCCCCTTGATAATATGCCCCATAGTGCTCACAGATGGAGATAAAAGAGACCGAGTAACACCACCAGTACAAGGTCCAGTCCTCATGGGAGGTAACAAACAGCGACAAGGTGGTACTAAGGAGGGATTAACAAAGTCTATTACCGAAATAGAAGCCCGCATTCATAAAGAACAATGACATAAGCCAATGATTAATATGGGAGGAGAGTGGACAAGGCTTCCACAGCATACCCTACTACAGCATGCCTCGCAGAGCGAGCAGCACATGCGCGCTGCCACTAGGCTCGACCTAAAAAACAAGCGAGGACAGCCATAGCGAGAATGGCGTTTACAAGGGGTTGGGCTGTGACGTGAGCTGGAGAAACACAAAACGCATACAGTAGGGAGCTCTCGAGTATGAACACTGGCTTCACTGTGTTTTATGATAAATACACGGTTTGCAATCTGCTGTAAGAAATTTGAGTGCTGGAAACAAAACTAGACATTTTGGCCCCTGTGCTACTGCACCTTCTGCACCATCCAAATCATGACCCTACTGCCTGCAAGGCAACTGCACTTGTGACTGTTTGTGCCATAGTAAAATATCGCAATGATCAGTGTTCAGTGGGTTTCGTAAACCTTTTGGCCAGTGCACCACTGCATCTACTGCACCATTCAAATCATGACCCAAGTGAATGCAAGGCAACTGGACTTGTGACTGCTTGCTTAGCAGTAACCAGGGCTGGACTGGCTGGAACGGGCACCGGGCATTTCCCCGGTGGGCTGCCAGGCTGGGGGCCAGTTTTAGGGCCCTGAGGAGCCATGGGGCATATTACCAAGCAATAGCGATAATTATCGCTATTGCTTGGTTAGAGACAAAATTTTACCGCTGAGCTGCGGCGATTTTTATCGCAGATAAACCTTGGTATTACCAAGGTTTATCGCAAATGAGATAAAAAACGTTCGCAATGCATTAATATCGCTGAAAAGTCAGCGATATTCATGCATTACCGAGCTAATGCTCTTAGCCATGTTATCCACCTCCCATTGGATAACATGGCTAATAACTGCTCAGGGCAGGTGTTAGCTTTTGGAGATATTCGCGCCAAAAGTTGGTAATAGGAGATAGCGATGTTAGCGACTGTTTCCAGTCGCTAACATCTTGGCACGCCCACTTTGCATGTCATTAGTGATAAATATCACTGACATGCAAAGTGGGGCCCAAGATGGTCGCTATCTCCTACTAGCTGTCGCTAACTGGTGTTAGCGACAGCTAGGTAATAGGGAGATAATTTTATCTCAGCTTTCATGGCTTTTAAAGCCAAAAAAGCGGAGATAAACCCCCTTGATAATATGCCCCCATATTTGTTAACGGTGGCCAGCAATATCGACCCCCTATAACAAAATCGACCGTAGCCAGCCCTGGCAGTAACCTGTAGCAATAGTCAGTATTCAGTGGATTTCCTGCATCTTTCGGCCCCTGTGCCACTGCGCCTGCTGCAATATCCAAATCATAGGCCTGGTGCCTGCAAGCAGGGCCGGCGCTAGGCATGGGCAGTGTGGGCAGCCGCCCAGGGCCTCGCGCTCAGCAAAACACAGGGGGCCTCGCGCCCCTGTGAAAGGTCACACTTTCACAGCTCACTTCAGGGCCCCCGGCAGCGCCTCGGGCGCCTTGGTTAAGTACCGGCCATTCTCGGCTCTGTTTGGGCATTTTGTATCCAAGCAACAGAGGCCCCTTTGTTTCTTTCGAGCACCAGCCGGACACAGGTAAGAGAAGGTGGGTGAGGGGAGGAGGGAGCAGCCAGATCAACTGGCTTTTGTTATACTTCGAATCTTGGTAGGGCAGTGTCTTGTATCTTAAAATGTATGCATAAGCAATATTTGACTTGTACTGATCTGACAGGGGGGGCAATATTACATACACATCGAAAATATATTTACTGTTGCCATCTAAGCTAGGTACAGCTACAATTGAAGCACACCCCTTCAGCTGAGGTTTTTTTTTTTTTTTTTTTTGCTCTCTGATGAGCTCTCTGCAGTGTCTTGGGAAGTGCCTTGTTACGGTTTGAAGGCCCAGGGGAGGGGGGCCCCCTCCCAGGGCCTCATAGCACTGTGTCGAGCTGGAAGGTCATGGTGTGGGGGCCCCCTTCCCTGGGCCTTGTAGCCTTCGGTGTCTGTTTCAGAAAGCGCAGAAAGAGTGTAGGTTTTAAGCAGGACTCATTTATATATTGGTGATACATTTGGCAAGTTAGTGAAGGTGGCAATGTATGCCTCCAATGAGCCTGTCCTGGACTACAAAATTGTTATCATCTTTGTAATGTGGGCATTGTAGCCATCGGTGGCTATTGGGCAGGAAGCAGAGACGTGAAAAAGTAAGTGAAGCAAAATCAGTTGCAGTGGAAACCACGTTCATAAATTACTAGTAGAACAGCACCTTGCCGTTTAAGTATAGTGGACCTTTTAAACAAGCATTTGCAATGCAATAGGTCTCGCATTAGGAAAGTTTGAGCTATTGGTCTTGTAAATGACAATTTTATTATTTATGTCTTGGTTTTGAAAATAGCTAAATTAATAGCTTTGTCATTTACAATGCCAATAGTTATAACTTTCGCAAATGTGACACCTATAGCATTTGTAAAGCAACATGTTTTGTATTTACGTGACTTAGATGTATTGATATTACAAATAACAATGGCTTTTAATTTTTTAATTAATTAATACTTAAATAAAAGTGATTGTAATGTATAATGGCAACAGCTTAAACTTTTGTAAATAACTTTTGTGAAGATTATGTTCAGTGTATTTTATTGTGAAGAAAATCCAAGAACAGAAGTGAAATATTAACATCGTTTTGTGACATTTGTAATAAAGCTTGAAACATTGAGAGAATGTATTTGAACCAGTTGTTGTTGAATGGTTGCACATATTGATGCTGTGATGGCGCGGAGTGATGTGGTGGCGACGAGTGATGCTGTGGCGGCGACGAGTGATGCTGTGGCTTTCAGTGATGCTATGGTAGCGCATAGTGATGTTGTGGTGCCCCTGAGTGATGCTGTGGTGGCCCTGAGTGATGCTGTGGAGGCCGTGAGTGATGCTGTGGTGGTGCTGAGTGGTGCTGTGGTGGTGCTGTGGTGGTGTGTGGTGGTGCTGTGGTGGTGCTGAGTGGTGCTGTGGTGGTGCTGAGTGATGCTGTGGTGGTGCTGAGTGATGCTGTGGTGGTGCTGAGGGATGCTGTGGTGGTGCTGAGTGGTGGTGTGGTGGTGCTGAGTGGTGGTGTGGTGGTGCTGAGTGGTGGTGTGGTGGTGCTGAGTGATGCTGTGGTGGTGCTGAGTGATGCTGTGGTGGTGCTGAGTGATGCTGTGGTGGTGCTGAGTGATGCTGTGGTGGTGCTGAGTGATGCTGTGGTGGTGCTGAGTGGTGCTGAGTGATGCTGTGGTGATGCTGTGGTGGTGCTGAGTGATGCTGTGGTGGTGTGGTGGTGCTGAGTGGTGCTGTGGTGGTGTGGTAGTGCTGAGTGATGCTGTGGTGGTGCTGAGTGGTGCTGTGGTGGTGCTGAGTGGTGCTGTGGTGGTGCTGAGTGGTGCTGAGTGGTGCCGTGGTGGTGCTGAGTGATGCTGTGGTGGTGCTGAGTGGTGCTGTGGTGGTGCTGAGTGATGCTGAGGTGGCGCTGAGTGATGCTGTGGTGGTGCTGAGTGGTGCTGTGGTGGTGCTGAGTGACTTCTTGCAGGGATCATTTCGATGGCCATGCTATCACATCTCAACCATATTGCTTCAAAATGCATTTTATCCTCTAGTCCTGAAGTACGGCATAGACCAGAAGATGCTCTTTATGCGTTACTTTCAAGATGTGTCAGTAAATCAGATGCTCACTCCTGACCTGCGGTTCCTACACGTAAATCGTGCCTAGGCAAGCTAACACTTTTAACCTTCCAAGGTCGGTATATTACACACCCTTAAAGATTACGTAATAGTAACGCTCGCCACTGCACAAAAAGTCTGCTCTACATTGCTGTTCACTACCGGTAGGTGAGGTGGCCTCCTCTAGAATTCTCTGCGCTTCAACACTCGCCAGTCCTCTTATAGCTCCTTACTCATCTCAAGCACCTATGACCTAGGATACTAAGATTAAATGTTACTATGTTATGTTACGTCATGATGGTACCTTGACTCTACAACTTGATAGCAAAGCATGCTGTTCCGTCTCACAGTCCTCATACCCCACTATGCGATTGCTCCTCTTTCTTCTATACTGTGCCTGTACTCTTTGTTTGAAAAATCTCAATTAAAAAGATGCTGAAGCCCTTTGAGCCCAATGGGCAACGTGCCTGATCCTGAGTAATCACTGTTGTAGGTGCTAAGCTTCCTGGTGCAAGGTCGGCGATCTTTGGACCAATCTATGTAATTTTCACTTTCAAACTAAAACCAGCAGAATCAAAAAGTTTTAACTTGTCAGCTAGAAGAGCCATGGGCCAGATGTTCAAACATTTTTGTGGTTACAAGCGATCTGGTTTGGAGTTTGTGACCTCACTGCATTTTGCAACAAGCATTGTGTTCATTCTCTCAACCTTGTTTCATTGCAATATTTAATTTTATCTACTTTTTATAATAAATTGATATTTGCTCACGTGTTTTCAATCCCCTCTACTTTTTGTCCATGTTACTGATATCCACATTAGTTAGCTTCAGTGATGCCAAATAAGATCAATAGTACTGCGATGTCGCTTTCTGTGATGTCACTTCTTGTGACGCAATATGCAACAAGGGGGGCCTCGCATCTTCCCTTTCGCCCGGGGCCTCAGAAGGCCTAGGACCGGCCCTGCCTGCAAGGTAACTGCACTCGTGACTGCTTGTTTAGTAGTAAAATATAGCAATAATCGGGATGGTTCTCATCACAAGAGTGCAGGTCAGGGTGCTGGTGCTGAGTGCCGTTACATTGGCGTTTATGATATAAAATGTGATTTTGGTGTCAATGGAGTGCTAGCAGTGGGTTCCTGAGCAAGCATAGGAGGCTAACAGCAGGACATGAAAGAAAAATCACACATTCTAGAGAAATATACACGTGCGCTTCAGAGTTGTGCTTACACGCTGACAAATTCAATACATTTGCCTGTTTTATACTAAAACCTAAACAAGCGTGAATATTTTAAAGCTGCATGTACTCTCAAAGCAGCATAACGCAAGTGTTTAAATATGGTAAGCACAGGCTCAAGCATGCACGTGTGAGCCTGCAGATGTGCTCGTTCGTAAGCCCAGATGACAAAGCCAGTAGCAGTACACATCTAGCTGCGCTGCCCAAAGATCCCCTGACTGTGAAGGCGAGTCAAACGAGCATCACATATGTCACAAAATGTCATCTGTAGTTTGTGCACACACTCAGGCAATTAGCACGCTACACATTCGACCACCCAATGAAGAGCAATAACTTGCTTTGGAGTTGTCTTTGCCTGAAACGAGTCTTGTGGAGCTTCTTTTGCACCTAACGTTGGGAGGGTGCATCCCAAGTCACAGTCATCTGTAGGTGACCAGCTTCAATCTCGGCAGGGTCTACTTGGCATGTCATCCTGCAGAGGTCAGCAAATTGAACGACATGTGTTTGTGTGATAGTAATACATGCTATTTAGAGCGTTTAGAAACAGATCTACTGCTGTATGACGAGCAAAAGAAAAATGAGTGTCAAGCAGACACCTCATGTTTTGCTATTTCTGGTGTGCACCGCTCATGATCATGCAGTCCCCAACTGATAAAAGGAAATACAAAAGAAAGCAAGACATCTTCTAGGACTTAAACCCTCACACCGCACATGTGGATCTTAGATCGATTGCGTTTTACACTGGTGGGGGGTTCCGGGTCAGGTGGGGGTTGCAACTCCATGTGCTGTTGGATTTTAAAATTGAGTTGTTTTTTTGGTGGACAAAGTAGCCGAAGCTTTTCAGCAGGTATGTGCGGAAGCTAAGACCTGGGGGCATATTAGCAAGAACCTCGTTAAAATTCTCGCCGTTTTAGCGGCAGGAAACTGCTGCTAAAACGGCGATAATGGGCTTGATAATATGCGTTATAGAATTCCAAAAGAAGCCCAGGTTAGAAGTGTAGGGCATCTAACCTGTGCTTCTATTGGAATTCTATAAAGCATATTAGCAAGCCTATTATCGCCGTTTTAGCGACAGTTTCCTGCCGCTAAAACTGCGATAATTTTAACGAGGTTCTTGCTAATATGCCCCCTGGGGGTATATTATCAACGGCCAGCGATAATTATCGCTGGCCATACATAGCGATAGAAATATTATCGCAGGCTATCGCTGAATATTATGATAACGCTATATTTAGAACGCATAGTGCTATGGCGATAATATTTCAGCGATAGCAGTGTTTTCAATGGAACATTGCTGGTTTTACAGCGATGTTCCATTGAAAACAGCGGTAACATTGCTGATACGACCCTGTGGTCGTATCAGCATAATCCATCTCCCATTAAAAGTATGCCTTAGTCAGGTATTTAACAGACGTTAAATTCCTGAGTTAAGGCTGAGGTAGCGCAATTTTTTTTATCACTGCACCTCCTTGTTAATATTGCGAAGCTGCCTTCACGATATTAACATGTGTTGTTTTCACAGCCGTGCCTTCTTTGCATCTCATTAGCGATGCGAGGCGAGGCTGTGAAAAAACGGGCTCTACATCAAGGAAACACACACTAGTGTGTCCTTGATGATATTGCGATATAATTATCGCCACTTTTCGCCCAGAAACAGATGCTAAAGCGGCAATAATTATATCGCCAGCCCTTGCTAATATGCCCCTAGTTCTTAATCTCAGCCTTTCAGCTTGACACATGTATGATCTTTGGCAGATCACTGTATTTCTCTGTTGTTTGGTTGTTGGAATAATTGTAGAAAGGCAATAGGTGGAGGTCCATACTATTCATTTAAAAAAACTTAACATCAATGTTGGTACCGTGCACCGACACTTAGGCAGCTAGTTCTTTTTTTAGCGCAGTGCATCAGAATGTGAAACCGGTATTTTTGCAGATTGGCTATCGCCTGAGCTGAGACACATAACTAAAGCATCCCCTGCCCAACATTTATACATCAAGCCCCCTTCCGCTAACACAGACCTATCGTGATAAAAGCTCCTTCTGCCAGAGAGAGGCATGCAAGGTAACTGAACTTGTGACTGCTAGTTTTGTAGAAAAAGATATCAATCACTAAACATGCCTGCTTTAGACTAAAACGTGAACACGCTCAAATAATTTAATGCTGCATGTACTTTCAAAGAGGCATAACGCAGGTGCTTGAATATGTAAAGCACATGTGCAGGCATGCAAGTGTGAGGCTGCAGATGTACTAGTTCGCAATGAAAACAAGCCCCTGTGACAAAGCTAGCAGCAGTACACTGCTGCTCTTACCAAAGATCCCCGAACAGTGAAGATGAGTTAAGCAAGCAGCACATACGTCACAAAAATGTAATATGTAGCTTGTGCACACAGTGAGAAACCACAGAAACGAAACATAAATGAGTCTTAAAAATCAGTGGGAGGTGCGAGCGTACCAGGCAGGGAGTCACACGCTCTCAGCATCATTGTCAAAATGACCACGCGGAAATATGGAAATAAAACTGCTATGCAATATCAATGCAGTGTTACAGGCCCTTGATGGATAGAGGGTTTTTGGAACAAAAGGGTGTGCACATTCCGCCCAACATGTGACCCCCAAAGTGCTCTGAAGTACTGCAAGATGTACCGAAAACACCTAGAGAAATAGCAGAACATGGTGCGGCGTAATGGGCAGAACTGCTGACTTTGGAGCTGGGGAGCCAGGCTCGAGTCTTGACATCGCCTCAACATCCTGTGATCCTGCGCCTACAAAAAACGAGGTTAGCTTGTATTATAACAGGATTAAAGTACATTTAGTGGCCCTATTGCCCCAATTAGACTTACTGGATGTTTCCACTGGCCTTTGATCGCCCTTGCATATAGCTCAAGAGGAATACCAAATACGTCTCATCCTGCACTGAGCGTGGAGCGGGCAGGGGATTGGAGGAACCATTCTAGGAAAGAAGGAATTGTCACAGAGCAGAGAGGGGAAAGAGGGTGGGAGTGCTGAATGGTGTGCTCGCTCGTAATTAAAAGGGGGAGTCCTGCGGCCTCGCGCGGCAGCAGGGGGGAGGAGGGGGTCCTGCGCGATTCACTTGCGGGAGCGATAATTGCTGCCACATGGCGGCGCTCGCTCCCGCAAGTGAACCGCCTGACGTGCATGTGTTGCCATTAAAGGCAATGGAATACGTGCACGTGTTTGGCTGAAAAGCCAAAGCAATCACGAAAAGGTCTTTTTGCCTTTGCAGCACATGCGCGCGGCGTAGGCGAGACCTAAAAAGGGTTGTTGCAAAAATAAACTTGTAGATGGTAAATGTGACACTTTTCTCTCAAAGTACCTTAGATGCGTAATGCAGAACAAACAAAAGGGTTGCAGAGAAGGCGATGCGTCGATTATTCCTGCGCACCGGTTGCGATGCAACAAGATAGCGCCTCAATGCATTACGACGATTCGATGCGATAAAATGGCATCTCTGGTGCGATGCGACGAGTATGAGTTGCGTGCATGCCCTACGGGTGTGCAATGAAATCTGTGGTTTCCTGAGCCACGACAGGCTCTGCGACATGCTTCTCTGGTGATGCGATGGCGATCAGTGGCGGCTGCGGCAGCACGCTTCCTTAACGATGCGACGGCACTGCGGCACACTTCTCCGGTGATACGGCGGCAACACGCTTCCTCAGTGATGCTGCGGCGGCATCACACTTTTCCCGCGTTGCTTTGCGCTTCCAGTTCCCAAGAGCAAGGGCCTCACACACATTTACAGGCACCTCTGGGCAGGTCAGAACTTCCAGCAAGGAAGTCAGGGAAGCTGGGGTGAAGTCCTTTTGTGCCTGGGGCTTCAGAAACAGAAGGCCAGCTCTTCTCAGGCCCTTGGGTCTTTTCTTCAGATGGCCACAGCACACAGTAAAGTCCTTCTTCAAGCAGAAGACACAGCACACATCAAAGTTCCTTGGTCCTCTCCTCAGTAGAAACAGCAAACTGCAGGTCATCCCCAGACACACAGCAAGGGCAGTCCTTCTCCTCAGTCTCTTTAGCTGTCTTCTTTGGCAACAGGTTCCTCTTGATCACAGAGGAGTCTAAAGTTCAGGAGTTTCAGCTCTCATATATATACCCCAAAAGTCTTTGTTCTCTGTATGTGAGGGGTCCTGGACCCAGTCCAAACCAGTTCAGTGTGCACTCTGCCAGTGCACAACTTCTTCATTTGTGAATGTGGGCCAGGGTCTTCAGACGCACCACAGGAGACATAGCAAGCATGGTGGAAGGCAGGCACAGCCCTATTCAGGCCTAGGTGCAACTCATCCCTCCACTCCAAATGCAGATTGGTTTATTCAGCCTCGTGTTGACTCACCCAGACTTCTGGAGTCACCCCAGCCCCTGTGTCTCTGAAACCAGTCAGTCAATCTGCAAACAGGCCGAGGCACACAGAAAGGTAGAACAGCAAAATAGCCACTTTCTAAAAGTGCTATTTTCAAACACAGAATTTAAAAAACATCTTTACTAAAAGATGTGTTATCAAATTCTGAGTTCAGGGATATCAAACTCCAATTTAATAGCTCGCTCCTATGGGAAGATATGCAGGTAAACATGTTGCACAGCACTCCCCATTCTGGCCTATGGGCAAGATACCCTTTCAATAGTGAAAAACGAAATTGGTAGTATTTCACTATCAGGACATGTTACCCACACTAGTACATGTCCTACCTTTCACATACACTGCACCCCACCCATTGGGGTACCTTGGGCCTACCATAGGTGTGTCCTATGTGTAAGAGAAAGGAAGGATCAGGCCTGACAAGTGGGTACACTGGCCAATTCAACATGGCAGTTAGCAACCTGCACACAGGCACTGCAGTGGCAGGCCTGAGACATCTCTTTGGGGCCACTCATGTGAGTGGCACAATCAGTGATGCAGGCCCACTTGTAGCATTTGAATTATCATCCCTGTCATACACAGTGCACTTTACTAGGGACCTACTGGTAAAACAAATATACCAATCATGGATAACCAATCACAATAACAATTTACACAGAGAGCATATGCACTTTAGCACTGATCAGCAGTGGTAAAGTGCCCAGAGTCCGATAACAAACAACCACAGGACAGGAAAAACAAAGGAGGAAGAAGCAAAACGTTTGAGGATAACCCTGCAAAAGGGCCATTTCCAACACTAACATAAAGGTTTTAGGTCAATCCTCTGTTTGTTTTGAATGGCTTTATTGTACTTTTTGTATCCTTTCTTATTAGCTATTCCGATGGTGCTGTGGGGTAGAACACCTTTGGTGCTGTAGATTCTAATTTTCATAATTGGCTCCCAACTTTCTGATTGTCAGCGGCCCACTTGTACACAGGTCCAGGAGATGCGGTCCCCTCAAAATCTTCCATGACTTAATCGTCATTAGTTTATCAAGAACTAATTGTCCTGTTACATGTTGACTTGTATTTGCATTTTCCTGAGGTAAGCAACTAACTCTGCCATGCATTAAGAAATGAATGGCAATTGGTGGAAGGACAGTAGTTTGTGCAGGTAGTGCAGACACCCAGATTTTTTTTCACAATAGAGATTTACAAATGTACTTATTGGAGGTCTGTTGCACACATCAGCCTCGTTACTGTATTTTAACTCTTTCTTCTTACTTTCTCCATCATTTGTTTGTGGCTTTGAGATGAAAGTTGGGCCAGAACTTTTTTTATGTACCTTCTTTTATTATCTAAAGTATAGCTGCAATTGATTGTTTTGGTGTTTGTTAACCCGCTTTACTGCTTGCTTGCTTTTCCATCAGAGCAAGCCCTTTCTCAAACTGTTTGAGTGTGTGACCCTATGTATTTCAAAGGATGCTAAGCACTTATTTCACGTGTGCTCTGGCATTCTTGAAAATGGTGTGAAAGGCTTCCTCCCACATGTTTATCACTCAGTGAATGGTAGAACGGTTGGGAGAGCGGGGAGATAATGAACAGACTCTACTTCTTATTTGCTGGATGTATGCTAAGCACTGCTTTTGATGCTCTCTTACACCACTTCTATTTCTGGTGGCTTTGTCTTTGCTGAAAATTGATTGTTCGAGGCAAGTGAGCTGTAGATCACATGCTATGCATAGCTCGCCATCTAGTGTTTTGGCCGGATGTTTGCACTTTGTTTTTGTTCGAAGAAGTCTTTCCAGTCACAAGGCAGGTGACTCCTTCTTTCAGTGATAGTGCACATGGGCATCGGCTCCATCGTTAGATTGTTTTTTTCCGCCATCAGGTTCAGATGTGTATTGCTGCGCTCCAGTTCGGCACTGTTTCTCGGACCCCTTCAACGCGTAATCCTCTACCCTCGACAGTATTGTTATCGATCGCAGCTTTCCATTCTTCGCGTTTGCTCTCAACTCAAAATAACTTAGATCGGAAAACTCATGGCAGGCGTCAGGCCTACCTGCGTTGAAAGCGCCAGCAGTCGATGGAACGGGCTCCCTTCAAGTTCTGACACCGGGTGTCGTGCTAAGTTCCCATGCACCGACTTGCACAAAATGTATAACCTCTGCCTGATCCCCAGAACACGACGATAAAGACTGCAATGCGTGCCAATAGTTTTGATAGAAGAAGACGCTTCATGACAGTTGGGCTCGTTATCACGAGATGCAACACCAAAGCGGGTCCGCACTGGACATCTTCGTCAAAGATTCCGACACAGAACATCATGCCGGAAGAACCCAGAGAGTCCGCCTCCCCCCGTTCCGATCCGCGGCCACCGAAGTCATCTGCGGCGTCCCACAAGGATCCTTACTCAGCCCCCCCCTCTTCAACGTCTACATGAGCCCCCTCACAGCCATCGCCCGCCAACACAACCTCAACATCATCTCCTATGCCGACGACACCCAACTGATCCTCTCCCTCACCAACGACCCCGCCACCGCCAAAGCCAACCTCCAGGAAGGAATGAAAGACGTCGCGGAATGGATGAAGATCAGCCGTCTGAAACTGAACTCAGACAAGACGGAAGTCCTCATCCTAGGACCATCCCCTTCCGCCTGGGACGACTCCTGGTGGCCCCCTGCCCTGGGCAGCGCACCCAAACCAACAGACCACGCACGCAACCTGGGCGTCATCCTGGACTCCTCCCTCATGATGACCAAGCAAGTGAACGCAGTCTCATCATCCTGCTTCAACACCCTGCGCATGCTCTGAAAAATCTTCTGATGGATCCCCACCGAGACCAGGAAGATAGTCACCCAGGCCCTCGTCACCAGCCGCCTGGACTATGGGAACACCCTCTACGCTGGAACCACAGCGCATTCAGAACGCCTCAGCACGATTCATCCTGGACATCCCGCGCCGCAGCCACATCTTTGCCCACCTGAAAGACCTGCACTGGCTCCCCGTCAACAAGAGGATCACGTTCAGACTCCTCACCCACGCACACAAGGCTCTCCACGACATGGGCCCGAACTACCTCAACAGCCGCCTCAGTTTCTACACACCCTCCCGCCAGCTCCGATCCGCCAGCTTCGCCCTCGCCTCCGTCCCAAGAATTCGGAAATCCACCGTCGGAGGAAGATCCTTCTCCTACCTGGCAGCCAAGACATGGAACTCCCTCCCCACTCACCTACGGCTGACCTGGGATCACCTCTCCTTCAGGAAACAACTCAAGACCTGGCTGTTCGAGCAGTAGCGACCCCCCCTCAGCGCCTTGAGACCCTCACGGGTGAGTAGCGCGCTATACACATTTTGTGATTGATTGATTGAATGATTGATGCTCAAGGAGCCGAGAAAGAAGAACAACATATCTCTGTGTCCGAAGCCGACTCTGACATGGAAGAGGAGGACAGGTTATTCTGGGTCAGCGTACTGTGAGTAAAGATACCCTGCTGCCCCCTCAACAAACAACGAAAAAGGCTCCGGACTCTCTTTTGCCTTTGGGCCAAGGTTGGAGCTGACAAAAGGTTTTCAACGCCCCGCCCACGGGCCCGGCTCCAAAATACAAAGACAAGCCTTCCGGCTCAGGCTCGAGCCGCCCCCATATCAGTGCCCAACCGACACCTTTGACACCGAAATTGAAACATCTCCTGGAAACAATTCCACCGTTACGGAAGAATCAACCTTCTGCACCGAAAGGCTCGGAGCTGAAACCGGTGAGTAAGGAAAAAAATACTCTGTCTATTAGCCTCGGCCCGTTGCTCCGTCTTCGGATCTGAAGCAGAAAAAACTGGTTATACACCCTGATACAGGACATATCCATGCCACCCTTCCAAAGAAAGCTTAAATAGACCAGCCAGAGGATTACCACATTCCTCTCAAAAGGAAAAGTGTGGGTACTAACCCTTCTCCCCCTTACATTCCACCTCCTTCTCCAACTGATCCCAATTTACTTATTACACCCTCAAATTCACCACCACTATCACCTGACCCTGACGGGGATGGCGGGGATGGGGATGAGGATCATTATAGGCCACAGGACATCAACCTTTGGGAGAATTTTTTTACTGACCCCAATACAGATAAGACCCTGATCTGTTTCTGTCTAGACCCTCCCTACCTGATGATAACGTTGGAAATATTGAGCTCCTTAACAGGGCTGCTCAATATCACGGGGTGGAGCTCCATAAAGAGACAGTAGAAGAGGATTTCCTCTTTGAGACCCTTACTTCCTCTCAAAAAAACACTCCTACATTGCCAATGCTTAAAGGCATGTTAAAACACACAGGTGGCATCATTTGTGCCCTCACAGGATCTTTAAATATTACACCTAGGGTGGAGAAAAATTATATGCCTGATCCTGCTTATATCAGAGGTCAGTTGCCCTTAGACTCGCTTGTGGTTTTGAACGCTCGCAAAAGAGCTAACTCACAGACTACAGGTGAGGCTCCTCCTCCTGATAAGGAGTCTAAACTCATTGATGCCTCTGGCAAGAGAGTTGCTTCGCAAGTAGAAAATTATTGGTGCATTGCCAATGCTCAAGCTTTGCAGTCTCGCTACGATAGGGCTTATTACGATGAGTTGGTAAAACTCATGCAATTTCTGCCTGAAGAACACAAGACTCTTATCCAAAAGGGTAAACTCATCACCAATACATCTATCAAGTGTGCGCTAGACGCAGCAGACACCGCAGCCTGTGCAGTAAATACTAGTGTACTCCTATGCAGGCATGCTTGGTTGAGAATCTCAGGATTCAAGCCGGAGGTGCAAATCTCCATTCTCATCCAAACATTTGATAAGGAACATCTCTTTGGCCCAGCAGTGGATACCTCGCTGGAGAAAATGAAGAAAGACATGGAGGTCGCAAAGTCCATGGGGTCTTTGCAGTTACCTACCAATAGGGGTTTCTTTCACTGCTCCTTTTACTGGGGTGGTTCCAAAAATATATCCACCGAAAGGCCCTCCTCCTCTTACAAGGGCAACAACCAATCCCCCTTATCAAGAGGTTATTTCAGGGGAGTTTTTAGAGGAAGTAACATTAAGGGAATAGGCAGAGGCAACTCCACCTGCACTTCCCCTGCAAACAAACAGTGACTTTCTTCCGTTGCCCCCCGAACATTCCACTCCTGTCGGGGGATGTCTCTCCAAAATCCTGCCTGTCTGGATTCAATCACCACAGACAAGTGGGTACTACAAATTATCCAGTATGGTTACTGCCTGGAGCTTACAAACACTCCCACAATTATTCCTCCAAGATCACATGCAATGTCACAAGAGCATCTTACCCTTCTAAGGCAAGAGGTTCTCTCCCTTTTGGAAAAACACGCTATGGAGCCAGTCCCATTACAATACCAGGGAACCGGAGTATACTTCTTAATTCCCAAAAAGGACGGCTCTCTCAGGCCTATACTACACCTCTGAGAACTAAATCTATACATTCAGTAGGACCACTTTCATAAGGTTACACTCCAACAAGTACTTTCACTCCTTCAGCATGGTGACTTTCTGTCCACTCTGGACTTAAAGGATGCCTATTTCCATATTCCCATTCAGCCTGCTCACCGCGAATACCTCAGGTTTGTGGTAGAAGACCAACATTATCAATTCAAGGTCCTCCCTTTCAGAGTAACTACCGCACCCAGGGTTTTCACAAAATGCATGGCATTAGTTGCAGCTCATCTGAGAAGACAGCACATCCACGTCTTCCCTTACCTAGATGACTGGCTTATAAAGGCCAGCTCGCAGCAAAGCTGCGTACACCACACTTGAAAAACAGAGCAACTACTTCACCACCTTGGGTTCACAGTAAACCTTACCAAGTCTCATCTCATACATGTGGACTTAGGAGCCACAATAAACACTCACAAAGCTCTAGGGTGTTCCAACCCAATCAGAATATGCAACATGCAGACTTTAGTTTCTCATTTTCAGCCCCAACACTCATTATCAGCTCGAGTGATTCTGCAATTGCTAGGAATGATGGCGTCTTGCATTCTAACCGTTCCTTACGCAAGACTCCAAATGCACCCTCTTCAAGAGTGCTTAGCACGTCAGTGGAACCAGGAACTAGGTTTCAGATCTATTGTTGGTGGACGGACGCACCATTCGCTCTCTGCAGTGGTGGAATACATCAAACCATTCAAAGTGGCGGCCCTCATCGACCCGGTTCCACAGATAGTGCTAACAGCAGACACATCACTCACTGGTTGGAGAGCTCAACTCCAAAAGCATACCATTCAGGACATGTGCACTCTGCAACAAAAGCAACTCCACATAAACCATCTTGAGCTGCTAGCTCAAAGCGTTTCAACTTCATCTAGTAGGCAAAGCTGTCCTAATTCATACAGACAACATGACAGAAATGTACTATATACAAAAACAGGGGGGACCCACTCTCTCCAGCTGTCACAATTAGCTCAAAACATCTGGAGATGGGCCATAACTCACAAAATATATCTCCTTGCAGAACACCTTCCAGGAGTAAACAACAAGATTGCAGATCTGCTCAGTCGTCAACGACAACAGATCCACGTATGGGAACTCCACCCTCAAATTCTCTTCCCATTCTTTCAAATACACATTACTCCCAATCTCCTCACTCAGAACCGTGGGGAGAAAAGCCATCCAGATCCCAGTCATCTCAACCTTGCGATCTGGCACCTGAAGTCCTAGAGTTTGGCTACCTCAATCTTCCCCCAGACTGCATGAATGTCATTAAGGAGACTAGACACCCTACTACAAGAGCATGTTATGCAGCAAAATGGAAAAGGTTAGTGATATACTGTAATAACAATCAAATCAATCTGCTGGACGCCTCAATCCAGAACATCATTTGCTATCTGTTATATCTGCAGCGTTCCAATTTAGCGTACACAGCTATACACTTAAATTTTGCTGCATTAGCCGCATATCTTCAAAACAGACGTCTGTCTCTTTTCAGAGTGACTGGTATTAAAGCATTTATGGAAGGACTTAAAAGAATCATTACCCCAACATTTCCACCTGTTCCAGTGTGGAACATCAACATTGTCCTTACCAGACTCATGGGTCCACCTTTTGAGCCATTGCACAGATGTGAACTACAATTTCTCAATTGGAAGGTAGCTTTCCTCATAGCCATCACATCTCCGAGGAGAGTGGGTGAGCTTCAGGCACTAACCATAGAAGAACCATTTTTACAGATACACCAAAACAAAGTGGATGTTGGCACTAACCCCAAATTCATACCTAAAGTCATTTCTGCCTTTCATATCAACCAATCTGTTGAGTTGCCTGTGTTCTTCCCTCAACCAGTTTCCGTGGCAGAATGCGCTCTTCACACCCTAGATGTGAAAAGAGCATTACTGTACTACATTGAAAGGACAAAACCTTTCCTTAAATTCAAGCAACTCTTTGTTGCTTTTGTTCCACCACATAAAGGCAATCCTATATCAAAATCAGGTATTGCACGGTGGATAGTCAAGTGCATTCAAACATGTTAGATTAAAGCAAAACGCACATTGACAATTTCCCCTAGGGCGCACTCTACTCGCAAACTAGGGGCCTCTATGGCATTTTTAGGAAACATACCCATAGATGACATCTGCAAAGCTGCAAATGGTCTACAATACACACATTCACAAAACACTATTGTGTAGATGTGTTAGCTAGACAACAAGCTAGTATGGGCCGAGCAGTTTTATGTACACTATTTAAAACAGCTACAACAGCTACAGGTTAGCCACTGCTTTGGGAGTTCCTGCTATATAGTCTATGCGTAGCATGTGATCTGCAGCTCACATGCCTCAAATGGCGAATGCTACTTACCACAGTATGCATCTGTTCTTGGCATGTAGAGCTGTCGAGCCACATGCGCCACCCACCTGTACCTGTTGCAGTAATCTCTTACTTAGATACAGTCTACATGGACATCTCTCTTTACTACTCTTACTAACTCCATCATCACCCTCTGGCGCAAAACAATCTAACGATGGAACCGATGCCCATGTACACTATCACCGAAAGGAGGAGTCACTTTGCCTTGTGACTTAAAAGATATCGTCGAACAAAAACAAAGTGCAAACATCCGGACCCAACACTAGATGGCGAGCTATGGATAGCATGTGGCTCTACAGCTCTACATGCTAGGAACAGGTGCATACTGTGGTAAATAGCATTTTCCTTCCCTCCCACTTTTTACTGCTTTCGGTTTCTTATGGACTAGCTGTCTTGAGCATTTCATGTTGGGCTTTCGTTTTGTGAAACTTGTCAGCCAGAAGGGACCCACAAAGAGCAACATGAAAGTGCTGCTTAGATCTACGACAGGCTAAAGGTTTTGACCCCGAAGGCTGAGGTATGAGGCACATCTCCTGAAGAATTATGGGGCAGGCACATCTCCTGAAGAATTCAGGGGCAGACAAGTCTTGCTAATCTTCCCTTATGATTTGATCAGTAACAATAATTACGTTTTATAGGATGTTTTTAAAATATTGCATCAAGAGAACCCTTTTAAGGACCTTTAGCACATGCCTAGCAAATCTGTTGAAGTTGCAGTCCTTAGAGAAGTTGCTAACATTTCACAATTAATTTGCCTCCATCTTCGTCCTGCCTTATATCATGAATCAAGAAGGTTGGGAACTATTATTATCCAATAACATAAAAGCAAAATCGGGAAAGTTTACTTTTAGGATGTGTAATCTGCTCAGATACCCAGTTTATTTATCCTGCCACAATTTGTACTTTTTCACAGAAGCTGTGTAAAGAAAAAAACTACAGCTGATTCTGAAAATTCTAGTGACGAAGGGGATAGAAGTCCTGAAGTAATTTTAGGTTATAAAGTCCCAATAATAGATGTCTGCATGTACAACAGTTGTTTTGGTATTTAGTTTTGTGGTGGCCCCATTTGCAGTTCTTTGATATCGAATATGTCATCAACTGGCGAAACTGTGAACAGGAGAGAGTCCAGGCACACTGATGAAATACCTGCCCAAGTTGAATCTGATCATATAGTTGGACTCCTTATATGGGTTCTGCTAGGTGCAGAGAATTATTATTGGCAGCTCCAGCCATGTATAGAGACCTCTATGATGGTCGTGCGTTGGTGTTTTGAACTCTTTCCGAATGCAATACCTCTTTTTTATTTGTTGCCACTTAGGTCTAGGTTTGATTAGTTTCTGTCCTTAATAGTGGTTTCTGTTGTTTAGGTTCTCAACCTCTATGACCGTGTTGCAGAGGTTAAGGGAACCTGCCACATCACAGCTTTTGGAGACCCTTTTATACCTTGATGCCAAAAGGGCGCTTTGCAAACAAGAAAGTTGCTGACTAGACTCATGACATCAAAGCTCTTTAGCCTTTGTTCTAGACCGTGACCAGACATGGTTGTTATCATGCCGCATAGTGACCTGGAGATATACAAGTGGTCCCCAGTGAGGTGCAAGGCGGAAGCATGGCTCCTTAGCCCTCTTACTTCCTTAAGTGTCTGATGAAACAGCCTTTTTTCGAGAAGGAGCACTTTTATGCTAGCCTAGCATGTGCATCTTATGCCCTAGATAATTCAACGCTGTAATTTAGTGTTCTTCATCGCGTTGTGTGATAGTTGGAGCACTTGGAGATGAAACTGTTGGTGAAGCAAAAATGTGTCTTCTCCCTCATGGGATTGTCTCAGATTCCATTAACAGGAGCATGCACACATGCAAGATTCCCGAAGCACATTGGTCCCTGGACTTCACTCTCCCCGGCAGCTCCGTGGTGCTCAACTTCGCCTTGAAACCAGCCTGCACCTCCACGCAGGGTTCGAGGCCACCCTTGACCCCAATCTGGTAGTAGTGTGTTTGCTGTATCTGCTCCGATTTTTCTTCTAATTTCGCTCTGACCTCTGTGCTTTTCTTGTCACTGTTTTACCGTTCTTGTCCCATTACACTCTGACCACTGTGCTTCTTTGTATTCTTCTCCTTTCTTGTTACTGTACTTTTACCGCTCTTGCCCCAATTCCTGCTCCGTTGTACCAGTCTATTTTCCCGCCATTGCCACCCGACGATAAACCTCCCCTTCCGCCCCGCTCCCGCCTCCCAGCTGCTCCTCCCTCCCTACTCCCCTGATATGGAGGCCGCGCAGTGACCGCGCAGCGGACGCACCGCTGGCGCGACAAAGGCACACCTAAGGTAAGCCCATCTGCGCCCGTCCACGCCTGGACCGTGCCCAGAGCCAAGACCCCTGGACCCTGCAACAGCCACAATGCCCATCTCTGCTATGACCCCAGCGCCCCTACACACTCTACACCGGATGATGACGCACCTGCTGCCTGGCCGCCCGAAGTGCACCCAAGGACCCTTCTCCTGCGAGAACTGCAGCTTCACCAGCATCCGGCCCGCCAACCCACCTACCAAAGAACCCAACTACCTCAGATGCATCCTTATCAACACCAACTCCGCAAGGAAACACGCTGTGGAACTCTGGGACCTACTGGACTCCAACACCCCAGACATCGCCTTCCTGACGGAGACCTAGCTGAACTCCTCCTCGGCACCCGATATCGCCATAGCCATCCCGGAAGGCTACAAGATCACCCGCAGGGACCGCACCAATGGAGTAGGAGGAGGAATCGCCATCGTACACTGGAACACTCTCAAAGTCTCAACCAACACCGAAGACACCCTCAGCACCGCCGAAAACCTGCACTTCCAGATTCACACCGATCCCAACACCACCCTTAGAGGAACCCTGGTCTACAGACCCCCCGGACCCCGGGTACAGTTTAGCGACTCCATCACCGACCTCGTCAGCACACACGCCCTCACCTCCAAGGACTACATCCTCCTCGGGGACCTGAACTTCCACCTCGAGAACAACAACGACACCAACTCCACCACCCTGATCGACAACCTCGCCAACCTTGGACTAAGACAGCTTGTCACTACACCCACCACTCCGCCGGCCACACGCTTGACCCCATCTTTCTCCGCAAGCTCCCACGTCTCCTTCAACCACACCACCGAGCTCCACTGGACCGATCACCGCTGCATCCACTTCACCTTCCGGAAACCAACCACACACCACTGCACCCAACAGATGCTGCGTCGCTGCTGGAGCAAAGTAACCGAAGACCAGCTTTCCACCATCCTCGCCCAAAACCCACCTGCAGACCAGACCAACCCCAATTTCGCCACTCGCAACCTCAGACAGTGGATCATCGACTGCGCCAACTCCCTCGTCCCGCTCAAGAAGCCCTCCAACACCCACACCAGCAAGAAAGCCAGCTGGTTCACCGAAAACCTCCAGACCTCCAAGCGAACCTGCCGAAAACCCGAAAAAAAATTAATCCGTGAACAAACTCCGGAAAGCTACACAGCCCACAAGAACGCCACCCGCAGACACCACCACCTCATCAGATCAGCCAAAAGCACCTTCTTTAAGACTGCCTAGAAAACAACGCACACAACAGCAAAGAGCTCTTCAACATCATGAAGGAACTCTCCAACTCCAACGCCTACGACATCCCACCTTCACAAAACCTGTGCGAGTTGCTGGCCACCTTCTTCTATCGCAAGATCACAGACATCCACGACAGCTTCAACACCGGCACCACCCCGGCAACCACGGAGACGCCCGCTCCCACGACCACCACCCGCACCAGCCGCCTGCTCGCCTGGACCAACATCAGCGATGGTGACACCATCAAGATCATGAACACCGTCCATTCCGGATCCCCGGAAGACCCCTGCCCCCACCACATCTTCAACAACGCCAGCAGCACCATCGCACCCGATCTCCGAAAAACCATCAACATCTCCTTCAGGCACAGCGACCTTCCCGGAGAGCTGGAAGCACGCAGAGATCAACGCCTTACTCAAGAAACCCCAGGCGGACCCCAAGGACCTCAAAAACATCCGACCCATCTCCCTGCTCCCGTTCCCGGTGAAGGTCATCGAAAAGGCCATCAACAAACAACTGACCAGCTTCCTCGAGGAGAACAGCATCCTGGACCCGTCCCAGTCGGGGTTCCGCAGCAACCACAGCACTGAAACTGCCCTCATCTCCCCCACCGATTACATCAGGACCCTGCTTGACAACGGAGAAACCATGGCCCTCATCCTCCTGGACCTGTCAGCCGCCTTCGCCACGGTCTGCCACCGCACACTACAAACACGCCTCATCGACACCGGAATCCAAGAGAAGGCCCTGGAATGGACCTCCTCATTCCTCTCCAGCAGAACACAGAGCGTCCGCCTCCCCCCCCTTCCACTCCGAAGCCATCGGGATCATCTGCGGTGTACCCCAAGGCTCATCCCTCAGCCCAACGTTGTTCAACGTCTACATGGCACAGCTCGCCCATGTCGCACTACTCCACGACCTCAACATCAACTCCTACGCTGACACCCAGCTGATCCTCTCCCTTACCAAGGACCCCCACACCGCCAAAACCAACCTCCACAAAGGAATGAAGGCCGTCGCCAACTGGATGAGGAACAGCCGACAAGACAGAGGTCCTCATCCTCAGATCCACCCCTTAGGCCTTTGTACTCCTGGTGGCCGACTGCACTAGGAACACCCCCAATACCCACTGACCACGCACGCAACCTAGGGGTCTACCCTCTCCATGACGAAGCAGGTCAACGCTGTCTCCTCCTCCTGCTTCAACACCCTCCGCATGCTTCACAGGATCTTCAAGTGGATCCCCACCGAAACAAGAAGGACAGTCACCTAGGCCCTCGTCAGCTGCAGACTGGACTACGGAAACGCACTCTACGCAGGAGCGCTGGCCAAACTCCTGGAATGGCTCCAACGCATCCAGAACGCCTCTGCATGCCTGATCCCCGACATCCCTCGCCGCAGCCACATCACACCCCACCTGAGAGACCTGCACTTGCTCCCTGTCAACAAGAGGATAACCTTCAAACTTCTCACCCACGCACACAAGGTACTCCACAACACTGGACCAGCATATCTCAACAGACGACTCAACCTCTACACACCCACCCGCCAGCTCTGCTCCGCAGGCCGCGCCTTCGCAACCGTCCCCCGCATCCAAAGTGTGACCTCCGGCGGCAGATCATTCTCCCACCCCGCCGCCAAGACATGGAACACCCTCCCCATCAGCCATTCGGCAGACCAAAGTTCTTCTGACCTTCAGAAGACTTCTCAAGACCTGGCTCTCCAAACAGTAGCCGCTCCTCCCTTAGCGCCTGGAGACCCTCACGGGTATGTAGTGCGCTTTACAAATGCTATGATTGATTGATTGATTGATTGTACATTTGTTTTTGTCAGTATTTTAAATTCATTTAATTAAATTAAATCTGTTTGTAAGAGGCAAGATTGTATTTCTTTAAAATACAGCCAATTAGCCAATTGAAGCATTAAGAACACTTGACTAAAAACAGCAGTTTCTATACACTTGTTTTTATAGAACTGAAAAACGAAGCCAAAAGTAGTCTTTAATGTTATAAATAAAATGAAAATTAACCATGCTCCTTTGAGATTTCCAGAGGTTGCACGTTCTTCTGATTTCTGCATGCTTTATCAGCTATCCAGTACACCACCTTTAAAAGTTATATTTGTCTGTAAATTTAATTTAATATTTTTTGATTCCTTACTGTTTGGCATCTCCCGTGATAGGATTACCTTTTTGTCAAGGTGGGTGTATTGTTCTCATTTTGATGGAGTGCTCTCTCCTCGGCCTCATTACTCAGAACAATGCCTGTTCTTTTTGACAAGTATCTTCCTGTGGGGAATTGAATTTTGGAACTATGAGGATGCACTTTGTGTTTTCTGCTTTCAAGACTCTCTCTCTCTCTAAAGAAGCGGAAATAATGCTTAAAGATGTCACTCAGAAGAGTGAGGTGATGGAAAGGGCATAGCAGTAAGAAAGAAACGAGAAGTTGAACTACCACTACCCCCATCAGAACAAGGGAACAAGAGTCCTACTTTTTGACCCTGGTTGTGTCCAGATGTGACTCCCTGGGCCACAGATCCTTCCTCGTGGTACAGTTTATCCCAGTGAATATGATGAACCCTCAACCTCCCACAGATATTAGCTTTTAAGGTCTGTTAGAGTTGGCCCTTTTGGCAGGTTCACCCCTAAACTTTTTGCATTCTCGTAGCCTTTTTCTGTGACCCGGTGTTGGTGGTTTTAGGCATCTGGGCACTTTAGCACTGTGGTCCAGTGTAAAATGCGTGCGCTCTCTGTGTTACATTGGTGAAATTGGCCTGCCGTCCCATATGAATGCATTGGGGATTCCCTCATCCGTGTGTGTCCATGGTAATTCATGGTATGGGAGGAGCAGAGTGGTAGAGTTTAGTATGTATGGAATTGTAATAATAAATGATGCGCAATGGTTAGCACAGATTTATTATGACTAGTTGGGAAATTCCACTTATAGACGTTGGCATTTCTGTGTGCTATGTGTCTATCTACCTGCCTGATGTGAATTGCATGTCTGGCTTGTGAGTGACGGGCTGGGAGGTGTGTAATGGCTCCAGGAGGGGCAGGGTGAGTCAGCACTAGTCTGAATGGGACATCTGTGCTGGGAGTAGTGGGAGGAGTAATCCCCTGACCCTAACTTGGACTGTGCCCAGCCTGGACAAGGCTGGCTCTGCCCCCTGTGGTGAGTCTGATCACCTAGCCCCCACCTGACAAAGGGGAAGAGGAGCTTGAAAAACAAAGTGCTCCAATTCCCCCCTGAACCAGTTGCATCTGGTTCCCCATGCCCTGTACTGCAGACAAATAGATGGTGTAGTATAAGTATAGGGCTGTGACCCCCATGAAATTGTTCTTGTTCTGGTGCTGTTGTTGATCCTGGGGGGGGCGCACTGCTGCTGGGGCCCAAGAGGAACCGCCATGAGGGCTTGCCTTCCTTGGCCCAGCTATGCCCCAGGTACCTTTTGCTTCTCTTTGTCCCCCAGGACCCTGTGCTGCATCTACCGCCTTGTGAGCACTATATTTTGATTATTCCCCGAAAGGAGAGAGCGTGGGCTTTGCAGCGCCGTGCTGCAGGAAGAGAGGGAGGGAATCCCCAGTGTAGGGATTCTCCCGTGATACCGTGGAGCGGTTGCCCACCCCACATTCTTTGCCTGATTCGTGGGAGCCTACCCCGCTTTATGGAGATTCTAAACTAGCGGGAGCCCACCCCGCGTTTTGATGGTCTGGGCGGGTGTCCACCCCACCTCGGTGTTTATTTTTAACAAAGCAGGTGCCTACCCCACATGGAGCCGCCGACAGAAACTGCTGGGCCGCTGCAGAGCGCGACCCTGAAGACAGGCACCCTTGCCTGGTTGTGAGTGGGGCCTCCGACGGGCGGGCGGAAGTCTGCAAGGGTCTCCTGTAAGCCTGGAAGAGCCTGCCACGTCTGAAAGGAAGTCCAAAGCCTCGCAGGCTCCACATCCAAGCCCAGGTCCCAGTAGGGGGCCCGTGAGCGAGGGAAGCCCATCGTGCGGGAGAAATATTGGTGCTGGTCAGCGGGGCTCTCACAGTGAAGATAGAGCCCCGCATATGGCAATAGAGACCATGCGAGAAGAGGAGTCCGGAGCAGAAAGTCCAGTGAGTGGAGATGGTGGGGAGGGGTGTATGTCGAGCCACGCTATCGGTGCCTGCCCCCATAGTTGCTCCCCCGAGGCACAGAGGAGTCAGGCCCCCGTATTTTATTCACAGCTGCACCGCTCCATTCCGGGCAGCTGCAACATCTTGCACATTATTTATTTATTTATTTTTTTTTTTTGAAAAACCTTTATTTGAGTAAGCAAAAAAGTACAAGGATGGGCCTACAACCACACGGGCCGGCCGCTAAAAGAGGAGTAGACACATATCATATATGCCCGCAGGGGTAAAGGTCAATCAACAATGCAATACTCAGCTCTATTTACAGGACAAAAACAGATTTTATTTATATGAAAGAACAAACACACACAAAAGGCGAAAGTATAGTACCGAAGGTCAGCTCAATGGACGTAAGGGGGGGAAAAGCAACAGAAGTACAGTAGCAAAACACTAAGCACTGAGGAGCTCGGAGGGGGGGGGGGGGAGGGAAACAGAAGTCAGTACAAAAAAGGGGAGGGGGAGGGCCGGAGACACCCGCACAACCCCTATATGAAAGGTTCCAAGAACGCCTGCCTATGGAGACAGGGCAAGCCCAACAGTGCCCACAAGGGGAGGAGTACAAATGTCACCACGGTAGTCGTTCCAGTGACCCCACATCTTCACCCACGCCCTGGGTCTGCCCCTGGCCACATAGACAGTTTTCTCACGGAACATGGACCAATCCATGTTATCCTCCCATTTCGAGAGGTCAGGGGGCCTGGAGGCCCCCCAGAGTTGTGCAATGTCTCGCTTCGCAACCATATAGCCCAGGGTGGCCCATCTAGTCTGTGCCACCGAATAGTCCGTGGGCTCCCAAACATTCAAAAGACATCGTCGAGGTTCCGGACACAAGGACACACCTGTCACCACAGCCATCACTTCAAGCACGGCCGCCCAATAAGCAGCCACCATCGGGCACTCCCAGAGAATATGCAGGAAAGTAGCACGCAAACCACACCCACGCTTACACAATCCATCGGAGGAAAAGCCCATCACCACCAGTCGCGGTCCCGTCACGTACACCCGATGAAGGATCTTCAATTGAACCAGACGGAGACGAGCCGGAATAGCCACCTCCTTCGGGGAGGAGAGGGCTGATTGCCAATCCTCATCATCAAGTTCTAACCCATCTCCCATCCACAATTCCCGAAGTCGGGCCAATAAGTCGGACCGATTGTTAATCAACTTTTTATAGATCAGGGAGATAGTGCTATCAGGAAGATGTCCATCAAGGATACGGTCCTCAAGGGGGGAAGAGTCAGGTGGAATCTCACCAGGAGCAAACACCGAAGCCAGGGCGTGCCTGAGCTGTAAATAACGAAAGAATTCCCGACCACTCAGGCCATAGTCAGCCTGGAGGGCCTGAAACGAACGCACAGAACCCTTAGAGTACACATCCCCCACCTTGGAAATCCCAATCATGTCCCAACGGTCGAAACCCTTGGAAGACCAAAGACCGCCCAGACGTTCAGAAGCATAAAGCGGCGTCGCCAACGTCAAGCGATCCTCCCAGCCCAAGCTCACATTCGCGGCACGCCACACCGTCAAAGCAGTCAATGTAGGTCCCACAAGATGGCGCCCAGCGGAGCGAGAATAAAGCACTCTGTTAAAATCACCTCCCGGAAGCTGAAGTTTATCCATTTCAAACGCCGGATTACGACCTGGCGAAAACATAGCGTGATTAATAGCGGACAGATGGGAAGCCCAGTAATATCTCTTAATATCGGGGAGCGCCATGCCCCCATCATACCACGGGATGGAAAGTTTCGCGAGAGCTATGCGCGGACGCCCATCCCAAATAAGCTGCCTCTGAAGGCTCTCAATCTCCCGAAAATAGGACTTAGGGATAGGATCAAAATAATTCTGGAGAGCATAGAGAAACCGCGGCAATGACATCATCTTAAACAGGGCCGCCCGACCCAGGGGAGACAGGGGAAGTCTGCGCCAACGGGCAACGTCCAAACGTAGCCGAAGTAACGGGGGAAGGAGATTACGATCAAAACGAAGGGACGAGTCCAAGGTAACAAAAACCCCCAAGTATTTGAAGCCATCCCTGGCCACCTGAAGAGGAAGTCTGCTCGGCAACGGAGGCAAGACACCAGACAAAACATACACACAGGATTTAGTCCAATTGATGACGAGGCCTGAGTTAGCGCCAAAGGACACAAGAACGTCAAATAAAACAGTTAAAGACTTGCGAGGGGAAGTAAGGTACAAAAGAATGTCGTCCGCATAAAGCGAGACGCGGTCTTCGAAGTCCGGGGCCCAGCGAATCCCTTTAAGGGACGGTTCCCACCGGAGCCAGGCCGCCAATGGTTCAAGAGCGAGCGCAAACAACAACGGGGACAGGGGGCAACCCTGACGGGTACCCCTGCCCAAGGAGAAGGGAGCCGACACTCTACCGTTTACCACAACCTGTGCCAGAGGTTCCGCGTACAACAACTGAATCCAGCTAATAAACTCGCACCCGAATCCGAATTTCTCAAGAGTCGCCCATAGATAGGGCCACTCCACAGTATCAAAGGCCATAGAGGCATCCAGGGACGCCAAAATGGCCGGCTCAGTCAGAAGCCCCGCCCTCGCCATCACGCCGTGAAGGCGTCGCAGATTCAAAGCAGTGTTGCGATGCGGGATAAAGCCAGACTGATCCGGATGGACCAAATCCCCAAGAACCGAAAGGAGACGAGTCGCCAAAAGTTTTGCCAAAACCTTGGGTTCAACATTTAACAGGGATATGGGTCTATATGAGGAACAGAGGTCACGTGGTTTACCATCTTTAGGGATGACGACAATTGTCGCCAGGCGCTGATCATAGGGAAGGATGTTACGTTCACGAGATTCTAGAAACATGGCGCGAAGATACGGCGCCATCTTATCGGGGCGTAGCTTGTACAACTCAATGGGCAACCCGTTCGGGCCCAACGCTTTGCCCGAACGGAGCGAACGGATAGCAGTCGCTATCTCATCAATCGTAAAAGGGGAGTCCAAAGCAATACGGTCCAGGTCGGTGACACAGGGCAAAGTGATATTGCGCAAGAGTAAGCGGGAGTCAGCCACGTCCCTCTCAGACACGGGAGCATATACAACACGGAAATATTCCGCAAAACGATCAACAATGGCAGTCGGATCAGTCACATTCTCACCACTCGCAGACTGAATCACAGGCACCACACGATTAACTCTTTCCTTCTTGTCCAACCACGCTAGGAGTTTACCCGCCTTATCACCCACATCGTACAATCTGCCTTGTTGCTCACGAAACATCACCTTAGCAGCGTCTGTGACCAGGGATTTATATGCAAACTGTTTTAGACCCAGGGCATGGAGCTTCTCAGGCGTGACACCAGATTCCAACTCATCCTCCAAAGCAGAGATCTCCCCCTCAAGGTCTACCACCTCCCTCCTCCCGGCTTTCTTGGCTTCAACAATCAAGGAGAGGGCCTGTCCACGAATCACAGTTTTAAAGGCTTCCCACAGGGACACAGCCGAAGGGACCGACCCCTCGTTCTCCAGGAAATATGCATCTATGGACTTGAGCAAGAGGGTACGAGTCTCAGGAGAGGAAAGATACCATGGGTTAATTGGAGCCACTCGGCCCGCTGTCTCCACCCCAACCTCGAAACGAAGCCAGAGCGGCGAGTGGTCAGAAATACCCCTTGGCAAATGCAAAATCTCGCGAACCGCTGACGACTGGGCCGCGGGCATCAGGAAATAATCCAGCCGAGACAGACTGCCATGAGCCCCAGAATGGAAAGTGTATTGGAGCTGAGTGGGGTGCAAAAGTCGCCAGCAGTCCACAAGGCCAAAGGTATCTAGAAACCCACCCAACCACTGCTGAGCCTGCGGAGTATCCCTAGGGGGATGGCGATCGTGAAGGCCGGAAAGCACCGAATTAAAATCTCCGGCCAGGAAGAGAGTACTTTCAGGGAGATCTAACAAAACACGGCCCAAATCAGTGAAAGTAGAAGTCTGTAAACCCGGGGGAACATAAACATTAAAGAGAGATAGGGTGCGGCCCTCATATCTACCCACCAAGACAGTATACCTCCCACGGTCATCCTGAATCACCTCGTCAATCGCTAGGGGGAGGGAGGTTCGAACAAGGATACCCACACCCCTAGATCCGGAGGTAAACCCCGAGTGCGCCACAAGGCGGTAGCCCCATCTATTCATCGCATTACAAACATTACCAATCAAATGGGTTTCCTGCATGAAAACAATATCTGGCGACAAACGTCGTATACAATTCAAGACCACACTGCGCTTAATACGATCTCCCAGGCCATTAACGTTCCAGGAAACAAATTTCAACCCTCTACCCCCCATCCCAACCACCCGAGCCAAGACCCCTCATCCACGAGCAAGACACCAGAAACAGCAACAGACACAGGAGCAATTCGCCTTGAAAACAACACACAAGAAAGAAAGAACTTCCCAGCCCCCCTCCCCCAAACTGAAGGAAAACACCCCCCACCCTGCACCCCTGCAAAAAGCTAAAGAGCCACCCCAACCTGCAGTGTGCCTGTCGCCCCATAACCCCTAGTCTACACAAAGACCCCGGAGGAGGAAAGGTCTCCGTTCCACCCGCCCCTGACAGACATCAAGAACAAAAAGTAACAAAAGAAAGATAAAATAATCACAATGCAGAGGAACGCCGGTCAACAATCCTGAAAATGTATTCAAAATAAAACATGTGAGCCAAACAGTCAGATCTCCACACCACCTTCGGCACCACCAGGGTGAGCGGCAGATTCAGTCTCAGGAGCACGGTCAGGCAAGGAGTCTAGCCAGTCATTAACAGCATCTGGGCGATCAAAGAAAAGGGTACGCTCATTATACTCGATCCGAAGTCTGGTGGGATAGAGCATAGCATAACGTAAGCCCCGATCCCGAAGACGTTTCTTGGCCCCACGAAACTCCATCCGTTGTTTCTGAACTTGTTGAGAAAAGTCCGGGTAAAAGTTCACCGTAGCATTCTCAAAGGCCACCGGGCCCTTCACCCGTGAGGCCTGCAGGATAGCGTCCCGGTCTCTATAGTGAAAAAGCTTCGCTACAATGGGTCTCGGCGGGGCCCCCGGCCGAACCTTGCCCCCTGGAACACGATGTGCGCGTTCCACCGTGAAGAACTTCGTAAGGCCGGAAGGGGCAAGATGGTTCAAGACCAGATCCTCAACCAGGAGATCCACCGAGTGGGGTTCAGGGTTCTCCGGTACACCAACCAGGCGAACATTGCAGCGACGTGCCCTATTTTCAAAATCCTCCAGACGTCGGGTCATGAAGTCGTGCACCCGACGGAGATTTCCGATTTCTGTCTGGAGCTCCGAGACGTCCTTCGTGAGGCTGGACGATTTAATGTCCAACGATTGCACCCTCTCATTCGTCTTGCCGAGATCAGCACGAATAAGATTAACCTCAATAGCCACGGTGTCAAGTTTATGGGCCAAGGCCTCGTACTGTAGGCCGGTGGATTCCCTCACGCCCGAGATGGCGCCCATGATGTCCTGTAGGGAGGGCTCCGCCGACTCTTCCAAAACTCGTTCGGACGCTGTACTAGAACCAGGCAGGGCAGCTACGGGGGACCCCTTAGACTGAGTGTAGCGGTCCATGACATTTGATTGAACCGGGGCTCCGCGCAGTGGTGCTTTCGTCTTGCGCGTCTCTCTGTCCCCTCTGCCCGCCATTTTGAAGATGCGTCACAGGACAAGCCACCAGGGTCGACGGGCCCGACACCCAAAGCACAGGATCAAAAGTACACAAAAATGAGGGGCACAACTCGGGTAGAGGTCGCCAAGCCAGCAAATGGTCCGCAGGTAAACCCAACAGCCGATCCGCCTCCAGGTCTCAGCCGCAACTCAATAGTCACACCCGTGGCCCAAGTCGGAACAGAATCGAAACCGAAACTTAGGAAGGGGGACCCACAAGACCAGATCTCCTGCCGTTGTTGTTCAATTCCAGGACGGCTACAGAACCGCACCCCGTCCCGGGCGCACCTCGAGGGCGGAGTCCAAAAGTTCAGACCATCATATCTCAGGAATAAGAGATCCAAATCAATTTCTGAAAGGTGCCAGGTGATCAGCCAAACGTCCTCCACACGGATTCTTGCAAGAAATCAGGATTCAGTCAGGATAAAATGCCGGGGGCGGCGAGGGTCCGGAGAGCGCTGTGCTCAAGCGGCCATCTCGGATGCCCGCCAAGCTCCTCCTCCATCTTGCACATTATTAAGGAGTCCCTGAGTGGGACTGAAGAGGCACAGTGGTTCCACAGCTGATTTCTTTCCCCAGCTGCACCGTACCAGCGCGGGCACGATGGCACACATTTTGTTGAGAGAGTCCCAGTGGGGCCCAGAAGGTACAGTGCGTACCATGCCTACATTGAGTTTCACAGCTGTCACGTTATGGCATTATGTCGTGGAGTCCCAGAGTGGGGGTCCAGAAGGAACGGCGGTGCCAGAAAGCGATTGGTAATCCCAGATGCCCTGCAAGAGCGCAGGCAGCTGCAACACTTTTGCATATTTATTGAGAAGGCACAGTGAGTGTCCGGGCCCCATTTGCATCACAGCTGCACGGCAAGTAGCATCAGCTGCAACATTTAGGCCCACAGTTCTTTGGGGGAATTTTTGAGTGAGATGCACTCCTCTGCCCCAGCGCAATTACGCATGTGGATTCTGCTGCATTGGCAGCTGCCCTGACATTTGGGACATAGGCATTTGAGCCCTCTAAGAAGGCCAGTTGGGCAGGGGGACTGTTAGGTTGATAGGGCGCCAGGCCCTAATGGGATTTATGTGGTGCGCAGGAAATGTGATTCATGAATTGTGCTTTATGCACTGTAATTTATGCCTCTAATGTGGTTTATGTTATGAGGTTTTGCATGCTGTGGTTTATGCTTGTGAGATTATTGTCTACTGTGAGTTATGCCTCTAAGGTGAGTAATGCTTGGGAGGTTATGGTGTAATATGTTTAGGCTTATGAGGTTGGCGCAGAATATATTTCATGCCTACTGTGATACTGTGCATAATATGGTTTGCGTTACAGGATGATGCTGAGTAGTGTTTGCCAGTAATAACTGGTTGTATTCTACGTTTATGATATGTTCTACATTTACTACGTTCACTTTGTGATGGTTCTGACAGTGGTCCAAGTGGCCCTGTCACATGTATATAATCCCCTGTAAATATTGCCCAGTGCCAGTTGCCGCAGTGTATATTGTGTGATTACTAATCTAATGTGTTTTATGATAATACAAAGGCTATTTTTGATATAACCTTGTGTGGAGTTCCTTTTGTGGTGTGCCTAGTATGTTGTTGCTGTGTGTGTGTTGCGCAGACGCTTTACACATTGCCTCCGGGATAAGCCTGACTGCTCGTGCCAAGCTACCAAGGGGGTGAGCAGGGGTTATCTTTGGCGTGTAACTCCCTTGACTTGACTAGAGTGGTGGTCTCTACCTGGCTTTGGCGCAAACCTTAGCCAACCAGAGATCCCATACCCTGATGACAAATTTTAGGTCATGAAAGATGACTCTGGTGTTTTCACCATGTCCAGAGCAGCCAAAACCCCACAACTGAAGGTTCTGCCTTAGCCACCAACTTAATGTGTTGTTTAACCTCCTTCTCAACATGAGGGGAGGCGCAGTGGCATGCTAATTTTCCTGTATTGCATTTGTCTGCTATTACTAGATCTCAACTGTCTACATTCTTGAAAGGTGATGCGTCTAAGCACAGGCACAAGAGGCCTAGCTAGTGACTTACAGAAGGTCAGTTGTAGAAACTGCAAAGCGATAGCACTACAGTCAAGAACTCGCATGGGGACATGAATCAGAAAATGAGCAGTCCAAGAATATGGGCTAGACAGTATCATCTAGCAGAGGAGAAGATGCTCAATGACTTACTCGTCAAGCCATGCCAGCAGAAGAGCACAGTCCTCTTAGAGAGGAGGTTGTGCCACTGACTCCTTAGCATCACACCTCTTATTTTGACACTTCAGACATACAATATCTATTCTCCAAGAACAACAGCAACACCACTATTTAACTGGTAGAATATGTGGTTATTTATAATGAGGTTTTAAAGCAACAGCAATGCTCAACATTGAATCCATTCCACCTGTTTGATACTTCCATTATTTTTGAGAGATTGTTTTATGAAGATTTGATTCATTGGTTCCAGCTCATAGGTGTCCACAACGCATTCTTTCATCTGATCCATTTAGGCCCCAACACTTTACCAGATTTACTCATGATGTCGGCTCCCAAACAATCTACAGTACCCTGATCTTAACATCCTGAATTCCTCTGCAGAAAGAGAAAGGGAAAATGGACCATAAGGAGAGTTACTTTTGCCTAACATCGGTTACTTTCACAAGAACAGCTTGGTTTTTCTGCTTTCTTAGGACTCTACAACAGGGTTGTGTTCGATAAGATGGAGAGATGTGCATAACTTATTTCCAAAGAGTGTAGGAAACAACCCATGCAATTATAATGGAGCATTAAACCTCTTTGATGAATCTGTAAATGTGACCAAGAAATTTGGATCTGGCAACTCTAGAATATTTTGATGGGTTCTCCCAATTGACATCACTGCCCCCACAGGCAGGAAAAAAAGTTGAACAACACTTAGATTATGTAGGCAGGTGATACTCAGCGGGTAAAGAATACAAATAAGTCTGAAATCTAAGTTGTGTTACTGGTGAAATGCAAGTTAAATCCTGACAACCATCTAAGGAATGTGTCAGAGCACAGTTGAGTGTCCACATTCGTTAATAGAAAAAACATCAGCAATATTCCCTGTAGATTAAACAACACACACTTTTATCATGAGAAAAAGCTCTGAGACCAAAGTTCTTATCAGTCAACATCTTCCACAAGAAAGGTCCTACCACAAAATCAGTGGCAGCTTCGCTCTGCCATTACCACTCAGCACCCCATTAGAAGGGAATATTACTAACACTTGCCCTTCATTTTAGAGAGTAGTAAGAAACGGAAGTTCTTCATATAGTGCAGATAAAATTATTCTGCTCTTTGTCCAAATTTCCCAGATGTTGAGACCAAATCTCCATGATCGTCCTTTGCCATGCAATCTCTCTTACAAAAATGTAGTCGACATGTAAAAGACATTATAGAAAGTATTTCTTTTGTAAAAGTATGCCCTGAATCTGTTTTTTTATTGACAAACTGGTGAGGAAAACATACCAATATACATACAATAAAAAGCCATTGTTTACAAGATACATACAAATAGTTTCCAAAGCATATCGTATTTCGAATTCCACTTAGTACACATTAAGAAAAAAAAAGGCATAGTTCATATTATTCGTACATAAAGCGAAGCAGCGGGGATGCTACGGTCAGCTAGTGACCGTTTAAGGGAAAAATAGCTGCCTAGTAGATAATGTTAAGTTGCCAATTTGGTTTTCAAATAAAGTTACCCCAGATTTTCTCAAACTTTATTAGTGAGCGGACTCCTCTAAGTTTTGCCAAGGCTAGCTCCATAGAGTGAATTTCATTTACTAGTGTCCACCACTCCGAAATATTAGGGGGTTTGGGAGAAATCCAAGCTCTAGCTAATATTAATTTTGCACAGGATAAAAGGATCGTAACCAGTGCAGGCCGGGGCAGAGAAACAGGATGTATATCAAGTAGTACTGTTAAAGCGGTGATAGAAGATAGATGGAGCTCCTTAATTTCCAGAACTCTATGTAGTTCCCCCCCAGAACTCCCTTAGAACTGGGCAGGAAAACAACATATGTTCCAGATTTGCTACATCAAGTTGGCATTTAGTACGATCACTGTAAATATTGTTAAGAGACCACTTAGAAATCCTTTCCGGTGTGTAGTACAGCATACAGGTGGTTCTAAACTGTTGCAGCCTTAAGCTAGATGATCGTACCGAATTATTAATATTAGACAAAGAGCAAGCTATCTGTTTAGGTGTTATATTCAAACCCATTTTATTGCTCCATTTCTCTGATAGTTTTAAACAATCATCAGTTTTAAAAGCACTCATACACCTGTAGGCTTCACTTATAACTGACTTGTTTTTAAATGAGTATAGACAGTTCCAAATATCGCAGTCTAGAATTTCGTAGATTTTGTTTTTCCTTATCAAGAAGTCATGTAACTGTAGATATTTAAATCTCATTGTTTCCGGCAAGTCGTACAAAGTTTTAAGTGTATGAAAATCTAAGAACCCTTGTGCTCCGTATAAATCCCACAAAACGTTAATTCCCTGAGTAGACCATCTCAGGGCCATATCATCATTAAAAACCCCCGGAAGACCCGGATTACCCCATAGCTGCAATTTCGGGTGGTAGAAAGAAGTCCTGCAAAATGCTAATATGTTAGACCAAATCCTGACTACATCCCTGGAAGTCTTAAATTTCACCCTCTTAAAATAGTTGGGGTCATTGACTCGTAGCAAAAACATATTTGAATCGGATTTTAGCGAAAATGAGTGAAAAAAATGGGTCTTCACTGTAAGTAAAGACCGGAGACGCCTAACAAAAGAAGCCCAAAAATATAGCTTAACATCGGGGAAGTTGAGACCACCCTTATCCAAACTATTTTTGAGAAGTGCCAACGATCTTCGAGCTTTTTTGAACCCCCAAATAAAACTGCTGAAAATCCCATCTAATTGCTTAAAAAAAGAATTATTTAATGCTAATGGGATAGAGCGAAAAAGATACAAATATTTGGGTAAAACCTTCATTTTGATTAGGTTAATTCTGGCAATTAGGTTCAGTGGGAGTCGGTGCCATTTTTTTAGTAGTAAAATAGTAGATTTAATTAGCTCATTATAATTAACCCCTTCCACGCTCATGACGAGCTGAGCTCGTCATGAGTTGCGCCGCTCGCATGCTCATGACGAGGTCAGCTCGTCATGTAACGCGGTTTTTCGAAAAACGCCGCACAGCGCGAAAAAAGCCGCCGCACGCATGTGGTTAATATTATTGATTTCCTGTATTTTAGATGTGATTTTAACGCCTAAATATGTGGCAACTTTACAAATCTCCGGAACCACTGCCACTGGTACATAATTAGCTATAATTTGTGTCTTATTCATGTTTAGCTTGTAACCGAATACTTTCCCAAACTGACAAGCCTCTGTAGTAATCCCTTGTAGTGCCTCCATAACAGCAGAAGAATCGATAGAAATGTCATCGGCATATCCCGTAATTTCAGTGTCTGTGCGCCAGACCTAAAAGGTGCAATTCGAAGTTGTGCCTGAAGAGCGTGCAGAAATGGCTCTAGTGAAAGGGCAAATAATAGAGGTGATAAGGGGCAACCTTGGCTGGTGGCCCGGAAGATGGAAAAATCTGAGGAAGTCAACCCCCATAACTAATACAGGCTGAGGGGTTGTCCTACAGTGCCTGTATCCCCTTTAAAAAGTGCCCCCTAAACCCCATCTTTGTCATAGCGGACCAGAGATAGTCCCACCCCACTCGGTCAAAAGCCTTCTCAGCATCCAGCAAGATCATGCCGAGTGGGGTGGACTCTGTCTCAGCTACGTCAAACGCCGTTATAGCCGTGTTAACGTGAGTGGTGGCATCCCTCCCAGTCAAAAACCCATGTTGTTGCGGGTTAGCTATTTTGGGCATAAGGGGAGCCAACCTAGTTGCTAACTTTTTTGCAAATATTTTTGCATCGGTATTGATAAGAGATATGGGTCTATATGATTCCCTATCCCCCTTTGGTTTGCCCTTTTTAGGAAAGAAAATTATTTTGGCCCTCTTCCATGAGTCGGGAGCTTTTCCAGTTAACCCAATAGATTGTATAACTTGTAGCAATAAGGGTGTCAGTTCCTCTAAGCCGATTTTATAGATCTCGCGAGGGATGGTTTCTTCCCCTGCGGCCTTCCCCGCAGGCAAAGAGGCAATAGCTTGTCGGAGCTCTAGCCCTGTAATATCTTCCGATAGTTGGTCCATTTCTGAGATGTTACATATGTTTATTGAGTTCTCATCTAGGTAATCCTGTATTAAAGCTACACTAGGAGACAACTCCGGAGTATACAGAGAGCTGCAGTAATCCACAAATTGTTCTAATATGTCATTCGGTTGGTCATGTAGCATATTGTCAGATCCTCGGATATTAGCAATCAAAGTACTAGCTCTGTCCTCCGCAACTTTGTATGCCAGAATTTTGCCAATTTTATCCCCTCCCTCATATTGCGCAATCCTAAATTTATGTATATTGGCACTATTTTTTTGGAAGAGTTTTGCCTTAGTATCAGCTTTTAGTTGACCTAATTTCTGACCTATTTCAGCTACTGCAGGTAAATTTAGCCGTAGAGCTGAAGCCAGCAGTATTTATTGAGCGGCAATACTAGAGGTTAAAGATTCATTAAAATTACGCCGTTCCGAACACGTTTTCCTGCATAAAGCCCCGAATACTTGCCTTGCAAGCATCCCAGACCATGGTACATGTAGTGGAGTTCTGATTAGATTCTATAAAATTAATGAGATGAGTTTTAAGCTGCGCTATAAAAGCAGAATCTGAAACTAAATATCGAGGAAAAGAGAATGGCCTGGGGCATGTACGAGTATGTGGAGTGGAAAATATCAACATTATAGGATTATGGTCCGAGGAGATTCGGGGGCATACCTCCATAGAGCTTGTATTCAGTAAATTATCATTAACTAGAGCCATATCCAACCGAGATGCATAATTTGTGAGGCGCGGAATAATATGTGTACCCAGGAGTATTTGGATATATGTAGCGCCAAGCATCTTTGATATTATGAATACGACAGATATCCAAAATAGAAACTCTGGTTTTACGCAGCCGCTGGAAGCTCCCGGGCCTAGTAGTATCTTGTTGATAATCCAGAATACAGTTGAAATCTCCCATTATAATGAGTTCCCTCTCCCAGTCCAAAAGTTCTACGTTCAAATTATCAAAAACCGTGGGTTCATCTCGATTTGAATCGTAAACCACACACAAAACATATTTATAGTTTTCGATGCTTAACTGAGCGATAGCTCATCTACCATCCTTATCATAAGCTGTTTTCAGAGTTTCTGCCCTGAATCGTTTGTCCTTGAGGATAGCAACTCCTCTAATTGAAGCCCCAAAAGCAGAACAAACTATAATATCATATCCTATTTGACATAGCAATTTTTTATCCTTATGAGCTATGTGCGTTTCAGATAGTAACACAAAGTGCGGGTTATGTAATCTCAACTCTTCCGACACGAGGCGTCTCTTACTTTTACTATTTAGCCCCGAACATTCCAGGCTAAACATCTTAATTTATGCATTAAAAAAACAAAAGAAAGCAAAAAAGAACCATGATTAACCAAGTGGAATACTTCTGTCCCTGAACAACACAAAAATAAGTATTTATTCCTACTTTTATTCTTTATAGCATGTCTCCCCATCAGGTTGAAAATACAATTTTTTATATTTTTACCCCCAGACTCCCCACCCTGCGGAGAACTGAAAACGCCCTCCACCCCCCTGTCTCCCACCCGCCAGGGAGAGAGACCACCCATCAGCCTCTGCTGCCGCTGTAGGGGCAGCGCCTAAGGTAGAGCGCCTGGAGCAAACCCCACCCCCCCTCTGACACAATTTTTTGGACACAAACAAGCTGAGAAAAAAAAGAGAAAAGAAAAAAAAAAGATTCTAACCCCCCAAGATTTAAGTCTTAGTCTCCCTGTCCGCTGTATCAGCCTAGTAATTCTGTCCCATCAGGTGATATGGTTGAATCACGCTAAGGATTAGAAAGAAATGCCTCGGCTTCTTTTATATCAGTGAAGAACTATGTGTGCCCGCCTTTATTTACCTTAAGGCGGGCAGGTTCCTGAAGAAAAACCTGCCCCCGATGGATATAAATGGGTCAATCAATTTGCGCAATTGTCTCCGTCTGTCCATATTAGCTTTACTAAGGTCCGAGCGGACAAAAAGAGAAAGATTCTCTATAGCTACGGGGGCATTAGGACGAGCTTTCTGCCAAACGGCCTGCCTCAATAAAAAGTTGCCAAAGCAAATGAGGAAAGGGCGAGGGAATTTGTTCTCTTTGTTCCTTTGAATTAAAGGTAGACGGTGTGCCCGCTGAATTTGGGAATCCCAATCCCAGTCTGCTAGATCTGGGAAGGCTTTTTTCAGTAAGCTAACAAGAAAAGCCCTCGGATCTGACCCTTCGGACCCCTCCGGTATTCCAAAAAGTCTCAAGTTTGATCTTCTCTGCCGATTTTCCAAGTCCTCAACTTTCAATTGAAGAGATATCATCTGAGTATCGTGTTGACTCACTACAGTATTAATAGGGTTGCCACCTCCTCTACGCTCACCACCCGCTGTTGTAGCTCTTCAATGTCCTGCGAAACCCCACCGAGTTTAAAGGTCATTTCTTGTAAGGAGATCTGTAGTTTATTATTATCCTCCCGCAGCTGTAGATAGTGCTCTTGTGCTTCTAGACGTTGGTTAGTTAATGTTTGCAGTATGATATCCAATGGTGACAAGTTAGTCTCTTTTTCATCTTCGCGTTCCTGAGTCATAGTTGCTGCTTTAACAGAGATCATAGGGGTCGCGAGTATTGTTTGAGTTGGGACGGTAGAAGAATTTAGAGTAGAATTGTTAGCAGTTATGGTACTGATATTATTCGGCGCATTTGTAGTAATAATCGGCGCCGAGCCATTGAATGATAGGGTTGATAACCCAGGCTCAGGGGCAGACTCGGATTCATGTTTGGGTGGTGCACTTGGTGTGTCAGCCCTTGGAGTGTCAACAGAGTTCTCTGAGGGAGCGGAGCAGCATATAGTAGAGTTAAAATCCGTGGGGCTAGTACCCGACAGTCTTAGGGTCATACTTTTCACAAGTCCCTTAGCCTCAATCCACTTCCTTAGAGGACGTTTATCAATTAGAATTTTCCTGGCAGTCAAGATGTTGCTTATGATCAGCCGGTTAGGAGCAATACGAACTTTCCCCCCTCTTTTGGTTTTTGGCTTCTTTTTTTTGCACCTTCTATCCACCAAAGGTTTTGCTGGACTATCGGAAGGGTGACCCATCCCTTCCTCCACCTCCGCTTCATAGTCTTCATAAGAGCCCAGTTCACCGCTCTCCTCTTCACCCTCTTCGGAGATGTGGCATATAGCAGACGCGTCACACACCCCCATGTTAGGTGATCCTGAATCTGGACCGAAGTTGACCGCACTTGGCATAGATTGTGACTGTAAGATGGCACTCTTACAGACCAATTCTCACTCTTGTTCATAAATTCTGTTCTTATTCCACATTGTGTTTTTAGGTCACTATCCTACGTGGCGAGGTTTTTGAGACTCTACTCATCTACTTTTAATGGATATAAGAGAGAATCCCATGATGGATATGGAAAACCTTCTTTCTTGTGATCCTAGTTGACAGTTATGGGCATTTTTCGGTGCTTTCCTGTGAACGAAAAGTGTAGTTATGGTTGGTCTCTGTCCAGTCATAGCTGAACTCCCTGACTGAACCTATAAGGGATGATGGGGCAGGTGATCGCCAATTTTTAAAGTAGTGCTCATGTTCACTGTTTTATTCTTGGTTTTTTATGTTTATATACTTCTCTTTTTTTTTTTTTTCAGAACAAGATTTTATTGTTATTTTGAGTAAGATTGTAAGACATCCACAGTACTCCGAACACCAGAGAAGCTGTGAGCAGAAGATCAAAATGCATAGAATAGCAATCAGTATAGCAGTCGAATTAAACATTATTATCTGAAAACACCCACCCCCGCTGAGCTACTGGGTTTTTCAGAACCGGTACCGAACCGGTAACCCAGCGGTGTCAGGGTACACCCTAAGACCTCGAGTACTTTCCTGATTCAGACACAGAAACTCAGAGTCTTCTAGTTGAAGTCAAAGATCGAATTTATTGGCTGCAACCAAGTAACAGGTGTCCTAGAAGTACAACAGCACGGTGTGTATATTCTCAGGAGACTGCTCAATCTTACAAAGCCAGGCTCCTCTTTTTATACAAAATATTATGCTTCAGGCAAACATTCTTAAATTTACAGTAGACCATTCACATATTTTCATGATGACAATCCCACATTTCAGTTTGTCCAGCCCACAACAAATTACCCGGCAAGGCCCAACATTTTCATCAGATATCGGTGGACCCACAATAAAAACGGGCACCTCCTCCTCATAAAACAAGACATATGTAAAGAATCAGGGACAGGTGTGAGCAAGGTTAGGCAGGGTGTGTGTGCGATGAAAAGGTTTATGGCATGTTGTGCCTTGATGCTATCTCACTCGGCCACTGGGAAAGAAACTGGTCGGGCAGGTTCGGCCTGGGGCAATGGTTTCAGCTTGCCCAGGTCACAGAGAAGTCAATTAAGGTGTATGTGTCCTTTGGAATCGAATTTGGCTGTATTATAAGCCTATGTGAGGGCAACTCTAAAATGGCTGCCGTACACAAAATGGAAGCCAAGGGTTCAGGACGAAAATGACGATTTCGAGGTGAAATCGTTACTGGAATATGACGAAAATGCTTGTACATAGTGTACTAGCCATTTTCAGTCTTTTGATACCAAAATCGTCATACTACGACAAAGTTTATTACACGAGTCCAGAATTTTCAGAACTACAAACCCTCCTTTTGCCCTTACATAGGCAATTAACCTATCCTCATGCTAATCGGAGTCCAGGTCTATATTCCTAAAGTCATTGAGATGTTGCTGTAACATCATCCTAGTACTTAGTTCGTCTCTTGATACAGGTTTCCTAACACATGATGTAGCACAGAGGCCACATATTGCAGGAGCACACTGCACGCACAGACAGAACAGGAAAAGAATGGCTAAGACCATCCCAATGACCATCAGAATTTTCCATCCCCAGGCGGATATCAGTTCCCAGAACCATCCCATTAACGACCAATCTCCTTTCTCCACATGAATAGATTCGGAAATCTTATGTAGTTTGGAGATGGCCTGGTACACTGTTGGAGCGTTATCTGGAATGAAAACACAGCAACTCGATTGGATCAATTTACATACCCCACCTCGGTCTGCAAGTATGACATCTAATGCGACCCTGTTCTGAAGGGTCATAAGACGATCCGACTGGAGCTCAGCAGTCAAGTTACTAAGGGCACCGGCAGTTTCAACCACGGTGGATTCAACCACCCTTGCCAATTGCCTTATGTTCCTGCTGTTACCCATGGGTCCCCAGAACGGCAGAAAACCCTTTACGAAGTCCCCAAATTCTTGTCCTGCAGTGTCTTCTTTGCTGAAGACACCTCTAACTATCCTTGTCTTGTGGTAATCTGCCGCCGCTGTGTAGGTGGGAGGCAGCAGGAACGAAACAAAACATGTGCCCGAAAAGTCAGGGGGCAACCATGTATAGGCTCTATCATGGCAGATGAAATAGGTACCCTTAGCTGCTAAGAACGGAGGGGAAGTCTGAGATGCAAAGACATATGTTTCAGTGCAGATGCTTTCCCTAGCTGAGCTCTGGGATTCTTGCCAGTACCTTGCAGACACAGGTGACCTTGATGGGGTACAATCCAAATCGGGGAAGATCTCTTAGCTTGCTGTTTCTCACTCACAGTAGCTCCATATCCGGTCACGTTCCATCCTATGTAAACTAGTGTCTTATCTTTAAGGATAGTTTCGTAGGAAATATCTTCCTTAATCATGTCTACTATACCCTTAACTAGAGCACTATTCTTAGGATTGTCTTCCACAGAACGTAGGGGGTAGACTTCATGTGCATAGATGAACATTGTTCTGTATGCCCACACAGAACCATTGTGGCTGAAAGGCAGGACCAGATAAGGGATACCTTTATCCGTTGTGTGAGGCATAAGACCACACACCCAACAGTTAGTCGTGTTCATTACAAGTTGGTGTTGGTGCAAAAGCTGAACAAAGGAGTTATTAATAAACTCTAATTTCCTAGCGGATTTGTGTTCAGGAAGGGGTTGAAAAGAATGTGAGGAAACAGTGGAAGGAGGAGGTATAGGCGATGTAGTGGGTGCAAATGTTACTCGAAAAGAGAATAAAACATAACCTATTAAAAATATCATCACACTGAATAACATGAAAATGCACAATATCAAAAAGCTTTTCTTTGTCATCATTTTACATATTCTGTTTTTAAAGTTTGTTTCCTTGGCAGGTCTCTCCATCTCGAAAAACTCCATCCTATATACAATGCTGCCCGCGATGGGAGGTTGTTTCTGCTAAGGAATGCTTCTGTCAGTCTAGGGCAACCCCCTTAGACCAACCAAAACTGTCAACCTAACGTCGTCAGCTGCACCCCAAAGACTTTGGGCAATCGCGGCCCTAGCAGCGGAACCCTGATGGCGGTTCGAAAAAACAAGAATAAGCAAGTTTCTCAGATGGGAGAGCTGCGCTTTTAAAAATAGCGAAAAAGGAAAATTTTGTTTATTTGTCCATAGGTCTCGGCCTCAAATTATAACGCTTTCTCCCAGGTACTGTTTGGTCTTGGAAAAGGAGTTCAGGTTCTGTAGTGTCCAATCGAATTGACGGTGATACAGCTGGTTGCAAAGTATTGTCACTCTCTTTTTCAGTAAGTGTTCCTTTAAACGTGCATCACTGAAAGGTGAAAAACGAGGCACAGTTTCAGTCTCTGAGTCAGCGACACCCTCCTGGACCCACCGGTCGTACGGCAGAGGTAAAGGCACCCTGTTGCAATGTACGCCGTGGATCCAGTGCTTCTTCCCTTCTACACGAACAGCTGATCTCGTTGACAGAAGGACGAGGTGAGGGCCGGTCCACCTGGGCTGGTCGTTCCTTGTTCGCTAGAAATTCTTCACCAGCACCCAGGAGCCAGGTTCGATGTGATGACCTGGAGCTTCAGAGGCTTGAGGCAGAGTATTATGAACCTGTTGGTGTAAAACACGCAATTTAGCCGTCAATTCGTACAAATAGTCAAGCAGTACTGGGTGTTCGATTTCACTAAATTTTGTGGGCCTTGGCACTCCCCATATGTTGGCCGGGCGGCCGAAAACTATTTCATAAGGACTAAGTCCCACTCGCGAATGCACAGTCATTCTGGTGGATAGGAGTGCTAGGGGTAGAGCGTCAGGCCATTTAAGACCAGAGCTCGCTTGAATTTTGGCCAGTTTTAACTTTAGCGTGCCATTGTAACATTCTACTAATCCAGCTGATTGGGGGTGATTTGCAGCGTGAAATTTCTGATGAATGCCTAGCCTTTCGCATACTTTCTTCATCACTCGACCCACAAATTCACTCCCGTTGTCACTCCAGACCATTCTAGGCATTCCGAATCTGGGGAAGAACTCTTTCACGAGGGCTTTAGCTGTGGATAAGGCAGTGTTGTCCTTTAGGGGGTAGGCTTCCACCCATCTTGAAAAGGCACAAACAACAACGAGTACGTATTTTAAATTGTTGCACCTTTCCATGTGGATGAAATCTAGCTGCAAAACCTCGAACGGATACGTAGGAGGTGCAAAATGACCAGCTGGAGTTGGGGTTCCCCTACCAGGATTGTATTTTAGACACACCATGCAATTCTTGACCACGTTTTCTGCACACTTAGGAATTCCAGCATTTTGCCATACTGGAGCCAATAACTTACAAATCCCTTTCACACTGATGTGAGCCATTCCATGGGCCATTGTAACCACTGCAAGTACGTACGCATCGGGTAACAACCATCTCTGATGCTCTGACAATTCAATCCAACAACCATTTGCATCCATTTTACCCGTACTTTCTCTCCACACACTCAACTCTTTCTCTGTAGCTTCAGCTTGAATAGATTTCGCACTCTTTATTGTGTCTTCACACATTCCAACATCACCAACCCATCTTGCAGGGCCTGCAACATACATTCGACTCATCACATTCCTTGCTGTTTCTTTTGCGATTTCGTCAGCAAATGCATTTCCACGACCAACATCATCAGTCACCTTCTTGTGTGCGCTACATTTCACAATCGCAACTTGCAACGGCAAAGTAAGTGACTCAAGAAGCTCATTCACCAACTGACCATGCTGAATCTTAGCTCCATGCGAAGTCAGGAACCCACGTTCTTTCCACAATCGTCCAAAACTGTGAGCCACACCAAATGCATACTGGCTGTCAGTATAGATAGTCACTTTCATTCCTTTCGACAACACACATGCTCTCGTAAGTGCAATCAATTCTGCTGCTTGAGCTGAATTATGTGGGATACGTGCAGCTTCAACAATTGTATGTAAAGTTGTGACAGCATATGCTGCAGTCGTGTCACCATTCGGAAGCTTGAAGCATGAACCATCCACCCATAATGTACCATCACATTCAGCAAGAGGAGTATCCTGGAGGTCTATTCTCCCTTTCGTTTCTTCTTCTGTTCTAAGAAAACAATCATGCTGTTCTGAATCATCTAATTCCTCTACAATCGGCAACAACGTAGCTGGGTTAAGTGTGTTGCATCTTTTTATATGCACATGGCTCTCTAACAATGTTAACTCGTAACCTGACAATCGAGCACTAGTTAAGTGCTGTGTCTTGGTTCTGTTTAACAACGTGTCCACAGCATGTGGAACCATCACAATTAACGTGTTATTCATCACCAGACCAGCAGACTGTCGAATAGAAACAGCTGCTGCCGCTGTGGCTCTCAAGCAACTTGGCAATGCTTTAGCTACCGGGTCCAAAGCCGACGAAAAATATGCGCATGGACGCTGCTTGTCTCCAAACAACTGTGTCAACACTGATAATGCACAACCTTCTTTCTCATGGACATACAATGTAGGGGGCTTACTGTAGTTGGGAGTACCCAACACAGGAGCCGAACATAATAAACTGTGCGCAATTCAGAAAAACTTTTCTGACACTCTTCAGACCATGGGACGGGATTCGGTGTATCTTTACAAGTTAATGCCACCAAATATTTGGCTAATAACGAAAAATTTGGTATCCATTGCCTGCAATATGATGTAATGCCCAAGAAAGCACGCACTTCTCTCTGTGTTCTTGGCACACTCAATTTTGCTATTGCCTGAATTCTTTCTGGGTCAGTTTTCTTCCCTGCTTCGATAAGAGATGACCTAAGTAGGTCACTTCTTGTCGACAATATTGCAATTTTGAGAGAGACACTTTGTGGTGCAAATCACACAAATGACGCAACAATGGTAACGTGGCTTCTTTACAGATTTCCTCAGAATCTGCAGCAACAAGCAAATCATCAACATACTGAATGAGGGTAGCGCCATCAGGTAAAACAATCGTATCAAGCTGTGTTTTTAAAGCTTGACTATACATTGATGGACTTTCACAGTAGCCCTGGGAGCGCGTTTAAAGCGGAAGCTTCGACCTCCTAAACTGAAGCCGAAAATATCCCTACTCTCCTCAGCAATGGGGATGCTGAAGAAAGCATTCTTCAAGTCAATCACCGAAAACCAGGTGGCAGAAGCTGGAATCATAGTCAATAGGGCAGTAATGTCAGGAACGACTGGAAATTGTGGCACAACTATTTTATTGACCTCTCTAAGATCAATCACGAATCTGTAAACTGGTGGCTGGGAAGGATCCGTTCGTTTTAAAACAGGCAGAACAGGACTATTGCAAACGTTGCCTCTTGTCTCTTCAATTACATCTTTTTCAATCAAATCATAAATGATCGCTAGTAAAGCTTTCTCACCTTCACTAGAAATTTTGTATTGGGGAATGCGTGGCATTTTAACATTGGCTTTCAATGTTACAACATATGGCGGTATTTCCAAAACACCTACATCATTAGGACCAGTAGCCCAAAGAATTTTAGGAAGAAATGACAATTCTGTCGGAAGTTTATCCCTTGACAAATACATTGGAGAAACCACTTTCTTACCCAGTGTAAGTTGTACTCCAGAAGGAGAACAGTACAAAGTCGCATACAATCTTTTTAACAGATCCAATCCTAACAAGTTTTCACCAAAACCTGTCGTTAAAATAAGGGGTGCTTCGAATTCACAAGGTCCAACAGAAAGGGACAAAGGGTCAGAAATCGGATTTCTAGCTGGGGCGCCAGAAAAACCTACTGATACATTCGTTTCGCCAGACAAAGGTGCGCCAGGGAGTTTTGAGTGCATAATAGAACTCTTTGTAGCACCAGTATCCAACAGAAAAGGCTCTGACACACCTGCTGTAATCACCTCAACATAAGGTCCACTCTGATCTACTGGAACTGAAACAACTCCCTCTCTTTGTCTACGGCTGTCTTAGCAATCATTACCTGCCATGTGCTCATCTTCTGCATAGTAGTCATCAGCATAGTACTGAGCCGTCCTACCAGACGCGTTATAATGCTGATCAAAACTATTCGTTGAATTTTGAGGAGGAAAGGAACGTGCGTTCTGGGGAAAATTTCCACGTCCTCTACCTCTAGGAGCTTGTTGAACACCTCGACCTCTTGCGCCAGAAACACAATTTCCGCGCTGTAACAAAATAGGGCAACTATACTTAAAATGACACTCTTCCTTACAATATGAACACTGATTGGGACCTACAGGGACACGTGGTTGAGTATACTCGACTCTTTGCGAGTTCCTCTGAAACTGTTGAGGTTGCTGATAGTTATTCTGATAGTTACTCTGAGTACCACTATTTTGACCACCACGTGGCGGGTACGCTTGCTGTAATAGACCCTTCGTTTTTAACTCTTTAGTTTTCTTCTCTGCTCTATCTTTCTCATCTTTAGCTCGATTTTCGTAGTACTGTGCAGTAGCCAATATCTGTGCTGAAGAGGAAACTGCCCAAGAACTCTCTGAATCTTTTAACTTTTTACACAACTCGGGAAGCAGATTGTGCACAAATTTATCGACGAACAACCGCTGACCACCTTCTGTGCTCATATCTTGACCACTGTGGTCGACAAACGTCTCTTCAAACCTGGTGAAGAAATCTGACACCGTTTCATCTTTCTTCTGCTTGCACGCAGACAACTTATCCCAATTCACACGCATCGCAGGCATTAAAGTTTTCATGTAATCAATGATCTTATCAGGGAGTTCTGCTACTAAAGGCTCTGGTTTAGCACCACCAACTTGTCGGGCATCTGCAGCAGCAATATTAGCCCATGAGTCACCTAACTCTTGATCATGATCTGCATGACGAATCTTTTCCCATAATGGTTGTGGAACAACATTCCCAAACAACATGTCTATGTCAGCTAAATTCATGATGCATGAACCTACAGTCTGTGACAATTCCTTGTAATACCCTGCAGGATTCTTACGGGGATCAGGCAATGTTTGCTTAAGGGCCAAAACTTCAGTTTGCTTCCAAGGAACATGTACCCATACACGCTGAAAATGAGGCTGGATAGGTGGGATAGCATTCGCGTCCCCTTCCCTCCATTGTGGGGGAACTTCTCTCATGGGATACTGTCTCACCTTCTTTTTAACCGAGGAATCAGACTCAAACAATGACCGAGAGACACCTTCAGTCCTTAATGACAACAATGTCGCAACTGCTTTCTTAACATCTGAATCCACAATTGCGCCTTTTGAAAACTCAAACCGTACATGGCTTCAACTCGGGCGGATTAGAGTCCAAATCATTTTCCTCTAAATCTTCACATAGAAAAACACAAATTTTCTCAAAAACGTATCTCTGCTTCGGTTCTTCCCACTGATGGAAGAGATCCATAACAGACTCTAGCCCGTACTTCGTTGGGTCGGTAACCCATTTATGTGCTAAATATTTCAATGTCTCCTTCTCCCTAGAATCAGGCAGTTGGCTACGCAACTGCTTACGCTCTGTGTCAGGAGTTACACTTGTTGCACTAAAGAAAGGATATAGAAGACTAGTAACAGTACTAGCCACTCTCTGACGAACAGAAGGAGAAGTCGTTGAAAAGACAAGCGGAAAAGCAGGGTGAGGCGAGGCAGACGCAGAGGCAGTGTCAGAAAGAATACCAGGAGTGGTAGTCGTTATAGTAGTTAAAGTTGTAGGAAGTAAAGGCAGAGCAGATGTCAAAGCCGGTGGCCCTTGAGGAGGCTGCACCGGAGGAATAGGAGCCAACTGAAGAGCAGCTGGTGGCTGTGGAGGAGCAGGAGGCACAACAACTAAAGGTTGCACAGCTAAAGGCTGTGGAGGGGCTGTAGCATTTTGCGCATAGGGGGGTGGTGAACTCAATAAATGCGACATTAGGGGATCTTTTTCAAGTTTTTTTGCTGCATCTTGCTGAAGAGGCGGCAAAACTGGATAACATTTATCAGTTACCATTTTACGTTGCCTGTGCAACTGCTCACTCATCTGTTCTTCTTCGTTATCTTTAAACTGCATAGCAGCTTGCATTATCGAAATACCCCTTTCTCTCTTATTTTTCTTCGCTATTTTAATTTCTATCTGTTTGGCCTCCTTACGCCATAGGCGGAAAGAGTCAAACATCGCCGGCCGGGCTTTCTTCTTAAAGAGTTTAACTTCTAGATTATCTAGGATTTCCGTGTCAAAGCTACCATATTGGGGCCATTTTAAAACACCATCTTTTCTGGTGTAGCGGATCCACACTTCATTATATTTGATGGGGCCTACTCCATGGTTCACATACAATTCATAAGTTGGAGTTCCAATCGGAGGAACCGGACACGAGTCCTCCAATCGGGAATCCCTATTACAACAACCAAGACAAAACAAATTTCCAAGTCTGCTAAGACCAGGCATCTTCGCTCACTAGTCTAGCTTCAAACTTCAAAGGATTATCAATTACGATATTCTCGTGAATACACGAGTCCTTCGGCTTTGGTACTTGCAAGTTCCAAATCAAAGATCCCGAAGGGATACCCAAACTAAGAACCAACTAAGGACTGGGAGACGCTCCACTTATACTTAACTGAGATATTGATGACGTCACCAGAAGACTCGTCTATCGTTTCGCTCTACCAAACATCAAGGGTTCAAATCAGGGCGATAGCCAGGGCAGCAGTCCTTCGTAGCCGTCGGGAAGCGGGGAACCTCACAGCAAAGACTTTCGGACCACGTCGACATGCAGGGGTCGATGAAGTGGCGGCCTTCCTCCAGAATTTTCACACGAAGCTCCTCACGAACCTCTGGCTTGGACCGGTACCGTTGGTATCGCCCCACGTTGGGCGCCAGCTGAGGTACTGGGTTTTTCAGAACCGGTACCGAACCGGTAACCCAGCGGTGTCAGGGTACACCCTAAGACCTCGAGTACTTTCCTGATTCAGACACAGAAACTCAGAGTCTTCTAGGTGAAGTCAAAGATCGAATTTATTGGCTGCAACCAAGTAACAGGCGTCCTAGAAGTACAACAGCACGGTGTGTATATTCTCAGGAGACTGCTCAATCTTACAAAGCCAGGCTCCTCTTTTTATACAAAATATTATGCTTCAGGCAAACATTCTTAAATTTACAGTAGACCATTCACATATTTTCACTACAAAGAAAAAGCAGAGTCAAGATGACAATCCCACATTTCAGTTCGTCCAGCCCACAACAAATTACCCGGCAAGGCCCAACATTTTCATCAGATATCGGTGGACCCCCAATAAAAACTGGCACCTCCTCCTCATAAAACAAGACACATGTAAAGAATCAGGGACAGGTGTGAGCAAGCTTAGGCAGGGTGTGTGTACGATGAAAAGGTTTATGGCATGTTGTGCCTTGATGCTATCTCACTCGGCCACTGGGAAAGAAACTGGTCGGGCAGGTTCGGCCTGGGGCAATGGTTTCAGCTTGCCCAGGTCACAGAGAAGTCAATTAAGGTGTATGTGTCCTTTGGAATCGAATTTGGCTGTATTATAAGCCTATGTGAGGGCAACTCTAAAATGGCTGCCGTACACAAAATGGAAGCCAAGGGTTCAGGACGAAAATTACGATTTCGAGGTGAAATCATTACTGGAATGACGAAAATGCTTGTACATAGTGTACTAGCCATTTTCGGTCTTTTGATACCAAAATCGTCATACTACGACAAAGTTTATTACACGAGTCCAGAATTTTCAGAACTACACCCCTGCCCCATAAGAACTACCCCCTCCCAGATCCCACCCTAACCCTGTTCACGATGTCCACACAGGTCCAAGCAAAACAGTCATTTTGAAAGTTGTGATACACTCCTTCCCCACCCCGGTTCTCAAGACAGTTGTTCATCAGCGACATCCCGCTGTAGCGGCGGTTCCAACCACAATCCCCTGTACTCCGCCCATCTCTTCCATATTTTGTAGTGCTTTCTGGGGCAGCCTCGGGGCTCATACACTGGACGTTCCAACCCCATATAATAATCCAATCCCCGTTTCCACCCCTCTATCGGGGGAGCCCTAGGGTCCTTCCAGGCGCGGGCCACATCCCTCTTGACTACAATAAGGCCTAGCAGTAGTAAGTGCCGTTTGTAGATGTTACCACCCACTTGTTCCAAGACATGAAGAAGGCCCAGCTGCGAAGTACGGGGGAGCCTCCAGCCCAACACCTCATCCAAGCAGTCCCACACACGCGTCCAGAACCTCTCCAATGCCCCACAAGACCATACCTTATGCAGAAACGGGCCCACATCCCGGCCACATCTCAGACAGTCGGGGGAGGCAATCAAACTGGCCCGCCACAATCTCTCTCTAGTATAATAAGCTCTGTGTAAGTATTTAAATTGGATGAAGCACAATCGTACGGCGATGGCCGCTACTCTCGGAGCAGCGAGAGCCTCCCTCATACCCTCTTCATCTAGCTCTCCCACTTCTCTCTCTCAGATGGTCCACAGTTTGTCCAGAGAGGGGGAGCAATGGCTGACCAGTGACTGGTAAATGCGGGATATCTTTTTTTCCTCCAGTTCCCCCATAAATAGCTTAGCTTCCAGTGGACTGAACTCCGGTAGGGAGTCCAGACCCTCCAAGACAGGGGAGATGGCATGTCGGAACTGCAAGTACCTGAAAAATTGAGCTTGGGGCTTGGGGCATGTCGTATTCGTCCCTCAGGTCCTGAAACGATTTGAGGGTCGTGCCCTTCATAACATGGCCCAGCGCCGAGATCCCTATCATATCCCAGCCGCGGAACCCCTGCAGGCCCACTAGAGCTGGCAAGCGGCCATTTCGCCACAGCAGGGTCTCCGCAGTTAGCCTGTTCCACCATCCCATACGGCTAAGCGCTCGACGCCAGATCTGAAAGACCACTTGGGTAACCACTGGGAGCCTCTTCCTCTTCCCCGCCGAGTACAATAATGTGTGTATGGTGTCTGGTTCCATCAAAAACCTCTCTAGAGCATATGCCGGGTCGCCCTGGTCTCCATACCACCACTCATTTAATACCAACAAGTGGGATGCTTGATATTAGGATAGGATATCAGACGACGCTAGGCCGCCGCAATATGTACAGAGGAAACAGGTGCGGAGTGCCACACGTATGGCGCCCCGCCCAAAGAAAGCGGCCAAGTGCCGAATTAACCTGGCGAAACCACTGCGGCGAGACAGGGTAGGGGTGGTTCTGCAACTGATAGAGCAGACGAGGGAGGGCCACCATCTTGAAAATGGCCGAAAGGCCATATAGGTTCAAGGGCATACGGGACCATGTTTTCATGTCTGACCGGACTCGGTCCCAGACCGGAACGACGTTGCGTTCCCATGAGACTCCAGGTATGTCCGTTAGGAATACCCCGAGGTACTTATTACCCCCGGTCGCCCCCTGTAGAGCCGATGCCCAGTCACCTAATTCTGAGTTACTTCCCAGGGTCCATAAAGTGGATTTCCGCACATTGAGATGGAGCCCCGAAACTTCTCCAAATATCCGCATAATTTCAAGAACTCTCGGTCCCGACCTGTTTAGGTCAGTAAGAAAGAAAAGTACGTCATCAGCATAGAGCGTGATCCTGCCCAGCCTTCCATTCAAAGCCCTTCATCTGCGCGTCTATGCGTACCCACGCCGCTAAAGGTTCCATGGCAAGGGCGAACAAGTACGGCGAGAGGGGACACCCCTGTCGGGTGCCCCGTCCAATGGGAAAGGTTCCTGAGACCGCGCCGGCCACTCTCACGGACGCCGTCAAGTCCGTATACAACAGCCGTATATAGGAGAGGAAGTGGGGTCCAAGATTCAGGCGAGGCAGAAGTGCGTGCAAGTAAACCCAGCTCAGCGAGTCAAAGGCTCTATCTATATCAGCCAACAAAAGCGCCACCTGAGTCCCGGTGGCTCGCATCATTTCTAATGCCACTTGGGCCCGCCTAATGTTGTGCCTTGTAGCTCTGTGTGGCATAAAACCGGCTTGGTCCGAGTGGACCAGGGTAGTGATTAACGGGAGGAGGCGATTGGTGAGGGCCTTGGCCAGTATCTTCGCCTCGATATTCAGAAGTGAGTTAGGGCGATACGATTCATGACGTTCGGGGGGTCTCCCTGGCTTGCAAAAGACCACTATCTCGGCATGCCTCCAATCCCTCGGCAGGTGACCAGACTCCCTTGCAGCGTCCAACGCCTTCTTATAATGTGCCCCTAACTGGAGATGGTATTTCCGAAAAAACTTGCACAGGAACCCGTTGGGCCCTGGGGCCTTCCCTGCGTTCAGTTTTCCGAGGGCCTTCCCTAATTCTTCCACGGACAGTGGAAGCTCGAGACGACTGCGCTCCTCATCGGAGATCCCCTGTGGCGGGAGATAGGCAAGAAAGTTATCCACGGCGTCCGCTGGGAGGGATTCCTTAGGGGCATATTGTGCCGCATAATAGCGCGCAAAGCTGTCAGCAATTACCCCTGGATCCGACAAAGAATCACCGGCCTCATCTCGCAGCGCCGGCAGTGTCTGTGCCTGAAATGTGCCCTGGCAGAGTCTGTACAACATCGTGCTGGACTTATCCCCCCAGTGGTAGATTCTGCTCTGTGTAGCAAGCCACACCTGACGTGACTCCTCTAGGTGGAGGGATGTAGAGTCCCGCTGTGTCTGCAGCAGCCGTCGTACATCCTCATCCTCCCCCGTTTCGGTGCATTGTTCCTCCAGAGCGCGGACCCGATCTGCTGCCCTCTCCAGGCCCTCCCTACGCGTCCTACGGGCCTTCGCACACCAGGCTATATCCACTCCACGGAGTGTGGGCTTCAGAGCCTCTCAGAGGGTTACATCATCCAACCCCGATCTCACGTTATCGTTCCAGTAGTGGGCTATGGCCTCCCGCATATGGGACTGGTAATCGTCCTGTTGCAGGTGCCAGGTAGAGAGGCGCCAACTAAATGGCTGCCGCCTCTTATCCAGAAGTAAATTAATTACAATGGGGGAATGGTCAGAGAGCCCGCGCCGTAGTATCACCGTCGATTCCACCCTCCCTATCCTGGAACAGGGAACGAACAGGTAATCTAATCTGGAGAAGGATTTATAGACCACTGAAACATAAGTGTATTCCCGACTATGTGTATGTTGATACCGCCATGCATCCGTCCACCCCATGCCCCTCACCATATCATTCAATCTTGTAGGGGCAGTTACCGGCTGCCCACCACCCGGTCTGTAGCGATCCACGTTGCCGTCCATAACATCGTTCCAGTCACCCCCAATCACGGCCAGCACGTCTAGAATCTCCGCCCAGACGGTGAACCGTTTCTCCACAAGTGACCATTGCAGCGGGGGAGGAGCATACACACTTCCAAAGACCACTGGTTCACCACCAATCATTCCCCTGACAAACACGTATCTGCCCTGGGCATCTACCCACTGTGTGGAGTGGACATAAGACACCCTGCCGTGAATCAGGACTGCTACTCCCCGGGAACCCCTGACAAAACCGGCGTGGAACACCTGTTGATATCCATAGCGCTGCAAACTAAGGGTCTTGGTACCTAGGAGGTGAGTCTCTTGTAACAATAGGACATCCGCCTTCTCTCTTTTCCCCTGTCGCAGCACAGTGCCCCTTTTAATTTTATCTAAAATTCCCCTTACATTCCAGCTCACTATTCGTAGCGCCGCCCTGGGGAGCTCCGAATCAAGACCTCTAGCCGCCATCAACCGGGTACATTTCTAGTCGCCTGGGTGTAGGGAACTGTATCTGCAAACGTACCCTCAATAGAACCTGATGGACCATCGTGCTGTAAAGAGCTACCCCCATTTTCACCAAACTCTCGTGCCCCCCACCCCCCAGCTCCCATCCAAACCCCAACCCAACTCCCCAAGTTCTGGCCTCCCCCTCCCCTATACCTCAGCAACGTTGAAGTATCTGTCGCGGTGCAGGAGCGCTCCAACCCCCAACGGGAGGTCGGAGGCCACCCACTCCAATGGATCCCCATAACCACCCCCTCAACCCCCAACTAACCCCTTAGGGGGGCAAGCAACTCCTGCTGAAAACCGAGTCGCTGTTACCCTGAGGCAAATGTCCGCCTTGCAGTCCGAACCCCCACCCTTCCCCATCCCGCATCCCATAGCTAACAGTTTAAACCTGTATCACAGTTTTACGGTGCGTTCACAAAGCATTCGCCGTTTCTGGCAGGGCCGCTTGTATCCGATTGCGGTTTCCACACCGCTGCATAACTCAAAAGAGGTAGCTTACGGTCCATCGCCATTCACGGATCCTCTGTCTGAGTGTCTGGAGGGTCGATCTCCTCCGTATCTCCCTTCTTGGCGTGGGACCTTCTAGTGGAGCGGGACCTCCAGTTGCTCCTACTACGAGAGCGTCGGTGGGTCCGCCGCGGCGCCGTCGAGGAGGACGAATCAGGGTCCCGAGCCGGCGGGGTGCGCGGCCGAGCACTCACTGTCTCATCAGTCCATGCGAATACTTCCTCCGGAGACTTAAAGAACAGAGTTCGTGACTGATACACCACCCGCAGACGGGCCGGATAAAGTAAGGCATACTGAATTTTGAGGCTTCTCAGGCGAGCCTTGGCCGCTGTGAAGGATTGCCGCTGTCGCTGCACCAGCCTTGTATAATCCGGAAATATCAGGATCCGCTGATTATCACACATGAGGGGTTCCTTCAAACGGGCTTGTCGCAGGATAGTGTCCCGATTATGGTAATTAAGCAGTTTGGCTATCACCGGTGGTGGGCGCTCCCCAACCGGCGGCTTCGGAGCAAGCGCTCTGTGTGCCCGCTCTATGACAAAGCAGCGAGAGAGGGACTCCGGTGGCAGCCAGCCTTCCAGCCACTGAGTCAGAAAGGCCTCCATATTCCCCTTTTCGCAATCCTCCGGAAATCCAACAAATCGCAGGTTGTTGCGCCGAGCTCGCCCGTCGGCGTCTTCCGCCCGGAGAGCCAGGCCCTTCTGAATCCCCTCCATGCTAGCCACTTTCTTCTTTAGTATTGCAACATCGTCTTCTAGTCCGGTGATCCTTGCTTCGAACTCAGTGATGCGGGCTACTGCGTTTCGCAAGTCCTGGCGCAATAGAGTAACACCCGCCCCAACGGCCCCTATCTTGGCGTCTAAGGTGTCTTAGACTGGGTGATTGCCGCCAGGAGCCCTGCATTGTCGGACCCTGGGGTGGACCGGTGCCCTCCACCTCGAAAGCAGCTCACTCACACCCAGGAGAGACGGTCCGCCGTGGCCCGAACCGACCGCCGGGCTCCCAGTGTCGGCCCCTCTGTTCCACCGCCTCACAGGGCCGCCACTGCACACCCCGGTGCACACTCACCGCAGGGGTCGCGTCTCCGGGACCAGGGGACTTTCAGAGTCACTGCCACCGCCTCCGGTCAGTCGATCAGTGCCCCGCCGGTCGCAGTCAGCCAACGGCCACCCAGACCTCTCGGTGCAGCGCTGGGACTGACAATCCGCCCAGCCAAGGCTCATTCGCCAGTGTCTCCACCCCGTACAGGGCGGGCGGCTCCCGCTGCCGTCGCAATCCGCCTGGCGTCGGTCTTCACACTCCTCCGGATGCCTCCAAACTCGAGGTCCCCGGCGCCACTCCTCGATGTAGGCCGCACCGCCTCCGAGAGCGATTGCCCACAATCGGTGCCCCCGATGCGGCGCAAAGTCACCCTGCACCTGCCGGACACCTTCCGCTACACCCCACTGCTGCGGGACATGCACGGGTGAGGGGGAAGCAGGATAAATGGACGGAAAATAAAGCGGCGGGACAGAGCTCTCCTAAGCCGCGTCCGCCATGTCGGCTGCCTTAGCCACGCCATATATACTTCTCTTTTTAGTCAAATATATTTGAGTGTTTTCTTAAAAGCGGAACTCTAAAAAGAGAGAAAATATTGCTTCATATAGACAGATGTTCTTGGACAAAACTACAGAGATGAAAATTAAGAATAAAGTTTATCTCAACCCCTAAAAAAATACAAAGCTTTGAAAAGCTTATAGGTATCTAAAAATGTTGAGCACGTACCAACTTTTTAAAAAGTAAAATAAAGCGGAAAGTCGCACCTGCTGTTCACAGATCCTTTGTCCGCACAGCATAACAATAGCTGAAGCTATGGGGCACAGATTTGTAGTCTAGGGGCTCTGGAAAATAGAATCGTGCTTTAAGGGACATCATAAAATGTCACTCCAACCAGGATTGTGTATTATGCAGACATCTTATTTTAGTTTTAACATCTTCCGAAGTACCCAAGTATGCATCCTTTAATTTTAACGAATAATTTAAGAAATGGATAAAAATGTATTTAAGGTGTTTAAATAATATTTTTAGAATTTGCTTTCTTTTTGGAAAATGTATTTAGAGATCTTTGATAAGGGCAGATGTGTTCTATTTATGAGCATTTACAATGGAGAAGCCATTTCACAATGGTCATGGAAGTTACTCTAATGACTAGAACTATACTAACTCACTGGTAAGTTATGTATCCACTTTAACATTTTATTACTGTATTAATTATTGATGTGAAGCTCTTTGACAACATATAATTAGGCCTATACAATCAGTCACCGATGTATAGTATCTCTGATGGTATTTATGTCCTGCTTATCCTATTAAAAAGCTCAGTGATCTTGTATCCGGCATACTTGGTAGTGACGTTTAAATGGCACTGTGAATTGTTCAAAACTCAGCTCCAGTGTGTGAATTGTCTCCTTTTAATCTACTTCTTGTTCTCTTTTCAGTTTGCTGCAGCTTCAGTGGAAGCAGGACCTGGATAAAGGATTAGAGCTCATCAGCAAAGCCATTGAAATAGATAACAAGTGTGATTTTGCTTATGAAACAATGGGTACTATTGAAGTACAAAGGTTAGTTGTGTAAGCTGTAAAAGTGGTTTTGTGTTTTGAAGCCGACTTGTGTTTTGGCCCTGGAAACAAACTCGGTGTAGTTCTTGGCTGGCTTTTATTAGGTGGAATAGAACGCCTCCACCATCATCAGTCATCAGCACGATCTCTTTAAACCATGTATGGATCTTCCAGACCTATATGAGGAACCTCTACCAACATATGATGATGGCGACACCTGGCATGACTACAGTGTAGCTCACCAGGAAACTTCTAATTGGAGCACAACCCAGTCTAGCCATACCCAACTACCACTTTGTATCATGCAATCATCCAGTAGACAGCCAACCACTATAAAGTAGTACTCCACACTTTCAAAAAAGTAAACTTAATTGTAGACACTCTCTCTAAAACAGAGTGCTCTGTGATACATACTGTAGCTTGAGAGCTTGCTCAGATGCTTGGCCTTTAAGGACCTGGTTAAGACCAAGTTGGTCACTGCTAGAGTGTAGAAAAATATAAGGCTGCGCCAGATAATCCCCTCTACATCATGGGTCATCTGCACTCAATTTGCCGTTGGTCCATTCAGCCTCCTCCTGATTAGGAACGTAGGCAGATTGATTCTGCTGGCAAAAAGGTCATCTTGGGGGCTGAAACTCAACCATTTTTCACTTATTCAATTAAGTTGTTGTTGCGGTACAGTGGTTACCACTGTGAGGAATTGGGGTCACACATCTGCCTGAGACATACCCCAAAAGACGGAAAGAACTAGTCCAGAAAGCAACATTTATCACAAATGCAAACATTTGATGTGAACTGGACTCAGTTGACACTGCCACTGTGGGCAGTGAACACAGCATGACTCTTGGGCTGGTGTTCCCACACAGTTTGGGACTCAGTTCTGCAAGTGCTGCCCATGGTCTCTGAGGGGGCCTGAACATCCTGTCCCAGGCTATGGCTAATGACAGAGATGCAACAATGTTCACGATATGCGTTGCGGACTAGACACGACAGACTTACCAGGTAAAGCGATTGCTTTGTCGGTGGCGCTTCATCACCACGCCTGGCTGAGGTCAACTAGATTCCTTACCATCGCTCACAGCCACCTTGTTTCTCCTCACTGGTCTTCAACCTAGTTTCTGCACACTGGTAAATCAGCCTTTTGACGTAGCCATGTGCTTCTGACATGTAAAAGTCATGTAAGGAAACTGATGTGAACATGTTGTGGAGGCACCTATATAGGCATCACACAAGTCCCATATGGTACTGCTGACGCAGAGCCAATTGGCTCTACATACTGGCACAAATACATAATTCTCATGATTTTTCGAATCCAGTCTGATGGCTGGAGATTTATTCTAAGGTAAGATATCTTCTTCTAGATAGTCTCTAACAGTTAAGGTTTTACCGAAGGTAAGTAACTTTTTAATTTTTTCCTGTGTAAAGCCCTGACACTGCATCAGTAAAGAGACACGTTTTCAGTAATCAGTGGTTCAGTTGAATGAGGACAATTTTTCCAAAGATTTTCCATTTGAAGGCAGTTAAAAAAAAAGAAAATTATAGATACAGGGGGGCAGATTTATGAAGGCCTTGCGCCGCCGGTGCGTCACTTTTTCCCATGTAAAAAATGACGCACCGGCGGCGCAAGGCCTTCATAAAACTGCCCCAGGGTCTCTTCCTTTAACCCTTCTGAAAAATAAGGATATATGTTGCATCCTTCCATGATACTAAAGTCTTACCTCCATTTACAACTGTTTGTGCTAATACAATGAAATAAGATCCCCATTTTTCCTCCTCGCTATAATGTAATCTGGATTTACCATATCTAGCCTTGGGCCTTACTCATGGACAAAAACTCAGTTGCTTGGACTGCTTCCCTTAAGGTGAAAAAAAGTAGTTATGTGGACTTGTTCATGCACCATAAGATTCTGGTCTTGGATGATGTTGGACTTGGGCCTTAGGGCAGGTTCACCTCTAATCTTTTTGCTTTTATTTGTGACCCAGTGTTAGTGATTTTTGGGTATTGGCGCACTTTTTCCCTGTGTCCCAGAGTAAAGTGCGTGCGTGTAGTATGGCTGGCCTGCCCTCCCATACGAATGCATGGAGAATGTGTGTGTCCATGTTAGTTCCTGATTTGTGGGGAGTGCAGGCTCGAGTTTGGTATGTGTGAACTCGTGAGAATGAATGCTGCGCAATGGTATGTGCGGCTTGTATGTGTCTAGAAGGGAAGTGCTACTTCTGGACATTGATGTATGTGTGCAGTGAGGATACTGGAGCGTGATTGGCTGGAGCTGGCTGGGATGCCAGGCTCCAGGAAGTCTGGATGGGTCTGCCCGGTGGTGAGTGTGAGATCAGCATGAGTGATGTGTGGGAGGAGTGCACCTGGGTCCTGGATGGGCTGGGGTTTTCCCCACACAATGCTGGCTCCGCCCCCCTGTGGTTTGTCTAACGACCCAAGTCTCCCCAGTGAATGAAAGGGGTGGTTGGGCCATCAAGGGTACTCCCCAGCCAGCTGCAACTGGTTTCCCCCCACCCTGCACCCTGAAGACAAAGGAATTTACAGTATAAGAAGGGGCTGTGTCCCCACAGAAATTGTTCTACTTGTGGATCCTTGCCAGAGGGGGCTGTTGCTGCTGCTGGGGCCAGGAGGACCGCCACTTGGCTTGTCTCCCTGCCTGGAGACCCAGTGTGCTGGCTCTGGCCCTGCCTTGCCCCCCTGCCTGCCTCCAGACCCTGCTGGAGCTTTTGCTTTGCTCTTAGCGCTTGGGAGCGCTTATTTGCCTGCTAGCGCTGAGGGGCGCTTTTCCTTTTGCTCATAGCGTTGGGAGCGCTTTGTCTGCCTAGCGAGTGCCCCCCCTTGCTGATTTTTGCCGATTTTTGGCGAGCGAGTGCCCACCTCGCTTTATATTTGATTTGAGAGCCGGTGCCCACCCGGCATTGCCCCGTGATTATTTAATTAATTAAAGCCGGAGCCCACCCGGCGTTCCCCCGTGATCACCGCCGCAGCCGAGGGGGAGTGAAAACTGTTGCCGGGCCGCTGCCTAGAGCGACCCGGAAGTCCCGCCTCCTGACCCCCAGGGCCGCGCTGCCATTGGCGGCCCCGGCGGAAGTCAGGCGGAGGGGAGAGCGAGACAAGGCCAGGCAGAAAGCGGCCGGCCGGGTCCGAAGCTCCCTCGAGGAAGAGGAGCCCCGCCCGCGGCCCCCGCCGAGCCGTTCAGGAAGCAGAGCCGGTGAGTGGGGCTCGGGAGAGTGAGGGAAGGGAGGAGGGCGTCGGGGCACATTGTCGGTGCCCGCCCCTCCCCTTCCGTGTGCGGGCCGAGCGAGGCCCTCGTTGTGGTCGAGCCCAGAGGCTCGTGGGGCATTAGCCATTCCTCTTGGTTTCCCGAGCGGCCCCAGTTGGCAGAGGGCCGCTCCAACGACGCCCGCATTCATTTGTTTTACGAGCCCAGAGAGGCTCGAAGTGCCAGATGCAATTTACGAGCCCCGAGGCTCGAGGGGGCAATTTCATTGATTTAGAGCGCTGAGCTCTTTTGTGCCTATTTGTCCACGAGCCCTGAGAGGCTCTTGGGGGGGCCCAGTTCGTTGGTTGTAGCCCCGAGGCTCCCACGCTGTGTCTCCCCACCATTGTTCTTGAGCCCACGTGGCTCCAACGTTTGCCCAGCTGTTATTTATAACTGTCCAGCACTTAGTGGACAGTTGCTACGTTTAGGCTTTGTTCTGTGCTGCCTGCGCAGCCTCCCCTGACATTGAGACTCAGGGCATTCCAGCCCTTTCGAGGCCAGTTGGCCTGGGGGACAGTTCTAGTGTTGTGCCATGTGCACCCTGCGCAATTTATGATTCACGTGCTAATTTGATTTCTGCGCAAATGTTCTACCTGCACCTCTGAATGTGTTTTAATGTTTCATGTGCAATTGTTTGTTATTACCTTTGCTAAAAGTGACCTGCTTAGGTAATTGGTTATGTTTTATTCCCCTTTGCTAAAAGTGACCTGCTTAGAGGAATGTTTGTTGTTACCTTTGCTAAAAGTGACCTGCTTAGGTAATTCTTTATGTTTTATCCCCTTTGCTAAAAGTGACCTGCTTAGAGGATTGTTTGTGTCATTACCTTTGCTAAAAGTGACCTGCTTAGGTAATGCCTTGTGCTTTTATTTCCCTTTGCTAAAAGTGACCTGCTTAGAGGAATGTTGATGTTTTATTGCCTTTGCTAAATGTGACTTGCCTAGGTGATTATTTTAGGTTTCCTTCCCTTTGCTAAAAGTGACTTGCTTAGGTGATAGGTTTTCCTTTCATAGGTCCTGATGTTAAGGTCCTAGTTCCCTGCGTGATTTCCCTACAGTGTTTAGGGTGGCGTAGGAGGTATTTACCCTTTACCAGTAGTTACTGGTTGTATGCTACATATAACTATTTTGTGTGCTACATTCATTATGTTTATGTGCTAAAGTGTTATACCTACAAGTGCTATTTCTAAAAGTGCATTCCCCTGACAGTGGTCCAGGTGGCCCTGTCTTGTACATAATCCCTTGTAAATCTTGCCCGTGCCTGTTGGCACATTGTAAAGTGTGTGTGTTATCTAATGTGTTTTTATTATTATAATACAAAGGCTATTTTTGATATAACCTTGTGTGGAGTTTCCTTTGTGGTGGGCCTAGTGTGTTGTCGCTGGGGTGCGCGCGCAAACGCTTTACACATCGCCTCCGAGATTAGCCTTGCTGCTCGCGTCACGTTACCTAGAGGGTGAGCAGGGGTTATCTTGGTGTGTGACTCCCTTGCCCTGACCTTAGAAATGGTGATCCCTGACTGACCTTGGCGTGAGCCTTGGCCGCCCGGGGATCCCGTTTCTAACAGATGAAATAAAGATCACTGATCTAGTCAAACTAAACTTGGCTGTAAATATGAGAATCAATAATATGAACACTTATGGTAGTCCATTTGGATGTCTTTCAAAAGGATCTTCGGTGCCTTGTCTCAGCAGCATGTTGGTTGTGAACCGGTACCTGTAACTGCCTTTCTGCGGGTCTCTGTATCTGCCTTTCTGCCTTTTTATCTGTTTGCCGGAGGACACACTGACTCTGCCTGCGGGTACTGATACCCGCCAACGCTTGTCCCGGAGGTGCTGCTCTGTTGCTGCTTGCTGCATCACCACCCTAAGGACTCCATTGCCCAGGGTGCAACGCCGACCTTCACAGCTGTTGCGGGACCTGCTGACAAGGGGGAGGCACCGGTCCATCTCTGCGCATAAAGCGCCACCTCTCCCCCCGCAGCGTGGGTCCCTGTAACTGCCTTTCTGCCTTTTTACTTGTTTGCCAGAGGACACGCTGACTTTACCTGTGGGTACTGATACCCGCCAACGCTTGCCCCGCAGGTGCTGCCCTGTTGCTGCTTGCTGCATCACCACCCTAAGGACTCCATTGCCCAGGGTGCAACGCAGACCTTCACAGCTGTTGCGGGACCTGCTGACAAGGGGGAGGCACCGGTCCATCTCTGCACATAAAGCGCTGCCTCTCCCCCCGCAACGCGGGACGTGCGTGGGACATGCCGGGCCAAGGGTGGGCCCGTTGAGCCCGTTAGAGACCGGAAGAGGCCGGCAGGGCCCACTCTCTGAGTCTGTTCACCTCGTAAGGTCAGTTCATTTTTTTAATAGACTGCTTTCCTTTTTCCTTTTTTTTGTTTTCATTTAAACCTACACTCGAGGATGAATTTGCGAGAGGGCAAGAGGAGGAATGGGCCGCCCCCAGGTAGTGTGGTGGGGACTTTGGACCAATTTTTAATTAGAGCCAGTTCAGTCTTTGCACACGAGATAGCCCATACCGAGCGTCGCCTATCTCTGGATCCTCAGCTGACTAAACGATCATCTTTGGGCATTTTTGCTTCTGCTCGGCATCCAGACTGTTCTTTGGTTGTAGATAGTGACTCTATTAATAATGCAGGTGATGTCGGACAGTCTTCTAATGGGTCCTTGGAAACATCCGCCGTGTCGGCCACTCATAATATACCCTTACCTGCCGAGCCAGCACAGATGGAGCCAGTACTCACCCGTAGCAGCCCACCCCCACATATTGCTACGAGGTCTGCCCCAATGCAAAAACAAAACCCTTGCTTCAATTCCAGATCCACCACCAAAAATGAAGTGGGGAGGGGGCCCTCAGAGGCAGAAACCTGCAAAAACTCAAAGGACAAATAAAAATGGAGGGTGTGTCACTCCAACAAGGTCAACGATGGGGGATCCCACTCCCACTTTGCTGGGAATTTTAACCTTTGAACTCTTAGGTGATTGTTCTGCTGAAGTAAGTGAGGCACTGTGGAATAAATTGGGGAATCTGATTGTAACATCTTTAGATCCTATCATTGATAGATTGTCTAAGATTGAGGAGAGACTCGTAAATTTTGAACTGAAGGTCATGACAAACTATAGTACTACTGAGGGCTCATTGATACAAAATAACCGATTAATTACATCTACGGAGCTCAGTAACTCAGTAGTTACAAATCCCAATCTCCTTAACCTACCAGTAGCTAGGCCGATGTCACAACTGGTGGGATATAATGGTGTCATGGCTATCACTCAAGCAGTTGGGGTAGGAAATGTGGGAAGTAAAGAGGGTGAGCTGGGGAACATGTCTAGTGGATCTGATCAGGGAAGCCTGCGAGCACGGGAAGGGGCTAAAAGTAGACCCTGTACAAGGCCAGTAGATGACAATGTACTTCAGCCCAATATCCATCCACTAGCAAAACAGGTTAACTCTATACCAGGGATAAATGGCCGTGAACACCCCCAGATGCACATGGGATTCGATAATAGCCCAGCCCTAGAGGGTCTTCGGGTCTTACATCTTCCTCCGGCCTCCGCACCTTTGGTGGTGGTCTTGAGGAATGTCCCAGTATTGCAGGACAGTCAGTTTGAAACCACCGAACAGCTGATGGCTAAAACCATGCATTGGCTCACAATACAACTGAAGGAGGTTGGGGTACGTGATTGGGATATCTGTAAGCAGATGATTATGGCAAGACGAACATCATGGATAGGACATTCTGCAAAGGATGGGAGTGGGGGCTGTATAGTTGCTAACTTTAACAATGAGAACATTGTTAGATTCCTTTTAGACCATCTAGGTAGCACTAATATAAACTATCAATCCAAAAGAATATCTCTTTTACCCTTAGGGTTCTTTTATAGACCTCATTATACCCATATGATGGAGTGGAAAATGCCAGGTGTAGCGTACCATTCAAGGACACCCCACCGAATGCCTCATGGACCAACTGATTTAAATTTAGTTAATAGATTTGCTCCGCTGTCTGGTTTAGAGGCCTGCGGTTGACTACAATCTACAAACCCCCCCTTGTTAGAGAACATTGGCGTCTGGCCTGTCTTCCCCCCTGTGATAGGCTTGAACTCCCAGCTAGCTATGCCGAATTCGCCGGTTAAGAGCTTGGATAGGTCATCTGCAGTTAGGGGGGTTAGCGCTGCTCTTCCTTTATTAACCATAACATCATGGAATATTGCTGGCCTCCAAACAAAAACTGTCTCCACTGAGTGGTCATGTTTCATAGAGAACCAAGATATTATTATGTTCCAGGAGACCTTGTCACTAAATACTATTTTTCGCCCTCGGTCTCTGGCATTTGGTAAACCAGCAACTGCTAGTCATAAAGAGAGACCATCTGGGGGGTTACTTATCTGGGTAAGACAGCAGACAGGCTGTCAGGTGGAAGAGATTATAATAGATAACCCTGATATATTGGCTCTCAAAATTCGATTTGACTATGGGCTAGATTTTATATTAGTCAACGTTTATGCGAGAGGGCTAGTGGGCGGGAAAGCTTCTCCTACCATCTCAAAACTTGATACATTCATTAAACATTGAAAGGGGCAAATCATCTGGTAGTAGCGGGTGATTTTAATTGTACATTTGAACCCCTGGGTTTAGAAGATGGAAGCCTAACTTGGGATGAGGACGCGTTCTGGGGTATACCATTGTTAGAGCTCACCCCGATTAATAAATGGTCAGAGGTAGTGCTCCAGCTAAAAAGCTTATCTTTGGAAATGGGTCTGAATGCTGTAAATGTAAGGTCAAAATCAGATAGTGAGGGTACCCACACTGTTAACAACGGGATAAGAAGTAGCAGAATTGACTACTTCTTTATCAATTTGGAATTGTGGGCAAGGTTAGATGACATGAAGATCGAGAGTAGAACGGAGAGCGACCTTGACCTCTTAATTTGAACACTAAAAGCTACTGGCCAACCACTAGAAAGGGTGGGTACCGATATAGCCACGGCTGAAGTAATTATGTCCAATGACTGCCGTGGATTGAAGTGGGCATTGGTCGCAGAAGATGAGGGTACTCTGGACCTCTTAAAACTAACTCTTGAAGATACCCTACTAGTTCTCTCACAATTTGCTCTGGATGAGGCTTCTCTTCCTGCCCTTACAAAGGTCCATGAGGAGCTATTTTTAAAGTTGAAGGCCTTCATTACACCAAATAAAAGCCTCTCTAAGCAGGTCAATCAGAAATCTGCAAAATGGTATGATGGGGCTTGTAAGGCTGCATTCGGCCACCTCTCCCAAGTGATTAGGCCGGGATTGCCGCATGAAGTTAGGGAAGCTAGTTCTGCGTATAAGAAAACCCAGCGAAGGGCAAAGAAGTCTTTTGATGAAAAAAGATGGCGGGATTTATTAAATGCAAGTAATGGAAAAAACTGGGTGCGATTTTGGAAAACAGTCAAATGGGGCAGTGGTGACATAGGCCCCTCACCAGTCAATAATGTCCCTCCAGAACTATGGGTCACACATTATCAGGCCCAGTTTGCCTGTACGAATAGCAGCCCAAGCCACTATCCACAAATAATGTGTGACATTGTGTTAACTTTGGATTTAGTGGAAATTGAGAGAGCCTTGGATGGTGTTCCAGCAGGTAGGGCTCCGAGCCGGATTGTATTCCAGCTGATATTTTTAAATTTGACAAGAAAATTTGGCTCAAATACATACATCATGTGGTCAATGGTCTGGCAAGAGGTGCTCCTCTGCCCGAATCCTGGCGCGGGGCAGAGATTATTCCTATCTATAACAAGCATTTACAATGCAACGGTTTCGCCTTTGGAGAAGTTAGAGCTATTGGCATTGTAAATGACAAAATTTGTATTTATGTGTTGGTTTTGAAAACAGATAAATAAATGGCATTGTTATTTACATTGTGAACAACACTGAAGAGTGGTGAGATGCACACCATTTCTTTAACAGTCTTTTTAATGTTCGTACTGGTTCTCTATTTCAGCTTATTAAGGCGTGCAAGCACAGATTTGCGCCCTGTCCCATTGTGCTTTTCAATGAAACCATAACACTAAGGAACCCCATTCAGGAACCTTTCCGGCTGCACAGCCAAACCTGGACTGTGTGAATCCAATAAATCAAATGTTCCCATGCTTTTCTTTGTACTTCTTTTTATACCGTGTCGTTTATCAATTTTTCACTTCATTGTTATCGATTTATTTTACGCATGCATCTGCCATGCTCTAAGTGATGACTCGAACACAAATGGAGCGTACGTTTCCACATATCACAGCTTTATTTGCATCACCCAATGCATTTCGGGAATTTACATTCCCTTCGTCAGGGGTATCTACAAGGCAAAAATATCAAGTACCACCATCAGTATGCTGTTGCTTTGCTGATTTAAATGAAAAGCATTCATAAAACATATTGGTTACATTTAATCAAATTCCTCGATTTTACATCTTTATCATTATTGATTTCGAACATTTTAAACATTTTTACCATTATCCTATTCCTCATGTACCTTATCCCCAACTGCACACCCCCACCTCTATTTTACCCGCTCTATTCACCCCTCACTGGCCTGGGTTTAAAACATCCATCCTTAATGCCCTCATTACACAACCTCTTCACAAGAGGTAGTCCCTCCATTACACTGAATATCCCCTTCATACTAACTAATCTTCCCTCCACTCACCGTGGCATGCTAAAGTATTTCTTAAAAGACGACTTCCCAGAGTCTTTCGAGACCATTAGTCGCTCAGTTACCACCACATTGCTGCATCCTCACGGCGTGCCGAAGCACACTTCTCTGTTTAAACAGAACCTCATTGGTTTCTCCGAGTTAACCAAACTGTATATCTCCCTTTGATTTAATTATCAACAGGTGACCGGTGACATATGCAACCGCGGTACCTAAACTGTGGTGCGGATTCCATGCCTCTCTTTCCTATTCTAAATGCCCAAAACTACGTATCCCAACATGCCATTTATCCTGAACTTGCCCATTCGAAACAATTCATCCCCAAACCCAGTCATCAAAAAGGTGAACCCCCATCATTGAAATCACAAAATTGTAGTTCTGCTACGTATGTAAACTGATTCAGAAGGTGATCTTTTAACTTTGAGGATTTAACATTATGGCGTGCATGTAAAAAATTATTCGTAATCTTTCTTTTCTTAAAGTCTTTCTTTTCTTTAAAAACAGCAATCATTTCCCCTTGTTCTGAACAGACCATTACTGACAGGAAACGTCACTCCAAAGCTGTTTTTGCATGTTTGCAGACAATCCCATTTCATTCAGCGTTAAACCTCGAATGATCGTCATTTTGTCAACTTGATTGGGTGCAATCTCTCCGTGGGACGGAAAAAATTGTGAACAACATTGAGATTCACATCCAAGGGGCCTGCCAGAGGTGTCCTAGAGCTGCCCTATGGCCTGCAGTCTGAAGAAGCTGATTGGTTGCGCCACTCTCAGCATTCCAAGGCATTGCCAGCCAAGGCAAGCTAAGCTATCCTCATTGCCAGCCCACCAGTAGGGGGCAGCAAATACCATTACAATTCTAGGAGGAGCTGCAATTACACTATTTTTGAGAGGGATGTAGGAGACTATGGCACCCATATGGTTAGGTTTGTATAATTATGAATATTCACAGGAGAAATATGTGCTAATTGAATTAATAGCAACACGTGAAGAAAGCCGATGCATCTCCAGAAAATGATTTGAGGGCAGAACCGCGTCCTAGCACTATGAAAGGTCCGAATTAGAGGAGTCGTGAATGAATGAACACATACAGTGCCACGGTCTGCATTGCTACTGTCGGAGAATATCTGAACCGTAAACCTAAACAGCCCCGCAGGCAAAATGTCAAATGGCTGAGTTTGTCACGGAAGAACAAAAAGATGTGTTTCAACACCAGCCTTATCTTATCTACTAGGTATGAGCTGCAGGGACTGGCCCTTAACTCCTAATGCATAAAAGAGTTCACATAAAGGAAGTGTTATTCACTACAGCACGGATCCAAAGTGCATCCTCCACCGCCACCAGGGGGCCTAATAAACACGCTTTCAAGTGTCTGCAGGCTCTGGAGACAGGAAGAGTCGATCGACCCTTTTGTTTTATAGCGCTTTACACGAGCACCAGTTATGTTACACAGGTATACATTCATTTGGTAGGCACGGGAGATTAAGTGATTGGCCCGGGAAAATAGGATGTTGAGCCGAGACTCGTACCTGGTTCTCCAGTTACAAGGTCGGCAGCTCTGACTGTTATGCCACATCCTCTCCTCTCCATGTCAGGCGCAGGTGACTTGCAGCCCAGGTGACCTCATGGAGGTTTGACAGCAGGAGCGGATTGGCCACTTCTACCCTTGTTTGGTCTGATAAACCTCTAGAAAAGACACCTCACCATTGCCTTTCACCTGACACCTCTCCTACGGACATCATCACCAGGAGGCCTGCATCTCTCAGTCCCGCAGCTTCGCACATCTGTCATGGGCAGTCGGTGCACCATCGGTCTAAAATGGCATCCCCCACACCCTACAACCTGCCTCAGACTCTCATCGCCCTGAGACATTTCTTCACAGACATGTCTGCCGTGGGGCCGCGCCTTGCCCCCGAGAAACGTCCACGTCTACACGGGCCGCTCAGCGGGCTTTCTTTTCAGGCCTTGACTACAAACAGCGGAAGCGCTCACAAAGTGCATGACAAATACCTTCTAAGGAACCGTGCATTAAGCAAGTGCACAAAACGACAATGGCCTCCGGGGAGTGGAGGAATTTTCTCACAAACACCGAAGGCCCCTTCGCTCACGGTGACAGATTGAAGAGGTGCTTAAAAAGCAAGTGCACAAAACGACAATGGCATCCGGGGAGTGGAGGAATTTTCTCACAAACACCAAAGGCCCCTTCGCTCACGGTGACAGATTGAAGAGGTGCTTAAAAAAAAAACAGAAGTGGCCGGGCTCTTTCCCCAAGCCGTAAAAATAAACAAGTCAGGCCCGGGCCGTGCTGTGATTGGCTGACGTCACGGGGGTGTCCCGGGCCGGCAGCCAATCACAGCGCGGCCCGGGAAATGACATCACGGGGGTGTCCCGGGCCTGCAGCAATCACAGCGCGGCCCGGGACCCACGGCAACAAGGGGCGGGGCTTAAAAAAAGCCCGAGAAACGCCCCCGAATTGCGTTTTCCCCGAGAAAGCGTGATTGACAGCCTCTGTCTCCCAATGGCTAGCCTCCATTTATGGACCTAGCCAATGAGAGACAGAGGCGGGTCATCGATCCGACATAGAACTCAAGAGGTTTTTTAGCGCATGCGCACTACGTGCGCACTTGCAGGCAAAACCTAAAAAAGGGGACCGCGTCAGTCCAAGCAACTATAGGCCCATAAGTCTTATAGACTCTATGCAAGAAATTGTGACCAGACTTGTGCTGGGCAGGGTAAATATGTGGATAGATGATCAAGACATTTTATCCACCTTTCAAGAAGGTTTCCGTCCTCATGTCAGTACAATCTACCTAGTTTTTAGATTCATGATGATTTATTGGAGTACTGTGGTTTTAGCAGGGGGGACTCTATGCTGCATTTATAGATTTTAAATCGGCATTTGGTTTGTTGCCCTGCTTCAAGCTGTGGGACTCACTTAAGGAAGCAGGGATGCCCCCTGCGATTTTAAATTTTATTATTAAACTTCACAAGTCTAATTATGCCCAGGTTCGGTGGGGTCAACAGAGTGAGATAACAGACCGGTTTCCTGTGACCAAGGGGGTAAGGCAGGGCTGTGTCCTGGCCCCTACCCTCTTTTCTTTGTTTATCAATAATGTTATCTCATATTACTCTGAGTACCCAACCGATGTCCCTACTCTTGCTGGTATGAGGGTTCCACTTTTAATGTTTGCAGATGATACTTTAATTCTATCTAAAACACAATCGGGTCTACAGCGAGCCCTCAACAGATTCTCTCTATTTTGCAACGACCATGAGCTAGTAGTCAATGCTGATAAGACTAAGTTCATGGTGCTGCATAAACATAAAATAGTGAAAGGCAGAGTAGAAATGAATAGTGCGTCATTGGAGCAAGCCGACACTTTTACGTACCTGGGTGAAACGATGGGTAAGAGGATAAACTGGAAGCCTCAGATAGATTTACTAGCCCTTAGGCACAATCAACTAGCAGGGGCCCTTTTAAAAGAGTACCGGCTGTCTTACACCAAACCGGTAGATCCAGCGTTAGCCATATATAATGGGAAAATAAGGGCCTCCATAAACTATGGCGCAGAACTCTGGGGCTTTGAAAATCTAGCCCCCTTAGTCCTAGCCCAAAATAAGTTTATGAGATCACTGACTAGCCTTCCCCAATCATCTCCTCTCAAACCCCTATTTTTAGATCTGGGATGTACTTCAATCGAGGAGGCAGCAGGCTTTAGACCCCTAGCGTATTGGAGACGGCTATGGACAACCCCTGAGTTAGTACCCTATGCCAAAGCAGTTACGCATATCAGAGAAGCTGATATGTCCTCAAAAATTGTTTGGCTGAAAAAATAAAGGGTACACTATTTGACATGGGGCTCAACACTTGTGGGCGGGCCCGGAAGGGAATCAGTTCCCATCAAAAAATTATTTTAAATCTCTATATAGGGACATGGTCTGTCTTAATTCCATGTCACTGGTGGACGGTGCTTCCCTGACAGGCCTCTTTTTAGATCATAAGTATGAATATAGGTTGGAGGTCTATTGGGGTGTCATTACGAGACCTGGTGACAGGAAACTGTACCACCAATTTAGAGTGGGTACCCTCCCCCTAAAAACTTTTACAGCAAAATGGGGTGATGAAGATACTAAATGCACTGTCTGCACCTCTCAGAAAGAGTCTATACTCCATGTTTTATTTGTGTGCCCTGCATACAAGGGTCCCCGTAACAAATGGCTAAAGCTGATCTGTCTTAATATGGGCACAAGATCATGCCAAACAGCATTGCGTATTTTAAAGACAGATACAAGGGAGCCTTTAGTTATAGCTATGGCTAAATTCTTGAGTTGGACATGGGCTCTCAGAAGGAGTAGTTTGGTTGCTAATCTAGGCTCTAGCTTGCAATAATGAAGAGGACATTGTTATGATTGATGTTTCCCCCGATGGGTATTGTGTTTATATTGCGTTTAAGTAGTTCCCTTTGGATAAAATTGTTTTTTTCAATGAATGTAAAAATTGTATTTATCATTATTCCCTAAATAGAACTGGATTTTAATAATATCAATTGTATTTTATCAAGAGTGGTACACTTGTTTTATATAAATGTATTTCATATGCGTCTTTTATGATTGGAATACATCGAATAAAGACTAATTGAAATTGAATGTGTAGGTGCTTCACAAAGCATTAATTTTTGATGCTCGAAGCACCTGAGCATAAGCTGCAAAATAGTTTTGTCAGCTGGCAGCTAACGGCTAAACCAGTCTAATTTTAGTTCAGCTGGATGGGACCCTCGAAGGCCTTATCTCATATGCAGAAACATCTTATGAGCTTGGCAATAAGTTCCTGGTGAGCAGATATCATTTTGATTGGGTCCACCTCCTCAGTGGTAAAGCAAAATAGAGTGAACTAAAAAATATCACAATAGAGAAATGGTAGTACAATGTCCCTGTTAGGGGCATCGCAACAGATTGCCCACCTGTTATTACAAACATACAGTGCAAATCAAATCAAGTAGCTGCCTGGGTGGAATCAATTAGCTTTGTGGAGGCTGTAAGCAAGGATTAAAGGGTTGTGATTCATTTCTAGGGCATGGACCAATTCAGTGTCTAGGCCTTCTTTCCTGCTCTTGCATTTATAAAAATGTTATCACTATAAGTAAATCTAAATTCAGTCACAGGAAGCCCAAGAACTATGGAAATAATTAATCGAACACAAAATATCACTCAGTGAAACATGTACTGGTTCTGGAACATGCTCTAGCAGATGCTTTCAGCTGGGAGCCTTGAGATTGTCTCAAATGGGGATCATATGAATCTTTGTTCAAGTGCCAGGGGGCGCCAACGTGGGATCAAAATGCCTTCCCAACAGTTGAGAAACTTTTTTTGATTCCTTGTTCTATGATATTTACGTAAACCTTTCCACAATTTCCCTTGGTTCTACACCTCACCAGTACAATAAAACAGGATCTCTGGATGATGGTCCTGGTAGCATTCGCGTGTCCTGACCATACCGTTAACAGACATATGGAGTATATCAGTAGATACTCCAAAACCATTCAAACAGTACTGTCCATTACTAACCAGACGGATGCACATATGTGAAAACGATGCATGTTTCCCAGACAGTAAGTATGACTATCTTTTGTTAATACTGGTGAGACTGAGATAGCATGCCATGGCTTTTAATTTGATCATCAGCTAAAAGGACCCTTCAGGGCATTATTTCTTGTTATTTTTGTGCCTTGCAAAAACTTTAGGGCATATTGTCGGCTTCAGCAAAACATCTCGATACAAAAGGGGATGATGGACGGAGCGTTTGAGCAAATCAAACACTCACCCCCAGTCAACTGATCTGGGTTTAATCCATCACCATTCTTTAGCCCACTCAGGCACCCCATTTCAGACATGGCCATATGCAAATCAGTCTGACCCTGTGCCTCATGGGAACAGTCCAGCCCGAACTGCCAAGCCATGTCTTCCATGGACCGGAAACAAGCATCTTGGGACCGGTTTCGGATTCATAATCCTCATCAGCCAGGCTATCTTGAATCCAGTGGCCAAGTGAGCAAGGGACTCACGTCTGAGCATACCCTGCCACACTTAGGGCGAACAAAGCGATACAAAAGGGGATGATGGACGGAGCGTTTGAGCAAATCAAACACTCACCCCCAGTCAACGGATCTGGGTGTAATCCATCACCATTCCCTTGCTCACTTTGCCACTGGATTCAAGCAAGCCGGGCTGAAGACGGCTGGAATGCCAGAAACCGGTCCTCGGAAGCTTGTTTCCGGTCCAGGGAAGGCATGGCTTGGCAGTTCGGGCTGGACTGTTCCCATGAGGCACAGGGTCAGACTGATTTGCATATAGCCATGTCTGAACTGGGGTGGCAGAGTGGGCTAAAGAACGGTGATGGATTAAACCCAGATCTTGTGACTGGGTGTGAGTGTTTGATTGATTCAGATGCTCCGTCCATCACCACCCCCTTTTGTATCAGCAAAACATCTGTCAGCTCTTGCTTTAATAATGGATGTAATAATAAGCTAAAAAGTTCATCTTAAAGTCTCTGAATAATCTGCTTCTGCTCCAGATATCTAGTCAATTATCACCAATTTGAGTGTTGGGCTTACAAAACCTCACATTTTCCGATTGAGAGCAGGAGTGTGGAAACCACAGCACCAAACTACTACATAATTCACTATATAGATACAGGAACTGTCCTGGAGGGGGCCTATCTTGTAGTGTAGTTCCTATTATCCCAATAGGCTCTGCGCATTGGAATAATATCTTCAATAGTATAGACCTAGGGCAGAGGTTAACTAGGTCTTCTACCGACGATATTAGACTTAAAGTTTTGTGTTTGCCAGCTAGCTCAAAGTTCACTAGAAACTTTCTCGAATAGGCGAGGAGGATTTGAACCTCCCTGGATATACAAGAAGGGATTTAGTTTCTGACAACCATAGAACATGACAACTTTGCTCTCCCCTAATCAAGAGTGTATCTCTAGAGTCGTGTGAAAACAATGGACAACTTATTTTACTAAGTCAGTTCAGTGCATTCTTAGTTTCACCAGATTGTAGAGAAAAGGAAGAGACGGGCGTGTTCAATAAAAGATGTTATTTATTGATCAGTCTCCTTTCTCATACAAGAGAAATGAATCGCTATTATTGTAATACTTATAGTTAAGTAAAGTGCATACAGTAAAGACAGAATTATAAAATAATACTGTAAAAGCATTGATATGGTTTCTAAGCCATATGATACTTTAAAATGGATAAAATAGATACATACATATATACATTTGACTAATCATACTCAACTGGTGCTTCTAACCACGCCTACCCCAGTGTACCTGACCTAAGCCTAATACGTGGGCGGGAGTAGATAAGTAGCAGTTTAAGTTAAGTTTGTTTGCCAAGGGACTGATTCGAGAATTCTCTGCAAGGGGTTATTCAGTTCTGTACCTGAGATCTAGAATGATGGAGGGCTGGTATCTCTTATCCCAGGTCTTGATATTCCAGCTGCCTGCGAGGGCTGCTTGGAAGCGCCGGAGCTGGATTTCTCAGCAGGAGAAAGGCAGCGTCTCGTTCTCAGCGCGTCAGGAAGGCGGGGCAGCGCCTGTGGGCTTCGCTTTCTGCTGGGCTCCTCGGCACGTCTCGCTGCTCCGATCTCGTCACCACCGCATGTGTTTGCTTAAGGCAATGTCGGTAATATTTATACCTGAAAGGTGCCGAGATTGACGTAAGGATGGACATATATACGTCAATAAGGATGTCATATGAACGGGCTCGTTCGCACATTCTTTTGCTGAAGTTCTCTGTGAAATCAAAACAATGGCTATGGGAATTTCCCTGGTCGCTGTAGGTTTGATTTGTTTTGAGAACTCCGTATGCCTTATCAGGGGCTGGAGGAATATCGCTTGTCTAATTAGATGGCATGCGTTATGACCTAATCAGATAACGCGCTTCTGTGCCGTGGTGTGGCTTAATCAGATAACGGTTTTTGCACCGTTAGATGGCTGCTAGTTAATTATTAACCAGACCAGGGTCAGGAATAGGGGAATCGATACAGTACCTATAGGAATACATCACAATCTGAAGACCTCAAAATCTCCCTGTTCTAACCAGCCAACTCAGACAGACGGTGTATTGTTACACCAGACAGTATGGTGGCTGAGGACTAAGAATTATAAACAATCTTCCAGAAGACTTTGATGATACGTATTCATCGTAGTGGATTATGATCCCTCTGCTCCAAGGCCTTGAAGTGGGAGAGATTCTGCATATGGACACAGATGCATGGCCAAGACCTGATTTATGCCCCTAGAACAGATCCTGTTTTATGTTTTGCACCTGGCGAAATCCTACCTTTAAATAGCCTTCAAATGTTATTTACCTAGCTGCAGCTTCTAGATATTGAAGGCTATGTAGACAATTGTAAAATAATGAATGAGAAGATTAGTTTAAGCCTGTCCTCCAGTGGCGTAATCAATGCTAATATGAGGTCTAAATATGTTAGCCCTAATGTAAATCCCATTTGAACCAATTAACTACACATCCAATGAGTATCTTTCATGGGGAGGAGCTGTACTGTTGGGAATAAATTCAACATGAAGGGTTAGAAAGATGCAAGTTCCTATTCTCAAAGACCCAAACTTGGAATTTTGTAAAGATTGAGAAATTTGCAATACATTCTAATTGTGCCCACTCACATCAACCAAGAGGTTCTTCTGCCTACTTTCTTTTCTCCAAAGCCTATTTTGATTGTGGAAATATCCCATTGCTTAGTCAAGGGACATCTCAAGTTTTATTTAGATTGAACAAAGAACCTTTGGATGTTAAATCATGTGCTCTTTGTCTGCTGACTCTTCAAAAGGTCAAGCCTTACGAAATAATGTTTTGCACATAAGGATAAGTTTTGTATATGATTATGCACACAAGCAAAGGAGAAAAGCCCAATCAGGGGAGGGGGAAATATCCCTGTCCTTTTTATTGGTGTATCATTAATCAACATTCGTAAGGATGCAACCTGGGATACAATGAGCAACTTTGTGAAACAGTACTGCCTTGATTGATATGCAGACAGAGCTAGAAAGTGAGACAGGCGGGGCTAACACATTTCTTCAGCTAAGCCGAGCCTCATTTCCTGCATTTCGGTTTTGTAGTTTGGCAGCTTTCTAGTTATCATTCAAGCATGTGAATCTATTAACCATTCAGTTCTGGATAAATCAAAGCAATTTACCTGTAACTACAGTTAGAGTACTCCAACTTTGGTATCTTCTACATATTCAAATCTCCCCACCCACCCCAACCCGATCCTTCCCTTCCCTTCATGAGGCTTGGTATTAGTAGTCTTCCTTTAACTTTTGCTTTGAAACTGTTAAGCAACTGAAGCCTTACTGGGGGAGTGGGGCTCAAAGACTCTCCGCCTCATGGGCAAGAATGTGAACCATGGGAGCATGGCTAGCAGCCAACGAAGGTGGTCGCAGCCTGAGCGAGCTCCGTGACCTGTAGGGCCAAACCCGATTAAGCCTGTCACTTATCCGGCGGCTATGAATCAATAAAAAGTAGTCGAGGATCCCGACGCCTTAACAGAATACCTGATTCAAGCACGGAGCCCATAGGTGCCATCACTCCACTGCGGCACAGTGAAACATAGCTGTGGCCGAAGCCTTGAAAGCGAGCTGGGGGCTAAAGTTGTGACATGCCCGACTACAGATCCGGACCAAGTAAGTCTGACTCGGCGGCCTGAAAGAACGGGAGGCGAGGCATCCTGCAAAACAGATGGTGATAGATCCACCACTGCAAAATACCAGCACCCAGCGAGGTATTAAGACTAAAGAAGTAGATGCTGCTAGCGTGCGTTGGATGATCCGCCTCAGGCTACGAAGTAGAGGAGATACACAAGGGCGCCATTTTTTGCACCTGATGAGACCAGGTTCCAACCAGCTCCTGCCGGCAGACTATATAACCATCGTGGCACTCTAGACCCCTCTGAGGAACACCAAAGCCAGGTGAGGCACTGAGACTGTGAAGGCAAAACCCCACTTAAGCGCACAGGCGGGTCTGTCACGCACCACTTTATGCATCAACACAACCCGTCTCACATACCGCCAAGAATGATGGACTGTACGATCCCAAGGGCAACCAGCGAAGAACAAAGCAGCGTGCATACTCTGCGCCCCTGGTTCCGGAGGTATTGGTAATGCTTGCGGTGTTACGGACAAGGTCCACACTGCACCGCCATTGTACACATGGCACTCAAAAGCCTGCGTCTCCTAACGAGGCCAACACACAATAGAGGTAAACGCAAACCTGAAACCTACATCACCAGCATACTCAGCCCGCAACTACACGTGGCGGTTATGATAAGTCGTCAACGCAGTACACTAATCCGCATAGCTCACACCACCCCAGCTGCAGCCAAAGTGCCTTTGCGACCGACCGAAAGACTCCGCGGTGGACCAGGGACACGAGTGATACCACGGATCCGCATAACTGCAAGGGGTGGGGAGACATAGGAAAACCGGAAGGCCGAGCGTGGAAAATATTTCCGTGGTCAGGCGATTGCGAATACTGTGCTTCCCCCCATTAGTGATCCCTCATAGGGGCTAAGGAGGGTACGGCAGCATGGGCGAATGTGGCCAACGCACAATCCAGAAGAACAAGGTGGATCAATATGCCTTCAATAAGGAACAACCGGGCAACTCAGACCCTTCCCCCTCGGGAAACGCAGATGACCCATTGAAGGTAACGGCAAAAGAGATTATACTACAAGACGTAATGGCTACTCTACAACAAGTGCAAATGTCAATCGGCATGATATCCACGGACATAACATTTCTGCGTGCTGACTTTTCCAAAATGAACTCCAGAATATAAGAAGTTGAAACCACAACAGCAGGTCTCTCCACAGACACAGCAGCTTTACAAAAGCAAGTAAAACAATTGGAGTACCGGACTAAACAACTGACCACTAAGCTTGATGACCAAGAAGGGCGCTCCCGGCGCAACAACATCTGCCTGGTTAGTGCCGGAAAGCATCAGGGTGCCTGCGCTGGATCTCTTCGTGGAAGACCTTGTAAACAACCAGCTACAGCCATCAATCAATCAATCAATCAATCAGAGCATTTGTATAGCGCACTACTCACCCGGAGGGTCTCAAGGGGCTGGGGGGGGGGTCCGCTACTGCTCGAATAGCCAGGTCTTGAGCTGCTTCCTGAAGGCGAGGTGGTCCTGGGTCAGGCGGAGGTGGGCCGGAAGGGAGTTCCAAGTCTTGGCGGCCAGGTAGGAGAAGGACCTTCCTCCTGTGGTGGCTCTTCGGATGCGGGGGACGGCGGCGAGGGCGTGGCTGGTCGATCGAAGCTGGCGTGTGGGAGCGTAGAAGTTGAGGCGGCTGTTGAGGTATCCTGGTCCTTGGTTGTGTAAGGCTTTGTGTGCGTGGGTGAGGAGCCGGAAGGTGATTCTCTTGTTGACCGGGAGCCAGTGCAGGTCTCTCAGGTGTCCGGAGATGTGGCTGCGGCGGGGGATGTCCAGGATGAGTCGTGCTGAGGTGTTCTGGATCCGCTGGAGTCTCTTCTGGAGTTTGGCGGTGGTTCCGGCGTAGAGGGAGTTGCCGTAGTCCAGACGGTTGGTGAGGAGGGCCTGGGTGACCGTCTTCCTGGTCTCGGTGGGGATCCATCAGAAGATCTTGCGTAGCATTCGCAGGATGTGGAAGCACGACGAGGAGACGGCGTTGACTTGTCTGGTCATGGAGAGGGAGGAGTCCAGGATGAAGCCCAGGTTGCGTGCGTGGTCAGTTGGTTTGGGTGCGCTGCCCAGGGCGGGGGGCCACCAGGAGTCGTCCCAGGCGGAGGGCGAGGAGCCCAGGATGAGGACTTCCGTCTTGTCTGAGTTCAGTTTCAGGCGGCTGTTCGACATCCATTTGGCTACTTCTGTCATCCCTTCGTGCAGGTTGGCTCTGGCGGTGGCGGGGTCGTTGGTGAGGGAGAGGATCAGCTGGGTGTCGTCGGCGTAGGAGATGATGTCCAGGTGGTGCTGGCGTGCGATGGCTGCGAGGGGGCTCATGTAGACGTTGAAGAGTGTTGGGCTGAGCGAGGAGCCTTGAGGGACGCCGCAGATGACTTCGGTGGCCTCCGATCTGAACGGGGGGAGGCGGACTCTCTGTGTCCTTCCGGTGAGGAAGGAGGTGATCCACTCCAGTGCCTTCTCCTGGATTCCGACGTTGCTGAGGCGCTGTACTAGGGTGCGGTGGCGCCCGACATCGCCATCGCCATCCCGGACGGCTACAAAATCATCCGGAGGGACCGCGGCAACCAGACAGGAGGAGGCATCGCCATCATCCACAGGAACACCATCCGCATCACGACCAACACCGATGACACCATCGCACCCGCCGAACACCTGCACTTCCAGATCCACGTCAACCCCAAGACCACCCTCAGAGGCACCCTCATCTACAGACCCCCGGGACCATGCACACAATTCAGCGAGGACATCGCCGACTTCATCAGCCCGCTCGCCCTCCCCTCAGCCGACTACATCCTCAACAACGACCGCAACACCACCACCCTGCTGGACAACCTCGCAAACCTGGGACTCAAGCAGCTGGTGACCACCCCCACCCACTACGCCGGACACACACTCGACCCGATCTTCTCTTCCAGCAAGGACATCGCCTTCAGCCACGCCACGGGACTCCCATGGACGGACCACAGCTGCGTCCACTTCAGCTTCAGAAGGACCACGCTCCATCATCACCAGCAACAGGCTCCCCGCAGAAGCTGGAACAAGATCACTGAAGACCAGCTCACCACGTCCTTGAGCAAGAACCCTCCCACCAGCACAACGAACCCCAGTCAAGCAGCCACCAACCTCACGAAATGGATCAGCGACTGCGCAGACGAACTCGCCCCGCTGAAGACCCCGCCGAGCCGACCCGGCAGCAAGAAAGCCCCATGGTTTAACGACGAACTCAAGAGCTCCAAGAAGAACTGCAGAGCACTCGAGAAAACCTGGCGCACAGACCCAACACCGGACAACATGAGGTCTGTCCAGCTTCCTCTCAGTGGAAAGAGCCCACTGAGTTCTGGGGGGTAAACCCAAGCCAGGAGCCCCCCCTCAGGCATATACTGGCTCGCATCTTCAACTATCACGACAGGGACACAATTCTACAAACAGCACGTGTTGCCCCTCCGTTACAGATAGAAAATACTACAGTGTCCAGTACCCAGACTACACAGTGACAGTTACTAACCAATGTAGAAACTTCCTAGCAGTAAAAAGAGAGCTGCATAATCGAGAATTAAATTATGCTATGCACTTTCCTGCAAAGCTTAGAGTGGAGGCAGGAGGAAAAAGTTGGTTATTCTCGACCCCAGAGGAGACACAGAACTGGCTGGAGGCCGGCATCAGGCCCGAACAGACAAGATCGCAGAAGGCAACGTCAACTTTCGACATCAGAGGTGCTGGCGTCAGCTCGGCGAACAGACTCATTGCCCAACACACAACAGATCGTAGATGCAGACTCGGAGTAGACTGGACAGTAACTACTGGACAAGAACACCTAGGAAATTTCAGCACAGATAACACCCATGGACACACATGGATTAGCAGCAACATATCGACGTGACAACCTTGGGAGAACGCTGATTGACTTCCCGTTCCCATGTTACAAGGGTGGTCTTTCTTCTGGTTCACTCAAATGCCCCCACAGACTGGAGAAAATTCAGAGGACTTATGCCAAATGGTTGCTAAGCAGCTCCACCCCTGACGCAAGTATGAAGTTATGGGACAGAAGCACTCTGCTAAGATGGGGAGGCGTATAGTTCTAAATCCGCTATGCAGGGAGGCAGGGAGGGGGAGAGGGGAACAGGGTATGTTTAAGGTTTTAATGTTTGTTTTTGAGTGTAACAGTACTGTGATGTATTCCTATAGGTACTGTATCGATTCCCCTATTCCTGACCCTGGTCTGGTTAATAATTAACTAGCAGCCAGCCAACGGTGCAAAAACCGTTATCTGATTAAGCCACACCACGGCACAGAAGCGCGTTATCTGATTAGGTCATAACGCATGCCATCTAATTAGACAAGCGATATTCCTCCAGCCCCTGATAAGGCATACGGAGTTCTCAAAACAAATCAAACCTACAGCGACCTGGGAAATTCCCATAGCCATTGTTTTGATTTCACAGAGAACTTCAGCAAAAGAATGTGCGAACGAGCCCGTTCATATGACATCCTTATTGACGTATATATGTCCATCCTTACGTCAATCTCGGCACCTTTCAGGTATAAATATTACCGACATTGCCTTAAGCAAACACATGCGGTGGTGACGAGATCGGAGCAGCGAGACGTGCCGAGGAGCCCAGCAGAGAGCGAAGCCCACAGGCGCTGCCCCGCCTTCCTGACGCGCTGAGAACGAGACGCTGCCTTTCTCCTGCTGAGAAATCCAGCTCGGGCGCTTCCAAGCAGCCCTCGCAGGCAGCTGGAATATCAAGACCTGGGATAAGAGATACCAGCCCTCCATCATTCTAGATCTCAGGTACAGAACTGAATAACCCCTTGCAGAGAATTCTCGAGTCAGTCCCTTGGCAAAACAAACTTAACTTAAACTGCTACTTATCTACTCCCGCCCACGTATTAGGCTTAGGTTAGGTATACTGGGGTAGGCGTGGTTAGAAGCACCAGTTGAGTATGATTAGTCAAATATATATATGTATGTATCTATTTTAAAGTATCATATGGCTTAGAAACCATATCAATGCTTTTACAGTATTATTTTATAATTCTGTCTTTACTGTATGCACTTTACTTAACTATAAGTATTACAATAATAGCGATTCATTTCTCTTGTATGAGAAAGGAGACTGATCAATAAATAACATCTTTTATTGAACACGCCCGTCTTTTCCTTTTCTCTACAATCTGGTGAAACTAAGAATGCACTGAACTGTCTGAGTAAAATAAGTTGTCTTTTGTTTTCACACGACTCTAGAGATACACTCTTGATTAGGGGAGAGCAAAGTTGTCATGTTCTATGGTTGTCAGAAACTAAATCCCTTCTTGTCTATCCAGGGAGGTTAAAATCCTCCTTGCCTATTGGAGAAAGTTTCTAGTGAACTCTGAGCTAGCTGGCAAACACAAAACTTTAAGTCTAATATAGTCGGTAGAAGACCTAGTTAACCTCTGCCCTAGGTCTATACTATTGAAGATATTATTCCAATGCGCAGAGCCTATTGGGATGATAGGAACTACACTACATGGCGCCCAACGTTTGGATAGGCGATAAAACTAACGCAAGACATTAGAGTAACTCAGTCGTGCTTTTTCACACAGAACCCCTTTTTTCCCATAATACTCCAAAGACGTCTGGAGTGGGTGAAAGGTCATATCCGCCAAACCTCGCAGGAGGAGACTCCTCTGTATGGTTCTTGGTTTATTCAACGTTGAAGGATACACTGTTCCAAAATATTGTGCATCTAATCTTTGTTTCCATAGAAACCTGATCTGCAAACAAACAGAATAACCTTCCTGTCAGTAAAAAGACAGAAAGTGAAGAAGAAAGGGAGACAGTTAGACTAGCAGCTGAACTCCTAGTAGCAGACAATACTCTGCTGGAAAATGACCCAGATGCAATACTCATCCCGGTCAACATAAGGAAATCTATAACCCTAAAACTTATAGAAAATGGACTGACACCAAGAGGTGGTACAGTCATATTCGTAATTGAGGCACACGAATATCGGCAGACAGAGGTATTCTATTCATGGATAAACTTTCCAGCAGCAAACGCTGTAACAAAGGACTTCCACTATTACAAAATAGAGGAACCTCCTAGTGAGTACACTCCTTTCGAGGAAGTGGAAATACCACTCAAATTCCAAGAGCACCTGCTCTTGTTTCATGGCGCCCTAAAACATAATAATCACATCACCAGGCTCGGTCCACTAGGTAGACCAGGAGCAACGTGGCCGGTCCTAGCCGGATATACACCACATCCAGACATTGAAGAAATGCCTGCACCAGAGCTTTTAGCACAGCTAAAACAATTAATAAAAATACATAGACAATTAGTCCAATATGTAATGCGGACTTCAACAATCCAACCAGCAATTAAAATTCCACAGCTGACCACTCATCAGGGGAACACAAATAAAATTACACCTCAGAACATACAGTCCTGTCTAGGTAAAGTACCCGCAAAACGGGAACCAATTCCTTTCTGGCTAGCACAAAAAATCACTCAAATAGAGGCGGTGTTTCCAGATACCACCCCTGTTGAGAAACATAGGATTCTGACTATCTGTCTCCCAATGGGAATCGCACCACATGTGGAGGACTGTGACACTTGGGGAACAGTCTTTGCTTCCATTTACACAAAAACACATGGTGTACCATCCATGTCAGTAATACCAGATGTGCTAAAACAGATTCAAGATGAATACGGTCCAGAACCCGCTTTAACTCTCGGTATGAAACTACTGAAAGATTTCAAGCAGGTCTCTGCAATATTATTAGCCAACATAAAGGGAGAAGCAGCAAATGTGGCGATTCGCCAGAGGTTAAAAGAGACAAATATAGCAGACCAACCATCTGAAATTGCCAGAATCATAGAAAAATCCTATGAAGAACTAGGAAGAGATAGTTTGGGTGGAATACCAGTGAAACCTCAACTAGTTGAAAGTCCTGAAAAGGTATTTATAAAAAATAATTTAAACACTCAAAAAAAGAGCTGGGATGGAAATAAGCAATCCAATCCTAAAGAAAAAAGATTCCAGTCCAGAGGAAGGTCTCCTCGGCGGAGAGAAAGATCTCCTGATCAAGGATGCAAGTCTCCCCAAAGGGAGCCCTCTGTGAAAAAATACAACCTTAGAAATAGGGATAATATAAAAAAACCTGATAAGATATCAAGATATTGATACACGTCCCTCTCAATGTTTTCAGACTTCCTCGCAGAAATCGGAAAGAAGAGGACGATCAGAACACAGGGAAGAGCACGTCAAGTCCAAAGACAAAGAACCTGCTCATCAGAATAAAAAATTACAATTTCCAAAAAAGAAGGTAGCCAGTATTAAAGTAATTAACAATGCCGAGAATACTGAGGACACAGCTGAAAAATGGAGAGTGGGCTCAGACGATGCTAGACAGCGCAGCAGAAGTGAGCATAGCTCGCAAGGTCCTTATGAATCATCTGGAGACAGTGGACACGAATGAATACATTCAGGTGGAAACTGCAGATACCAGAGTTAGCAAACCTCATAAAATATATGAAATAACATTGCGTATAGAGGGGGATAAGACTAGAAAAATAAGGGGTCTATTTTGGGATAATCTCTCCAAGGGCTATGACATCCTTCTAGCTGAACGAGACTGGCCTCCAGAGTTTGTCAGGGAGTGCCCACATGGCGAAGAAATAATTATGCCTGCCTTCTCAAACCATATTCCAATTCATAAAAAATATACACTTGCAAGAAAGTGGGCAGTAACTCAAGCCCCTGCCTTATATAAAAATCATGTGGGATGGGATGAGGACTCTCCTCCTCACAAAATCCAGTTAAAATCACAACCTACTGCACAGAGGCAGTACCCGATTAAGCAAGATGCTAAAAAACAGGTAAAAGAGATCCTAGATCCACTTGAATACCAGGGGGTGATTGAAACTTGCACCTCACAAATGAACAACCCTTTGCTTCCTGTCTCCAAACCAGACAATTCATATTGTCTTGTTTTGGACTACAGACACCTTAACTCATGTTGCAAAACATTTGCAGTACAAAACTCGCATAGTGCTGCACTAATGAATAACATAGTGCGCAAAAAATACAAAACCACATTAGACATTTCTAATGGATTCTTTTGCCAAAATATAGCACCAGAGAGCAGATATTTGACGGCGTTCTCAATAAAAGGCACGCAAAAAAAAATCTGTTGTTTGCCCCAGGGATTCAAGAACAGCCCAGGATTAATCTCAGCGAGAGTAACAGAATAACTACAAACATATGATGACGAGGCATTATCTTATGTCGACGACATCTATCTAACAGATGATGACTTGGATACTCACTTGAAGAGAGTGAACACCATAATACTTGGGTTCGCAGCAGAGGGTTACAAATTCAACTTTAAAAAGTCAAGGATTGCCCATCTAACAGTCCTGTTTTTAGGATATGAACTATCAAGTGAAGGCAAAAGCCTGGCTGACAATTTCCTAGAGAAATGTGCAGTAATCCAAGCACCTAGAACACTGAAAAACTTACAATCAATTCTAGGCTTCCTAAATTTCGGAAGAACTTACATTATAAATTATGCAGAAAGAATTAAACCTCTCTATGATCTAATAAAACCAGATTTTAAAAGAATCAACTGGACTCAAAAACACACAGAAATTTTGAGATCTTTACAAACAGATATGTTAATTAAAACAAAATTACAAACACGTGACAACACACGCAACCTTGTGATTCGAGTCATCCCAGGAAGATGCGGATTCACATACCTGACCTCTAATGAGGGAGAGAAGGTACCAATAGCATACAAATCACATTTGTACACAGAAGCTGAAAAAAGGTTCAGCATTAAGGAAAGCATTGTTCATGCGGTTCAAACAGCTGTAGCAAAGGAAAAATGCCAAGCAGACGGTACACAGGTTACAATCAGAACAGCAGAATCAGCTTTTGAGGCATTAACAACACCATGTAATTTACCGACAACTGCACTGAATCCAGAATGGATACAATGGGTAAATTCTGTTGCTACAGACAAAGTAAAATACTATTTTGACCCGGAAATGAAAGAATTAAAATTTCTAAAATATGAGAGAGAATACCCTCTGCCAATCGACATTCTGCCTTTACGACAATACGCCTGTGTAATATATACAGACGGACAAGCTCAACCCTCAGTTTGGGGAGAGCTGGCTTACAACGCCACGTGCGAAATTGTAAAAGAAGTGTGGCACGGAGGCAAATTAAGACCTCTACTTACAAAAACACACTCAGTGGAAAATAAGTCAGAACAACAAACTGAAATAATAGCGTTAAAAATGGCGCTAGATAATGCCGATCGCGAATTCCCGACACTCATAGTGTGCGATTCGTATTACTGCGTCAAATCATACAATAACGACTTACAGAAATGGACTCAGAACGGTTACAAAGATGACACAGGTGCCACAATAAAGCAGAAAGCGCTTTGGGAACAATTAGTTCTTTTAAAGAAAGAACTACCAAAAACTCACGTGATACATTCACTGAGTCATCAGCGTGATGGCGTTCACGTTGCAGGGAATTCATTGGCTGAGACAGCCACAGCGGTAGCAACAAAATCGGCTTCGTAGCTACAAAAAAGCGTGCAGTAAAATACATTGACGGTGAAACTGTGCTGGCGGTGAAAACGTCATCAAAAGGCGACTGTTCAGCACTACCGATCGATTATCCACTCAATTATACATACATAATCGATGCAAACTCAGTCCCTTTTGCTCGAATCCCTGGAGTGGGGGATAGAGTAATTCCAAACACGGACAGGAGAGGCTTGTTAATAGCAGACGCACATATGGGTGAGGGTCTCAGATACCTTAAGCTAAAAGATTCTCTGGAAGAATTACAATCAGTGTACTGGTGGCCAGGCATGAGCCTGCATCATCACATTTTTGTAAAAAACTGCCCAGACTGCAATAGAGATCGCAGTGGCGAGCGAGGAGGACTATTGCCATGGCACTTCGCTCCAGAAAAACAACAACAATAAGAAAGTACCCATCACGAAAAAGCGTTATATTAACATAAAAAGACTAATTTTCACTTATGATGTAGACCCCAGCGCTCGGCTGACGTCTGGACTGTTATACAAGGATTTGCAAGTCTATAATGGCATACACGCTAGAAGCATGCTACGTTTTGAATAATGTATTCCCTTTAGCCCTCAGGCTTATAGGGAAGCATGGCCAAATGAGCATTGCATAGCGGGACTCTTCTCACTTCCTTCCTGAGGGATACGGGATGGTGTAAAGAAAAAACCAAGACATAAAGCAATCTATAACGGAAAAGGTATTAGGTTCGGGAGCTGGGTGGGTCAAACATTTAATAAGTGTCCAACGTAGTCTAAATAACCTGCCAAGGAATTCTCTGAAAGGGTTCAGTCCGTACGAACTATTGTTCGGGACTAGAATGATGATCCAAGATCTTGATAGTCAGACTTCAGTGGTTAAAGAAAAAAGCTTTGATATCAAAGATCGTTTGGCTATTTTACAGGACTTAAATGAAACAAGAAAAGACCTGAGCAACATAAAGTTGAAACAACAGCCAACAACCACTGAAGAGAAACCACCTGTCCCAGCAAGGCCTGTCTGGATTCCAAAAGTCGGGGATCTAGTCAGAGAGAAGATCGCGGTAAAGAAGGAATTTGGGCCTTCTTACAGAAAAGCAGTTCCTGTCTTGTCTGTCAACGGGACAAGATCAGTAGTACTACCGCCCCTTGCTGGTAAAAAGGAGAACCGAGTTGTATCCATCGACCTGGTTAAACCACAATCATGTGGCCGATAACAAACAGTAGGCCAAGTGGACTCCCAAGAAGTAGCAGAACGGCAATGTTTGCTACGAACACAGAGGCTCAAACTGGAAGACTGATCACATTTGGAAAATCTACAGTGAATCAACAAGGACTATGCAACAAAGCAATGGAACTTGAACCTCTTAAAACCCAAATCAAAGCTTTTCATCAAGAAACAACAACCTATGATGATGTAACTGCAGACTTTGCTAATGAAACAAAGCAAAATCCAAAAGCAATTGGAACAATTGACAGAATAGCATCCGGCTACTTCATCAACTTCGATGATTCATCTGAAAACCTGAGTGAAGCAAAGAAACAGCCATCAACTAAAACTTTTAAAGACAAAGCTAAGGAACTTTTTCAACAACTGAAAGAAACCTATCTGATTTCTCCATGGATTGAATTTTGGGTGGCCTTAGGTGCATTTATCCTCATTCTTTGGCTCATCATGGTACTATGCTTGGGACATTTCATTGAAGGAAAATATGCTAAAATGGACACAGCAAGCCAGAAAATCAACTTGGTCCTTAAACCACACACATCTTCACACATCGAGAAAAGAGAACTTTCTTCAGTGAACTTCACAGCCAATCCTATACCAGGCGGTGTAGCATGGGACAAAACTGATTATGAAATCTATGGTCCGGTTGAAATCCTGAAGTATCCACACCAATTCAAGATCTCATTGAGTGACTTTGTAAAACCGAGCTCATTTGCTGATGATTGGGACTTTGAAAGTATTAATGATATGATGTCTGATCTTGTGATGTCTGCTAAATTTACAGAACATGATTATTTGCAGGGTTCGTCTAATTATGATCAGATGTTCTGCTACAACCACTATGGTAACCATTATCTACATAAATCTGCTCAACCTAGAAATGTTTTAAATTATAACCAATGGGAACATTGTGCTACTCCTCCAAAAGACAGCTCAAAAACATTTTATGATAAATATTCATACTTTTCAGGGTTTAACACAAGTAATGCAGAAACATTTTATTTCAAATTGTCAAATAAGACAGGTATGAAGACCATGCTTACAAACACAAAATTGATATATTCCGATTCATTCTTTGAACAAATGAATACATTTGGGTTTGATTTCTGGAACAATAATATTGAAGCAAAAACTGTTTGGGGTACAAGAGATTGGCAAGTACAAGGTATAGAATCATTGTTTAGAGCCTGCATGATCCCAGAACAAATTATATTCTTGAATGACACTATTCAACAAACTACCTGTCTTGGCTTAGCCAAAATCAAAGATTTGAACAAACCGTCTATTCCAAAGCCAACAGTGAACAGTAATAGCTCTATAGATGATGAGATAGACGTAAACCATATATTAAACCAAAACAGAACACATCCTGAATGGAAAAAATGGTTGATCTGGCCCACAGATACAAATAACTGTCAAGACAGATTCCTGAACAAAAAACAGGGGTTCACATTAACTAGGCCAGACCCTAGATATTCCCAAAGACAACATCCAGGGATAGTAACCACCTACAGCGTGGGCAAGCTCTGCCTTCAATGGCTACGAACGTCCACACTGGCTGAAATTAAGCAACACCTAACTTTACTTACAGAAGGTGCTGACTTGCGTGATTTCATATTGGGACCACGCAAACAGCGTCAAAAACGTTTCATAGCGGCCTCTATATATGCAGCTTATAACGAAGTTTGGAAAGTAACTCAAATTGAGACAGCAGAAAAAATACGGGAAATTGACCGTATTAATTTGGAAAAATCACTTTCTGTGGTGGACAATGGGTTAATGACTCTGTCCTCCAGAATATATTCTCTGGACAGCATTGTGTCTTCAGCAATCGATATAATATCGCAAGACTTACTGATGTTACAACACGGTCAGTCCCAATTGCGTTCTATTGTACAGCTTGGCTGGACGTTACAAAATCTGCGTTCTGGCTATGTGCCTTGGCGTTTAATCAACACAACGTCATTATTTAATATCTTTAACCTTACTGATAAACAAATCAGTTTGGCGCAGAAGGGTGCTGACTATACAATTCTGAGCATTGAAAGACTTGAGAGATTACCATTAACAATGTCAGAACGACCTGTCATTGAATGGATAATACATGGAATAATAAATATTCCGATAACTACTTTCCAGTTTCAATTCTGCCAAACATATATACAGGCAGGCCAGTATGAAAGGTTGGGTAAAGGGTACATTAAGTCAATATGGAACTTGCCCTATACACACGAATGTGTCAGTAATAAAGGCCAGAAAGTGTTTCTCAGTGGCAATAATTGTGCAAAATCACTAAGCGGTACACTTCTGTGTCAGGGTATTAGCTGCATGGAGCCTGTGAAGGGACTTCAAATAACCTTTCATGTTACCAGCTAGGCACACCTGCAACACAAATAGAACCATTCTTTAGGAGACTCTCGAACGGGAGTTACATTCTAATAGTAGATCGCAGATGTTGTAGTTTGCTGCCCGGAAAACCTTATCTCATAACCGTGACTAGGAAGGTCATGTGCTGTGAACGAGTATTGTTCCCGAACGATTCTCCAGACTGGGAGGCAAGGTTATGGCCCGATTTGAAAATTGCTTCTATTCGAATAGATACTTTAAGCAGAATGAAGACTGTGCTCCTACAAACGCCGACCAGGCTGACGTCATCAAAAGAAACGTATGATCTCCAAGTTGCAAGGACAACAGAAGAGATTCATTCATTATTATCAACTAATTCCCCCATACATTTCGCAGAAATACTGAACGAAATCTTAAATATTTCTGATACCACTGGTGTCTCCAGTGTATTTAAAGCAGTGTTTTCGGGTGCTTTAACTCCATTCAAAGCCATCCTGGGTATTTTTCCAGACTTTGTCCATTCCATTTTTGGCGGACTTCCACTCCTTTTGGGACTAGTAGCGGGTATTCTATTTTTGATCCTGTTATTTCGCTATGGCAAACCATGTCACAGACAAAACACCTGCGACAGGGGAAGAAATGATCCTAGCCATTGGCTACCGGGACCGGGTAACTAAAATCCTTGGACTATCCCGGCTTAGAGACCTGAACATGACTTGGTCTCTTTCATTTAGACCAATGTGGCAAAGTTGTGTTATGCCTGTATTAAGGTGCTTGCTATGCGGCAAAGAATGCGTGTTGGACACCTGTCTGGCACTACTATCGGATGTGCCAATGGACGCAGATACCTTGTTGGGTCCGGTAACGGCTCATGCATTGTGCTGTCCCCAGCGGCTACCAATCCTGATGACGGCATTCGTGGAGACTTCACCACTACGATTGAGGGGTAGTGAAGCACAAGATGAAAGCAGCATCGATCAGGTACGACCTTCAGTCAGCTATGCTGATCAAAACATCAATGGAGGCAATCATGCTCAGGCTCATGAATGCATGGTAACAACTTTTTCCGAATTAGTGGAACTTACGCAAGAAGCTGTTGACAGTTTTTTCAACAGTCTAAATGATATGATGTTTTCACCAGAGCAGCAGGAATAACTTTGAGCAAACATGCTGAATTTGGCCTTCAACTTCTCAAAAAGCGATATGAAAATATTTTTTCTCATCATTTTTTCAGACTGCAAGAGTTTTTTTTTTTTCCCCCAATTCAAAAATATTTACGATTTTTTGGGACACTTATCTTCTGCTTAAAGTAGACATTATTCTTAGCGAACTAAATTTCTATTTTAGGTAGTCACGAGACATTCGCTATCCTCTAGCACTATTATACATAACTTTATGATTGTGATGAAATGGTCTCGCACCTTTTTTTTCTGTATTAAGAGCCATTTCATGTGTATTTTTCGCATTTTTTTCATGATAAATTTAAAATATGCGTTGTATGTTTAGCATTATTAGACTGCTTGTGCATATGGTAGATGTGATAGTACATGTGATTATGTTTCGTATATTTCGTAGTTCAAAATTTTCAGGATACATATGAATGTATTTTGGGGTGGTACGATATACACAAACGCTACTGGTTTCACTATGCCTAGATTTGTAAATATGGACATAGTCTACGTGGAGTGGGTGTGATGTATTCCTATAGGTACTGTATCGATTCCCCTATTCCTGACCCTGGTCTGGTTAATAATTAACTAGCAGCCAGCCAACGGTGCAAAAACCGTTATCTGATTAAGCCACACCACGGCACAGAAGCGCGTTATCTGATTAGGTCATAACGCATGCCATCTAATTAGACAAGCGATATTCCTCCAGCCCCTGATAAGGCATACGGAGTTCTCAAAACAAATCAAACCTACAGCGACCTGGGAAATTCCCATAGCCATTGTTTTGATTTCACAGAGAACTTCAGCAAAAGAATGTGCGAACGAGCCCGTTCATATGACATCCTTATTGACGTATATATGTCCATCCTTACGTCAATCTCGGCACCTTTCAGGTATAAATATTACTGACATTGCCTTAATCAAACACATGCGGTGGTGACGAGATCGGAGCAGCGAGACGTGCCGAGGAGCCCAGCAGAGAGCGAAGCCCACAGGCGCTGCCCCGCCTTCCTGACGCGCTGAGAACGAGACGCTGCCTTTCTCCTGCTGAGAAATCCAGCTCCGGCGCTTCCAAGCAGCCCTCTCAGGCAGCTGGAATATCAAGACCTGGGATAAGAGATACCAGCCCTCCATCATTCTAGATCTCAGGTACAGAACTGAATAACCCCTTGCAGAGAATTCTCGAGTCAGTCCATTGGCAAAACAAACTTAACTTAAACTGCTACTTATCTACTCCCGCCCACGTATTAGGCTTAGGTCAGGTACACTGGGGTAGGCGTGGTTAGAAGCACCAGTTGAGTATGATTAGTCAAATGTATATATGTATGTATCTATTTTATCCATTTTATCATATGGCTTAGAAACCATATCAATGCTTTTACAGTATTATTTTATAATTCTGTCTTTACCGTATGCACTTTACTTAACTATAAGTATTACAATAATAGCGATTCATTTCTCTTGTATGAGAAAGGAGACTGATCAATAAATAACATCTTTTATTGAACACGCCCGTCTTTTCCTTTTCTCTACAATCTGGTGAAACTAAGAATGCACTGAACTGACTGAGTAAAATAAGTTGTCTTTTGTTTTCACACGACTCTAGAGATACACTCTTGATTAGGGGAGAGCAAAGTTGTCATGTTCTATGGTTGTCAGAAACTAAATCCCTTCTTGTCTATCCAGGGAGGTTAAAATCCTCCTTGCCTATTCGAGAAAGTTTCTAGTGAACTCTGAGCTAGCTGGCAAACACAAAACTTTAAGTCTAATATCGTCGGTAGAAGACCTAGTTAACCTCTGCCCTAGGTCTATACTATTGAAGATATTATTCCAATGCGCAGAGCCTATTGGGATGATAGGAACTACACTACAGTACTGAACACTAATACAACGTACACATAGGCGTGACGACAACTACACTGAGAGGTGGCACACGCTTAATCTCGAGCAGATGACGAAAAAAGTGCAGGCTACAGCATCAATAGATGGTCCTAATATGGGGAAAGCCGCACAGAAAATGACACACTTTCCCTTTACAATAATCTCATGGAATGTGAATGGGCTCGGGGACAAAATAAAAAGGGGATTTGTCCTTCAGTATATAAAATATAAAGGGCCTGCGATCGCTCTCATACAAGAAACACACCTGATTGGCTCCACATGCAAAGCATTAGATAGATGGGGCTACAAGATGGCAGTACACTCAAACTTAACCTCCGGGTCACGGGGAGTTGGCATTTTAATTAATAAACGCTTTCCACTGATATTAGAGGGGTCTTGGACAGACAATCAGGGACGCTTTGCGGCCATAGCCTGTCAATGGTAGGGAGGCACCTACAATCTGGTATCGATATATATTCCCCAGCGTTATATCACACAGCATTACCGGCATTGGGTACATTACTCCCATCACTCCCGGAAGGAGAACTTATATTTATGGGGGGGGACTTTAATACTACGCTGGACACATCCATAGACAGATAATCCCCTCCCAGGGACCCTAGAAGGCCCAATTGCAGATTGACGGAATTTACTGAGGCGACCGGTCTTGTAGATGTCTGGCGGGCCAGACACCCGCAGATGAGGGAATATATACGTTTCTCTCTGGAGCACACGGTAGTCTCTCCAGAATTGACTATATCCTAACATTGGCAACAGGTGTGGAAAAGGTGGGAGAGATTAGGCACCTCCCAAGGGGCATATCTGACCACTCACCGGTATGATCACCTACGTTTCACACACCCCGGGCAGATGGCGCGTATTCCCACTACATCCAGGCTGTCTTCAAAATCCGAAAATTGGGAAAGGACTGCTCAAATCCACAGACCAATATTTCCTTGAAAATTAACATACAGTGACATTCCCGGCGACCCTATGGGAAGCTTACAAAACAGTGATAAGAGGTCAGGCCTATCCCTAATCACTAAACATGAACTGGACCAACGACAGCATGTTGAGTCTTTGGAACAAGAAGTATTCAGGCCCGAGACTGATCGTACAGCAGACACTGGAGAAATCATGATACATAGGATACAATTAGCCCAACAAGAATACAGAGTGTACGCTTGGGAGGAAGCAAAATCTAAAAATACAAGCACTCAAAATATTGTATATGAGATGGGAGATAAGGCAGGGAAACTGCTAGCCTTGTTGTGATTCTATCTAGGACCCTAATTCGATATTCCCGATTTATGCCCTTATATGGTTATAACAAATAATATCCTTATAAAGGCACAAGAATCATATCCATATTTAGTAATAGCCCATGCAGTCCAAATACGGCAAGGCTACTCCCTTAGACTACTAGAAAGTACAACGCGTTCTTTAAACAAACCAAGCCTCCAGCAGCCCGGGAAATCCCCCTCCTCTTGTTTTGATTTGCACAAGAACTCCTGGAGTCCAGAAAGAACTGTTAGTTCTTAGTGACGTCTTATGTCCAACCTTACGTCAAACCCGGCACCTTTCAGGTATAAATATACCAACGTTGCCTTAAGCAAACATACGGTGGTTTGGAGCAGAGCGGCTATCTACTTGCCCGAAGCCCAGCTGATGCGAGAGCCGAAGGAAGCCGCCCCTCCCTTTTGACGCACTGAGAAAGACGCTGTCTTTTTCTCCAGCCGAGAAAATTCCAGCTCCGGTGTTTCCAGTCACCCTTGCGGGTTTCTGGGAGATCGAGTCCTGAGAGAGAGATACAAGAGCTCCTACATTCTATTACCAAGGTACGGAGCTGACTAAATCCTTAAGAGATTTCTTGATTCAGATTCTTGGCAAAAAAACAACTTAACTTAAACTGCAACTTACTTACTCCTTCCCACGTATTAATCTTAGGTCAGGTTCACCGGGGTAGACGTATCTTAGAAGCACCAGTTGAGACGTTAGTCAATGTTTTTATGTATGTATATATTTTATCCATTTTAAAGTATCATATGGCTAAGAAACCATATCAATGCTTTTACTGTATTATTTCATAATACTCCTTTTACTGTACGCACTTTACTTCATGATAAGTATTGCAATTGTGGCAATTCATTTCTCTTGCATGAGAAAGAAGACTGCTCAATAAATAACAACTTTTATTGAAAATGCCCGTCTCTCTATTTCTCTGCACTCTGGTGAAACTAAGTATGCACGATTGACTGAGTGAAATAACCGTCTATTGTTTTCACACGACTCTAGAGATATACTCTTTATTCTGAGGGAGCAAAGTTTTCATGTTTATGCGTTTCTCAGAAACTAATCCCTTCTTGTCTAAATCAGGAGAGTTAACTCTTTCCTGAACATTCGAGAAAGTTTCTAGTGACCTCTGAGCTAGCTGGCAAAACTAATTAAGTCTAATATAGTCAGTAGAGACCTAGTCGACCTCAGTCCTACGTCTACACTGCTGTTTATATTATTCCAATGCGCAGAGCTATTGGGAACATAGGAACTACACTACATGGCGCCCAACGTTTGGTAAGGCGATAATCTAACGCAAGACATTAGAGTTACTCAGTCGTGCTTTTTCACACAGACCCTTTTTCCCGTAAGTGGGTAAAAGGTTAATAGCCGCCGTAACTTAGTAGGAAGAGATTCCTATGTATTAGTTTTTGGTTTAGTCAACGTTGAAGGATACAGTGTTCCAAAATATTGTGCACCTAATCTTTGTTTCCTTGAAACTTGATCTGCAACAAAACTTTCTTTCAGTAAAATGGGGGAAAGTGACGATGAAAGGGAGAAAGCTAGAATAGCAGCTCAACTCCTAGCGGTTGACACAACTATCCAGCAAAATGACCCGAATGTTACACTCATTCCGGTCAATGTAAGAAGAACTATAACTCTTAAACTTATAGCAAATAGACTATCACCAAGAGGTGGTACCGTGATATTTGTGGTAGAGGCCCATGAGTATCGGCAGACAGAGGTATTCTATTCATGGATACAATTTCCAGCAGCACATGCTGTAACACACGAATTCCACTATTACAAAATAGAGGAACCTCCGGATGAATATGCTCCTTTCGAGGACGTTGAAATCCCACTAACTTACCAAGAGCACCTGCTCTGGTTTAATGGTGCCCTAAAACATCAAAATCACATCACCAGGCTCGGTCCACTAGGTAGACCAGGAGCCACGTGGCCGGTTCTAGCCAGCTACACACCACATCCAGACATTGAAAAAATGTCAGACTGGGAACTTTTAGCTCAGCTAAAACTACTAATTAAAATACATAGACAATTGGTCCAATATGTCATGCGGACTTCAACAGTCCAACCAGCAATAATAATTCCACATACCACCCCTCACCAGGGGAACACAAATAAAATCACACCACAGAATATACAATCAGCCATTGGCAAAATACCTGCAAAACGGGAACAAATTCCATTCTGGTCAGCACAAAAAATCACTCAAATAGAGGCAGTATTTCCTGATACTACGCCTAATGAGAAACACAGAATTCTGACTATCTGTCTTCCAATGGGGGTTGCACCACATGTGGAGTGGGTATGAAATTACTGAAAGACTTCAAGCAGGTCTCGGCTATATTATTAGCCAACATAAAACGAGAAGCAGCATCTGTGGTGATCCGCCAGAAATTGAAAGAAACAGATATAGCAGAACAACCATTTGATCTTGCCAGAATAATAGAAAAATCCTATGAAGAACTAGGAAGAGATAGTTTGGGTGGGAAACCAATAAAACCCCAACTAACTGAAAATCTTGAAAAACCTTTATTAAAAATAATCTGAACACTACGAAAAAGAGTTGGGATGGTAATAAATAATCCACTCCCAGAGAAAAACGATTCCAGTCCAGAGGAAGGTCTCCTCAACGGAGAGATAGATCTCCAGACCGAGGAAACAAGTCTCCCCAGAGGGAGCCCTCTGGGAAAAGATACAACCTTAGAGATAGGGATAAATTGAGAAAACCTGATAGATATCAAGATATTGATACACGTCCCTCTCGATCTTTTCAGACTTCCTCACCGAAATCGGAAAGAAGAGGACGGTCAGAACACAAGGAAGAGCAGGTCAAGTCCAAAGACAAGGAACCTGCTCATCAAAGTAAAAAATTACAATTTCCAAAAAAGAAGGTAGCCAGTATTAGAATAAAACATGCCGAGGATACTGAGGACACAACTGAAAAACGGAGAGTGGGCCCAGAAAATGCTAGACAGCGCAGCAGAAGTAACCATAGTTCGCGAGATCCTGATGAATCTTCTGGAGACAGTGGACACAAATGAATACATTCAAGTGGAAACTGCAGACACTAGAGTTAGCAAACCCCATAAATTATACAAAATAACATTGCGTATAGAGGGGGAGAAAACTAGGAAAGTAAGGGATCTCATTTGGGATAACTTATCTGGTGCACAGACATAATATCGACTACAGAATATCGAATGGAGAAAATATCGAGGAAAAAATATCGACAATATAAAAATATTGACAAAAAAAATATCGTCATTAAAAATATCGTCAAAAATAATGATAAAAAATATCGAGTACAAAAATATCGACTCAAATAAATCGACTTGAAAAAATATCGATATATAGTGGAAGTTAAAAATATCGAAAATATGTAGAAAAAAAGTTTAAATAACTAATTTTAATTAATAGTAATATAAATTGTAGTTTATGTTTAGGAGCGGGATGTTGGGTTAATAGGGGATAAGGGTGGGGAGTAATTTAAAATAATTAATAAATTAATATATGTGTGTAAATTATTTATATAATTAATTAATTGCTAATTAGTTATCAATTATTATTTGAATAATGTTTAATAAAAAAATTAATAGGAAATAATTAGTAATTAATTAATATTAATTAGTTAATTAATTAAGTAATTAGTTATTATTAATTAATAAATGCAATTCTAGTTTATGTTTAGGAGCGGGAAGTTGGGTTAATAGGGGATAAGGGTGGGGAGTAATTGAAAATAATTAATTAATTCATATATGTTTGTACATTTATTATATTATTAATTAATTGGTGAACAATTAACATTAATTATTTAATTAATTAACTTATTAATTAGTTAATTAATTATTACAATGTGTAATATTTTTTAATTAGTAATTAATTGTTAATTTATTAATGTCTATTAGTTAATTAATTAAGTAAATAGTTATTATTAGTTTGTTAATTAAATTGTAATTTATGTTTAGGAGCGGGATGTTGGTTTAATAGGGGATAAGTGTGGTGAGTAATTACAAATAATTATGTAATTAATATATGTTTGTCATTTTTGATTTACATAAATTAGTAAATAATAATATACATTATTTAATTAATTAATAATAATTAATGTAATTATTAATTAGTAATTAATACGTAATTAATTATTATAAAAATTGTAAATATATTAATGAGATTTTTTTGGCCTATTATTTCGAAGTTATTGTTAATTAATTATTTAGGGAATATAATTATTAATCATAACAATTTTTTTATTACAGCTATTTTTATTTAATATTATAATTTTTTTTATTATTAAATAATTAGTTATACAATATTAATACTTTTATTTTTGGTAAAGGAGTATTTGTAGGGTTCAGGGTCAGTTTAGGCTTTGTGGGTAAAGGAGTTATTATTTTTTGAGGGTAATTGATCAGTTCTGGGGTAATTGTTTTTTTTTATTGTGGGACAGTTTTCATGTGTTGTATAAAGGGATATGATTTGGCTTTAGTGTCAGTTGTGGTTTATTGGGGGAAGGATTATTTTCTGTGTTGTGGGTTAGTTTTTAGTCTTTAGATACAGGTTTTTGTAAAGGCTTCACGGTTAGTTTTCTGTTCTTGGGTAAAGGGGTATTTTTAGGGTTCAGGGTCAGTTTTCTGTTCTTGCGTAAAGGGATATGTTTAGGCTTCTGGGTCAGTTTTCAGTTCTTGGGTTAAGGGTATTTTTTGGGTTCAGGGTCAGTTTTCAGTTTTTGGGTGAAGGTGTTTTTTTTGTGTTCAGGGTCAGTTTTGAGTTCTTTGGTAAAGGGATATTTTTGGGGTTCAGCGTTAGTTTTCAGTTTTTGGATAAAGGGTATTATTTTGAGTTCAGGGTCAGTTTTCAGTTTTTGGATAAAGGGCTTTTTTTAGGGTTTAGGGTCAGTTTTCAGTTTTTCCGTAAAGCGTTTTTTTTAGGGTTCAGGGTCAGTTTTCAGTTCTTCGGTAAAGGGATTTTTTTTGGGTTCAGGGTCAGTTTTCAGTTTTTGGAAAAAGGGTTTTTTTAAGGGTTCTGGGTCAGTTTTCAGTTTTTGGATAAAGGGGTTTGTTTAGGGTTCAGGGTCAGTTTTCAGTTCTAGGGTAAAGGAATATTTTTGGGGTTCAGGGTCAGTTTTCAGTTTTTGGGTGAAGGAGTTTTTTTTGTGTTCAGGGTCAGTTTTGAGTTCTTCGTTAAAGGGATATTTTTGGTGTTCAGGGTCAGTTTTCAGTTTTTGGATAAAGGGTATTATTTTGAGTTCAGGGTCAGTTTTCAGTTTTTGGATAAAGGGCTTTTTTTAGGGTTCAGGGTCAGTTTTCAGTTTTTCCGTAAAGGGTTTTTTTTAGGGTTCAGGGTCAGTTTTCAGTTCTTCGGTAAAGGGATTTTTTTTGGGTTCAGGGTCAGTTTTCAGTTTTTGGAAAAAGGTTTTTTTTAAGGGTTCTGGGTCAGTTTTCAGTTTTTGGATAAAGGCGTTTGTTTAGGGTTCAGGGTCAGTTTTCAGTTCTAGGGTAAAGGAATATTTTAGGGGTTCAGGGTCAGTTTTCAGTTTTTGGAGAAAGGGTATTTTTTTGAGTTCAGGGTCAGTTTTCAGTTTTTGGATAAAGGGCTTTTTTTTGGGTTCAGGGTCAGTTTTCAGTTTTTGTGTAAAGGGTTTTTTTTAGGGTTCAGGGTCAGTTTTTCAGTTCTTCGGTAAAGGGATATTTTTTCGGTTCAGGGTCAGTTTTCAGTTTTTGGAAATTGGGTTTTTTAAAGGGTTCTGGGTCAGTTTTCAGTTTTTGGATAAAGGGTTTTTTTTAGGGTTCTGGGTCAGTTTTCAGTTCTAGGGTAAAGGAATATATTTTTGGGTTCAGGGTCAGTTTTCAGTATTTGAGTAAAGGGGTATTTTTAGGGTTAAGGGTTCCTTTGGTGTATATAAAGTGTGCTACAAAAATATTATACTAATAATTAGTAGGAAAAAGTTACACATTTTTGTTCTATTTATATATTTTTGGACTACTCAGCTACAAATATTATCCAAATATATGTAAATAACATTATTTAACTATTGTACCTTTTTAATAAATTTACAATTAACTGTAACATTATACTAAAGTAGCAATTCACATTTATACATGGTCAGTGTCCAGCAGATTACCTGATATTAGCTACACTGGAGTTGAATTGAAAGTAATCATTGGTCACTATCCAGCACCTTCCCTGATATTAGCTTGACTGGAGTAGGATTTGTAATTCATTATTGGTTAATGTCTAACACTATACATTATATTAGCTTGACTACAGTATCAATAGTAAATATTAATTGATCAGTGTACAGCACATTTCCATATAATTGTAAATTATCATGTTATTATATTACAAAAAATGCACAATGGGTGTTTTCACAAAACTTTATTACCATTTTAATATTTTTTTATGTGAACTATAATACAATCACAATCAAAAAGAAAATAACTGTTTTTGGAAATGTAGTATTTGCAGATTAACACATTAATATTTATGTACATGTTCTAATTTTTCACATACATTTCTTTAACAACATTTTTTATGAACATAAATATTTTTATCAACATTAACATTGAGTAACAAGTTTTTATATAAAAATAAATAAAGAATTAGTGTTCATTCTGCTTATTCATGTTATATTTAATAATGTTAATATTATATATTAATAATATTAAATATTTTTTTTTTACACTTATATTTTTATAAAGTAACATGACAATTATTATATTTGCTGAAGATATGGAAAAACAATTTATGACATTTTTGCCTACATATTTCAGACAATGTTTGTATATCACACATAAAAATATATAATGTTGTTCAGTTTGTCACTGTAAAGGGGAATAATATGTTTATTAATATTTTCTGGTATTGGAAAAATATTAATTATGCAAGTATATACTTTTATAATACTTAGAAATTATTATTAACATTTTTAAATAATTAATAAAAAAAAATGTATATTATTATTATTATTTATTAATAAACTTAAACATTTATTTTTTCTTTTCAGAAATATATATATTCAGAGAAATAAATATATATTATTTCAGGGTATTATTTTTATTATAAATGGTTACAAATGTTTTATTAATAACAATAAATAAGTTATATTATTTATTATTATTAATTATTCACATTAACAATTATAATGTTTAGTTATAAACAAACACAACATTATTCCTATAAATTTACACAATTACAAATTAGTTAGATATATCATTTCAAGTGTTACATTATTTTTTAATATTATTAATATATAATAATTATTATATATTATTTAATATTAAAAATATTTTTTATTTTTTTACTGTTTAATTTTTAATGAGTCTAGTTTATTAATTTGTTAAAATAACAATGTTTATGTATTACTTTTTTATACTATAACATTGTATTTTCTATAATACCTTTTACAAAATGGTTTAAGGGGACTACTTTTTTACCGCGTAACGTTATTGTGCTTCATTCCGGACTGGAGAAGCTCGCGGTTGGGAGTTGCTTCGTGTGGAGGGAGGTAAGGTTGATTTTACATACAATTTATAACAGAGTGGTAATGTTTGATGGTATATTCTAACTGTGGAGGGTTTGTGTGTGTATGTATGAATTGTTTAGGTAGCGTTTAGGTTAAATGTCGTAGTTAGACATGCGTCGTGTATGTTTTAGTTCTAATGTTATTTTAAGTGTTAGGAAAGGTCTTCTTACATGGTTAATGTTAATTGTGAATGTATTTACTAATGTTATGGGCTATTTGTGGGTGGGTTTCGTTATGTATGTTTTTTGTAGAGGTTCCGGTTCCTCGCATGAAAACTACATGGAAGGAAGCGTGTTTTTTTGATGAGATACTAATGTATTACTTTTCTAGTTATATTTTGACGTGTATCTCCTATATTTCGTGTTTGCCAGGAGCGGTTTTTTATATTTTATAACTGTTTTTCGTGTTTTTGGAGGGTTTCGTATTGAATTGATACATTGATATGTGTGACCGTTTTTTTTAGAAGTTGTGTGTATATCACTTTAAATGCTAAAGTGTCCACACTACTGTTTTCGGATTTTCATGGAGCGTTTATTTCATTTTAACATTATTTTCGGGTTTTTGATGGTTTCTTATACTGGAATTATTATACATTGCAATGGACTGTATTTTGCTTCATTACGTTTTTTTCATCAACAGAAATTGTAAGTATTTTAAGTAATTATTTTGTTGGGTGGGAAATGTTGAACTTAATGTAATGTGTATGTGTGATGTAATTATAAATATTGCATATTTGTTCACAAATATGGTACGAACTTTTGATCCGTTTCTTAAACAAATATGTATTATTTATAATTTTAACAGACATTTTTCTATTGTTATATGTATAATTATTGTAATAAGAGATTAGTATCTATTGTAGACATTTTTATAGTAGGCTTTTTGCAATTATTGACAGGTATTCTAATCCTCTAGTTGTCGGATATAGTGTGACTTGACTTTGCAGTAGTCGGAACATTTGTTTAGTTTGTTTCGTTAGTTTTGGACCAATTTGGGTCACAGATTGTTCCATTCTTAGCTCTTGATAGCTTTGTTCTTTTTTCAAAGCTTCTACTAGGTTATGGAATGTGGGTCTGGCTCTGCTTGTGGTAGCTTGGAAAGCATTATGCCACCCTTCTACACTGTTGTTTGTTTTAGCCTCTTGGTTTAAAGTGCTAAGATAGACATTCCACCAAGGGATATGGAATTTGGGTTGGCGTCGATGTCCAGATCTGTGCAACCTTCCCACCCAAGTATCTTCGAAATAGTCCAGTAATGGGGTTAGTTTATCTTCATTCCTCTTGTAATATGTGCTGTCAATTAATAAATTGTAGTGTTCTGCTACATCGGTAACAGGAACGTAGGCCAGTGCAATCAATTTTTTTATTTGATAGGCAAATGTGCTATCTGTTGAGTATATAATACTTAAAGTGGATTTCTGGAGATGTCTCCATATGCTCTGGTTGAAATGATAGTAGCAACCCTGGATTGCTGTGTGGGAAATGTTCTCAAAATGCTATTAATCATAGCTAATTCGAAATCAATAATTATTTTTTCTGGAAAATAATTATTGATTTCATTTTTGAGAACATTTAATATTTCTGCATAAGTGTTTTGCTGTTTGTTTGGTAGCAAACAGTAAATGAAAGGGATGTTATAGTTATGGTATAAACCGTGGATGGAATATAGTTGATAAAAAGGTTTTGGGCATGGTTTAAATGTTCCATCCATCATCCATTGGGGACACTGTTGGATTTTTCGTAAATTACTTGCAGTTGCAAACATTATGATTCTGTTTGTACTGCTTTCATTGTCAAAAAGGATAAATTTGTCTTTATTGTGTGTGATGGACATTTCTGGTGAAATAATAATTTCCTCAAAAGTAGTAGGGTTGGGTGGGGTTGTGCAAGTGCGTCTTTTAGTGTATGCAATTGTGCGTTTTAGGGATTCAATAGAGGGTAGTTGACCGGAAGCATGGGCTGGGACTTTTAACAGTTCTTCCTTAAGGATTTGTGTTGTTGGTTTATCACTTTGTGTGCTAGCAGTTTTTATACTTTCTAAAGCATCTCTTATTTCAATTTCTGTGACATTGGGGGGATGATTGTGTTCCCTGGTAAATAACACACTAGTTTCCTCAGTTGTAGCCCTTCCATAACATTTGTTAGAGTAATATTTTGTACATTTCCAGAAAACTTTTCTACCACTTTGTCTTTCCTGATTATAAACATAACCCATATAACATAACAGTAATTTATTTTTCTGTGACATCACAAATTCTGCACCTTCTGTCATTTAGCTTAACTTGTTCTAGGAAAGAGTAGAAAGAAACAAAATTATAAAAAATATCTTTCACTTTGTGGTGCTAACATAATTAATTATGTATTTATACTTACAGTTACTAACAGTAGTAATCAGAAATCCAGAACTGTATTTTGAAGGGTTTTCTTGTATGTATTTCTTGATTTACTGTTGGTATGAGAATATAGAAATGCTAAGTTAATGTTTACACATAACAAACGATTTTTCTAGGAAAAAGCAGTTTTTATTTTAGTTTACTACTACATTTGATGTTAACGTTACATATACTTACTTGATAAAATAGTTGAATTGTAGAATTGGGTGCAGTAGATCAAGGTTATAAAGTTCTGATCTGTAGAGAAGATAGAATAAATAATTGTACAATATTATTAACAATTTTTGGAACTGTTGGTAAATGGCAAATATTTAAAAGTATACTCACTTGAAAAAAAGTAGTTTTGTTTGCTGTAGGTAGAATAGATGTATGATGTATTCAGAATATCTATTGAGAAAATATAAAAAACATAACATGGTGTTAAGAACATATATTTTGTTTGATTTCTGAGGTTTTAGGCCAATTACAATTATACTTACATTTTTTACAAGGGTCGTTTTGTCTTTTGGTATAGTTGATGTTGGATGTTATAATTGGATCTGTAGGGAAGATGTAATATGCAAGATATGTTGTTTAGAAAATATGATTTATTATATTGGGGGTTTACTAACAAAAACATATATACTTACATGTTTAATGAGTCTAGTTTTATACATTTGTAGTATAGAGATAGGAAATTCTCTGATTATCTGTGAATAAAATGTTTAAAATAGAGAATGAATCTGGTGAAATAGTGTTTAAAAAAAGCAGTTGGTGTATAACACAACATTAATGTATACTTACTATCTGATTTTCCAGGTGAAGAAATAGGAACATGTATTATGTATTTATTTGTAGTACTTTCTATCAGAAATGTAGAAGGAGATAAAAAGTAAATAAGTGCAAGAGTTAGGAGATATAAGTACATTATCACACTACTAATTTAGATTTCTACATAATGCACTGTTACTTACTTGAATAATTAGCTAGTGAGCTGGATCTTTAAAGATGTTTGGTCAGGAAGAAATCTTCAGAGTTTTGGCATCTTCTTTCTAAGAGTTAGCAGCACCAAATGGTAGAATGTATGTATCCCTTTTATAGTATGTGTATTTTGTGTGCTTTCATTTAATTGGTTGCAGGGTGAAAGGAAGGATTGTATAGGCTAGTTTGAATTTTTTTGGGTTAATTGGTATGTTTGTCGATGTGAGAATGGTGGTATGTGGTGATTTCTGCATTAAAGCCAGTTAGTTGTTAAATAAAATAGATATGTAAGTGGTTAAAAATAATGAAAATGTTAGTTAAATGTGCAGAATATTTTCCAAAAGATAGAACGCATTTTATAGAATGTATAGGAAATGTAGTTAAATAGGAAGGTGATAAAAGTAACAGGTATTATATGTAAAATGTTTTTTCTATAGAGCACTGACTTTTATAGACGATTAATATGGTATTTTAGACATGAAATGTAGAGAAAGCAACTCGATATTTTTTTTTTTCCGATATTTTTGTAGTCTATATTTTAGTAGTCGATATTTTTGTAGTGTTTGTGGTAATTTCATGAACAACGATATATTTGTAGTCGATATTTACTAAGGCGATATTTATGTATTCGAGATTGTTAATACTCGATATTTTGTAGTCGATATTTTAGTAGTTTGTGTAATAAGTATAGAAAGTCGATATTTTAGTACTCGATAAATTTGCTACGATATTTTAGTAAGTCGATAATGTGACCGTCGATAATATTTCAGTGATCCAACTTATCTAAAGGCTATGACATCCTGTTAGCTGAGAAAGACTGGCCACCAGAGTTTGACAGGGAGTGCCCTCATGGTGAAGAAATGATTATGCCTGCCTTCTCACATCATATTCCAATTCATAAAAAATATACATTTGCAAGAAAATGGGCAGTAGCCCAAGCTCCTGCATTATATAAAAAAACATGTAGGATGGGATGAGGATTCTCCTCCTCACAAAATCCAGTTAAAAAATCTACCAACTGCACAAAGGCAGTACCCAGTTAAACAAGAAGCTAAAAAGCAAGTCAGGTAGATCTTAGATCAACTTGAATACCAGGGGGTGATTGAAACATGCACCTCACAAATGAACAATCCTTTGTTTCCTGTCTCCAAGCCAGACAATTCATATCAGCTAGTTTTGGACTACAGACACCTAAACTCCTGTTGCAAAACATTTGCAGTACAAAACTCACACAGTGCAACACTAATGAATAACATCGTGCGCAAAAAATATAAAACAACATTAGACATCTCTAATGGATTCTTTTGTCAAAACATTGCACCTGAAAGCAGGTATTTGACCGCTTTCTCAATAATGGGGTCACAAAAACACTTCTGTCGACTCCCACAGGGATTCAAGAACAGCCCAGGATTATTCTCAGCAAGGGTAACAGAGTTACTACAAATATGTGATGATGAGGCATTATCCTATGTCGATGACATCTATCTCACAGATGATGACCTGGAGACACACTTAAAAAGAGTGAACACCATAATACTTGGGTTCGCAGCTGAAGGGTACAAATTCAACTTTAAAAAGTCATGAATTGCTCATCTAACTGTCCTGTTTTTAGGATATGAATTATCAAGTGAAGGCAAAAGCCTAGCTGACAACTTCTTAGAGAAGTGTGCTGTACTCCAAGCTCCAAAAACGCTGTAGAACGTACAATCAATACTAGGTTTCCTGAATTTCGGAAGAACATACATTCTAAATTATGCAGAGAGGGTTAAATCTCTCTATGAATTAATAAAACCTGATTTCAAACCAATAAATTGGACTCAGAAACACACAGAAATTTTAAGATCATTGCAAACAGACATGTTAACTAAAACAAAATTGCAAACACGCGAAAACATACGCAACCTTGTAATCCGAGTCATCCCAGGAAGATGCGGATTCACGTACCTGACCTCTAATGAGGGAGAAACGGTACCAATAGCTTACAAATCACACTTGCACACACAAGCTGAAATGAAATTCAGTTCTACTGAAAAAATTCTAATAGCGGATCAAACTTCTGCAGCAAAAGAAAGAGCTCTAGCTCAAGGCAAGAGAATAACTGTTTTAACAGCAGAATCAGTCCTTGAGGCATTAACAAGCCCACGCAATCTAAATGCAGTGGCATTAGATCCAAAATGGATACAATGGGAAAATTCTCTTGCTGCAGAAGACGTGAAATACTATTTTGACCCAAAAATGAAAAAACTAGAAGATCTAGAATATGAAGAAGAATATCCTCTGCCAATCGAAATTCTGCCTCTCGAACAGTACACGTGTAATCTAAATGGACAGATTTGCACAACATTACGTCGTGGATAAAAAATCCTACAATGCAGCGTGCGCGATTGTTAAAGGTCGCTGGCGCTTTGGTAAATTCAGACCGATAATCACCAAAACTGAATCACTCAGAAACTGTTCAGCTCAGCGAGCTGAAATAAGATCTTTAAAGATGGCGCTTGAAAATGGCGATCGCGAATTCCCCACACTGATAGTGTGCGATTCACATTTCTGCGTCAGGTCTTACAATAATGACATGCAGACATGGATAAAAAATGGTTACAAAGATGACACAGGTGCCACAAAAAAGCATAAAAAGCTATGGGAACAAGTAGTTCTTTTGCAGAAAGAACTACAAAAGACTCACGTGATACATACAATGAGTCATCAACGTGATAGCGTTCACGTTGCAGGGAATTCATTGGCTGACAGAGCCTCAGTGGAAGCGGTTCAACCGGCTTCCGTAGCCACAAAAAAGCGTTCTAAAAAACACATAGATGGAGAAACCATGCTGGTGGTAAAAGCCTCATTAAAAGGCGACTATGCAGCATTACCTCTCGACTATCCACTCAATAATACATACATAATTGATGAAAACTTCGTTCCTTTTGCTTAAATCCCTGGAGTGGGGGATAGAGTAATTCCAAACACGAACCGGAGGGCTTACTTGATTCAAGAAGCAGACATGGGACAGGGTCTAAGGCACCAAGAGATCGTGAAATCTCTAAAAGAATTACAATCAGAATACTGGTGGCTGGGGATGAGCCTGCAAAATTACAAATTTGCAAAGGATTGTCCAGACAACAAGTACACAGCGTTCCCTCAACTCTGAATTCGGCCTTCAGTTTTGGATAAACACAGCTACTGAAAACATTTGGAACTATTTTTCCCCTGAAAGCAAAATTATTTTTTTTTCACTTCCAAAATATTTACCTTTTTTCTGGCACATGGTACTCTGCTTAAAGTAGAACTATTCTTAGAGAACAGAGCTTCTATTTTTAGGATAACTGGAGACAATATTTTACCTCAGCCCCTAGCACATGTACAGTATTGTATAAATATGTGATGAAATGGTCTCGACCTTCTTTTCTGTATACAGAGCCATTTCATGTGTAATTTTCGCAATTCATTCATCTGATATATATATGCATTTAACTGAATGATGACACTGCTTGAAAAGCGTACAGTACCAATACTCATTTTCGTGTATTTACCATATTCCATTTCAAATGCGAATTATGTATTTTGGGGTGGGTTGGAAACACACATGCATCGTTATATGTTTAATATTGCTTAGTTTGTAGTAATGATGGACATTAATACGTGGAGTGGGTGTTGTGATTCTATCTAGGACCCTAATTCGATATTCCCGATTTATGCCCTTATATGGTTATAACAAATAATATCCTTATAAAGGCATGAGAATCATATCCATATTTAGTAATAGCCCATGCAGTCCAAATACGGCAAGGCTACTCCCCTAGACTCCCAGAAAGTACAACGCGTTCTTTAAACAAACCAAGCCTCCAGCAGCCCGGGAAATCCCCCTGCTCTTGTTTTGATTTGCACAAGATCTCCTGGAGTCCAGAAAGAACTGTTAGTTCTTAGTGACGTCTTATGTCCAACCTTACGTCAAACCCGTCCCCTTTCAGGTATAAATATACCAACGTTTCCTTAAGCAAACACACGGTGGTTTGGAGCAGAGCGGCTATCTACTTGCCCAAAGCCCAGCTGATGCGAGAGCCGAAGGAAGCTGCCCCTCCCTTTTGACGCACTGAGAAAGACGCGGTCTTTCTTTCCAGCCGAGAAAATTCCAGCTCCCGTGTTTCCATTCACCCTTGCTGGTTTCTGGGAGATCGAGTCCTGAGAGAGAGATACAAGACGTCCTACATTCTATTACCAAGGTACGGAGCTGACTAAATCCTTAAGAGAATTCTTGATTCAGATTCTTGGCAAAAAAAACAACTTAACTTAAACTGCAACTTACTTACTCCTTCCCACTTATTAGGCTTAGGTCAGGTACACTGGGGTAGGCGTATCTTAGAAGCACCAGTTGAGTACGTTAGTCAACGTTTTTATGTATGTATATATTTGATCCATTTTAAAGTATCATATGGCTAAGAAACCATATCAATGCTTTTACAGTATTATTTCATAATACTCCTTTTACTGTACTCACTTTACTTCATGATAAGTATTGCAATTGTGGCAATTCATTTCTCTTGCATGAGAAAGAAGACTGCTCAAAAAATAACAACTTTTATTGAAAACGCCTGTCTCTCTATTTCTCTGCACTCTGGTGAAACTAAGTATGCACGATTGACTGAGTGAAATAACCGTCTATTGTTTTCACACAACTCTAGTGATATACTCTTTATTCTGAGGGAGCAAAGTTGTCATGTTTATGCGGTTGTCGGAAACTAATCCCTTCTTGTCTAAATCAGGAGAGTTAACTCTTTCCTGAACATTCGAGAAAGTTTCTAGTGACCTCTGAGCTAGCTGGCAAAACTAATTAAATCTAATATAGTCAGTAGAGACCTAGTCGACCTCAGTCCTACGTCTACACTGCTGTTTATATTATTCCAATGCGCAGAGACTATTGGGAATATCGGAACTACACTACAACCTGGCTGGATAAAAAATAAAGAGCGGGCAGATGGGTGGCGGAGCGCTGGACACAAACAGGCGAACTCACAACGGACCCGCAACAAATAGTAGAGACACTAGCGGCACACTTTTAGCATGTATGCTCACCCCTCGCAACGGCCACTGTTGCCGAAAATATAGAATTCCTCAAAGACGTACAGATGCCATCAATGGAACAGGGAGATGCCCAAAAGCTAGAAGTAGATCTGACTAGTGATGAACTTCAACGAGCGGTCGGAGCATTACACTCTAGGAAGGCACTGGGCCCAACGGGTTACCAGTAGAAGCCGCACCACAACTTATGCCACGTATGTTTACTCAGTCTGCACAAAGGGGAACTTCCCAGGGACAAGTATCTGGCTACGATAGTTACTATCCCTAAACCAGGCAAACCCCCGGAAGACTGCAAATCATACAGACTGATCTCCCTAATAAACACAGAGGTGAAAATACTAGCTAAAGCGTTAGCCACACGACTCCAGGCACACCTCTCTACTTTAATCCACCCGGACCAGTCGAGATTCATGCCGAATCACAATACAGCGCTCAACTTGCGAATATTGCACAGTATAATGGCACGCAAAGACACGATAGAGGAGGCTGCGGTGATTTTATCACTGAATGCACATATGGCTTTCGACTTGGTGGAATGGCCCTTCCTCTTCGCGGTGCTTCGGCGCCTGGGCTTTGGTCCAAAATTCTGTGCATGGGTAGAACTCTTATATACAAAACCTCTGGCTCAGGTGGTGGCAAACAGTTGTATTTCAATGGATTTGCCATTGGGGAGAGGGACGAGGCAGGGCTGCCCCCTGTCAGTTACTTTTTGCACTGGTGCTGGAACCCCTGGCGGCATGGATCTGACAAGATCTGGTCATCCGGGAACTAAGGTGGGCAATGGGGTGGAAAGACCGTATCTTGCTCTATGTGGATGATATCCTCCTATATCTGGCTTCCCCCACACGCTCCATAAACAGTCTGCTGGATATCTGTGCAGTGTGTGGACGGGCCTCAGGATACACGAAAAACTGGGCAAAATTCCTTTTTATGTATTGCACGGACTCACGACAAAACTCCCACAACACTGCGCCATACAAACTGCAACAGAAGGATTCAAATACCTGGGAATATACATTATGCATAATCATACACGCTTTATCGCAGAAAGTCTCACCAAACCACTAACACGGCTCCAAAGTGATGTCAAACATTGGCGCTCCTTGCCATTAACACTGCTTGGGAGAGCAGCCCTTTTTAGGTTTCGCTGGAGGGCGGAGCTCTTAGCTCCGCCTCCAGAGAAATCTGTAGTCTTCAGTAAGGGACTCTTGGAATACGCCCTCTGTTTCATTGGCTAGCTCCATAAATGGAGGCTAGCCATTGGAACAGAGATCTGTCCGTCAAGGCCGGACCAGATTCGGGGGCGTTCCCGCGATTTTTTCCCTGGGCGTTCCCTCTGTGTAGTAATGCAGCGGTGGGCGGAGTTTCGTTTTTATTTTTTTAAGAAGTACAGGTCAGTGCTTTGTTTTTCTAGCCTTCCTGCCCCCCCTTCCACCTGTCCTTGTGCCCGTTCCCACCCCCTCCCGCTGTCCGTGTCCCACTGGAAGTCCATGTGCGTGCCTTGCCGTTCCCGCCCCCCCTCGCCCACCCGGCATCTGGACCGTTTTGTGGCGGACTTGTGGGCCGATCGAGTGCCCACCTCGATTGATGTTTATCTTTAAAGAGCCGGTGCCCACCCGGCATTTGCCCGTAAAAATCAGCCCCCGCCTGCCTACCTAAGGAGAAGGGCCGCTGCGCTGCCCGCAGCGACCCGGAAGTGGTTGGCCGGCCGGCCAATCCCAGCGCGGCCGGCCGGAAGTGCCCACCCCCGCAGCCCGGGAGGAAGAAAGAAGAAGCATGGCGGCCGGTTTGCAGGGCTCCCGTGATGCGAGGGAGCCCTGCTGCATCTAGGAGAGCCCAGGAGGAGAGGAACCCCGCCCACGGCCCCAAAGCGACCGCCGGAGGAGTGCTGCAGGGAGCAAGGCTCCCGTGTGAGGAGGAGAGCCCCGCCCGCCAGAAGACAGTCGGTGAGTGCGGGTGCTTTCAAAGAGCATTCTTGCCGTGTGAATAGCTGTTGTGGAACAAACACATTTTAAAGTGTATCCACCCCCGACAGTGGTGGTGTACATGGAGGAGGGGACAAAGCTCTCACCCTTAAGATACATCCATAATAGGCCTGTTACTGAATCCACGAAGTACACGTACAGTAATGCATCACAGGGGTATCCCACCCTCGGTGTGAGCCAGTTCTATATGAGAAAGCCCCCGGCATGGTTGCTATTATATCATCAAATTACAGTGTACTTCTCAGTAACTTTTGCCATGTCCACCTACCGTTGTTTGGGTCAATTAACGCATGTGTAGCACTGGTGTCTTGTCTTTGTTGCAACACCATATAACAAATGTTTTTGAAGATCTTTTAGACCGAGTAGAAGAACAATGACACCCCTGGTCTGAAAACAGAGTGGTTTGTAGGTGACGATGAGGTGGTATGCTGGAGCACACCATGAAACCTACCCTGTATATAACCTTCGTGCCCCGGCACCAAATCAAAGTCGTGTCACCGCCAGAATGGCTGCTGTGCCTTAGTATTCAGTGCAGTACGTTACTCAGACAACCTGCTGTCAGGTGATGCCTCAGCAGTGTGACACACACATGAGTCAGGGTGCTCTGTTTCGGTGTACAACATACGCGAGCTGTCTCTGTTTTGTAGTCAGACGAACACTTCTCAAGAACGTAAATACAGGCCTGCTGTGCTGATTGCGACTTTTCAGGCCAAGTAGAAATTACTTAGTCTGTCCTCCATATGTGCCCAGTGTGCTATGGGAGTACGATAGCCGAGGGGACGAGTGTCTGTAGGAGATGTGTATAGATAATGGAGCACAGAGTAATTCCTAGCAGACCTGGGTCCGACTTTATTTACTCTAAGGTCCAGCGCAAGCAAGCTTTAAGTAACCTTTGCAGTGTAGCATCTTGAGGTACAGTGTGATTTGGGTCTGTCTGGGGAGCTCGAGGACGTCAATAATTCAGGTTCTCATTGATAGCCACATGGTAGCGTTGTCACGATGAAGGGAGGTGATGCAGATCTCATGATGGAGGCCTAGGTCTGAGCATGCTATGCTGAAGTCTCGCAGCAGGCGAGGTTTCAATTTCCTGCAAGAGTACTTCCCATTTATGTGAGTCTTTGCTCTCGTGGTTGGATCGTTGTCAAACTAGTGAAGAAAGTATTTGGTCGCATTCTTGAGACTGGAGTGTGGCAACCAACCATCGCTGCATTTGTCAATTACGTCACGTAGAGACTGCAGTCACAAAGTGCTGTTAAGGTGTCTGCTGTGATGGGGTGCTCTAAAGTTATGACTCAGAGTGTCAATCGCAGACCCAAGATGACTGTATTAAGGCCAGACTTTCAGCATAAGTACATAAGTTGAATAGTACATGCAAGTAATGCAAATGTAACTCATTTATATGTTTAGTTATTCTGCAATCGTAGTAGGAGCCGAGAATAGCCACAATAAACTTTGATCGAATATCACACCAAAGAAGTCCTTTGTAGTTAGGGGTCAACACAGATGCTCTACATAGTACACTTTTTAAATTTATTAGTTATTGACATTGCCACCAACCGTAGTTAAGTGATGAGACAATTCAGTTTGCATTGCCTTCTCTGGAGTTTGGTTTTATTATGTCGATGTTTTTTAGGATTCTCTTATACTACTTTGATCAAATCCATAAAATCCTCATTTAGACATTTACCCCTTGCCGCAATCGTGGGCTCGTGCAGAGGGAGCTGTAGTATCTAGTCACTGGTCTGTTTCTGTAATTTGATAATACGATATTCTGATGTCTTGTTCCCTTTACTCTGGATCTGGGTTATTAAACGTCAGCCCAAGAGGCCAGGGTTCATGTCAGGTTGTCCCTGTGACGTGAAAGTAAAGTCAATAAAGCTGATATACATTCTCAGTGATTTTCCTAAAAATAAGGTGCTTCTAGAGCTCCAATAGACATTCCTGTTAGAGTGACTGCTAGCCTTTGGTATGTTTCTCTTGCCTGCATGCGTTTACTGTATAGGCAGTTGCTCTTTTTTCTTTGGAAAGCTTTTGAGATGGCAATTGTACGTTAGGTTTTCTAGCATGGACATTTGGGCTAGGATTATTTTAATTTTCACAGCTTCCTTTTCCATTTCCTCCAGACTTGCATTTCCTTCCCTCTAGTGAGTGATGTCACTTTCTGGTGAGGCAACGTCTCTTCACTAGTCATCCTGGATGGGAAGTGACATTACCGTTTTGAGGATGGGCACTGTAAAAGTAAGGAAGTACTTGTTTTATACAATAAGCTGAAAGAAAAACATTCTGCCGCACTGTCACAAACGTATGCCTAACATTTCATAAAGGAAACAAGAAAAGAAAGTGTGATAAATATTCCTTATTGACCTAGTTTGTAACCTACGTTTGTTTTAAAAATTCATTCAGAAAAGTTCCACCTGCATAGAACATTTTAACGCTGGTTCTCCTAGCATAATGTATTCATGTTTTTTACTTTAAATTCGACCTGATGTTGAATTTCCTTTTCCCATTACTCTGGATAAGATTCAATTGTGTGAACTTTTGTAGTGCCCTTTTCTGTGTACTGAAATGCATGTAATAACAATATAGTAGCTCTTCACCATATACACCCTATACAGTATTGCATTTCCACGGATTGTCGTTTTAGCTGACTAATGGTGTTTTGCAGAGGGTTTTTAAAGCCAAAATCTGGGTACCCCTTCCGCCTCCAAATAGTGTTAATACCTCTGGACCGTTCCTATTACAGCAGGACCAAGTCTTATTCGCGTATATCTGGGTCTAATTTGAATTAGAAAAAGAAATCTGTAGTCTTCAGTAAGGGACTCTTGGAATACGCCCTCTGTGCTGCAGGGAGCAAGGCTCCCGTGTGAGGAGGAGAGCCCCGCCCGCCAGAAGACAGTCGGTGAGTGCGGGTGCTTTCAAAGAGCATTCTTGCCGTGTGAATAGCTGTTGTGGAACAAACACATTTTAAAGTGGGTTAATGTCCTTGCTATGAGTGAGTATACATCCAGGCACTTTCAAGAGCAGAGACTTAGAGTAGTTATTTCTTTAATGTCCGAATCTCAAGGTTCTGATTTCAGTCTTTTCAGCAGATGTACTGTCTGCTCCCAAATATGGATCTGGGAGACTCTCAGGTCAGAAACTAATCGGAAGAATTGCTAACATTATCTTCTCAGTTGCAACCTGCCCAGGTTAAGTTATTTCAGGGATCTCGCAGTGGTGAGAGTTAGGCCCTTCCATCTATTGTCCATCCAGGTCTTTAATAGTTGGTAGAGGGGGTGTGGGAGTTTATCTAGAGAGAGGATAGGCCTCCATCTCTAGGGCCTCGCACCTTTTTATCCCCCTTCTGTAACTTTGGGCGGGACCGGGTTCCCAACATGCCAAACTCCAAGAGCTTTGTCCCCTCCTCCATGTACACCACCACTGTCGGGGGTGGATACAGCTTGCAGCCTTGTAAGCGTTTTCTGCCAGTGGCGATGTCGCTTCATGGTGCTGGCTGATGCAGTCAATCATTTGTGCCATACTAGCCCCAGTGGCCTGGCTGCATATTACTTAACCCAAAGTTCTACTCTACTACCCATCCGGACACAAACCTCCTGAGAGTCATCTTTGCTCACCTCAGATCTGCTGTTGCCCTTACCATTGGGTAGTGCTTTCCACGGGCACCACAAGTTGTCCAATAGATCCATGTCTTCGCCAGGGTTGCAGGAACAGATGCATCTCAATTGTGCTGCCTTTTCCTCGATGTTTGTGGTCCTGCATTCAGAGCTCAGCTCTCCTTCCAGTTGATGGCCTACAGTGAGCCTATACAAGTTGCAGATATCGGGCATCTCAGAGGTTTATTTTATTCTGCAGTCTGGTTCTTTACATATCATCCATGGCCGACAAACTTAAACTTATTGTGCTGGGTCGAGTGAGGTTTAATACAATTCGATGTTGACAGATTCTGGGAGATAATGCCAGAGCAGTGCAGTTATGTGGTCATTTGGTGGCGGGCTGTGCCACTCATTCAGCAATTTTATTATCTCACTGATAAGATTCAATATGGCCTCTTTATAGCATATCATTCCCTTAACTTAAATAGGGAAGATACCGAAACCATTAAACATGGAGAACGCCTATCTCCACATTCACAAAGGTTCCTGTGTTTCTGCATTAAGGGTCTCTTGATTTTCACTTTCAAATCCTACTCTTTTTGCTGGATTCGCCAACAAGGATGCTTGTTAATGTGCTGGAGCCCCTTTTAGGTCTCCGTCATGACCAACAAACTGTGTCCTTCCACACCTGAACAACCTGGTTGGTCATTCCCATCCCAGTCTCTGACGGCATCTAGCGGAAAGACATTGTAGGAATAGTGACATAGTAACAAATTACACAAAGTTGTTGGAAGTGACTGATCCTTTGGAAAAGTTAGAGCTATTAGCAATGTAAATGACAATGCCATTTATTTATCTGTTTTCAAAACCAACACATAAATACAAATTTTGTCATTTACAATGCCAATAGCTCAAACTTTTCCAAAGGCGAAACCGTTGCATTGTAAATGCTTGTTAAAAAGATGGCGCTTCCTTAATTTATAAACGCCCTTCAAAATACGCCATTCCCAGTAGCACCCACATTTTTCACAAAGATCAATGCGGAAGTGACCTAGCTACTATGGGATGATAAAGCGAGTCTGATAGCAGTACAAAAGCTCATGCAGGGGTGGTACGACGGGGGATTTGCCCTTCCTAATGTTAAACAATACTACTGAGCAGCGCAGCTTATGGTTATCAACCAGTGGCTTGATGTACCACACCACAGGAAGAGCCAGCATTCTGCATGTACAGGACAGACATCTACTCGAAAAAGAAGGAATTTTGGGGACATTATACAATAAGCTGCGACGACCTACACTTACATGGGAGGGGGTAATTACACAGGCCACACCTATATGGGACACCTGACGACTAGGCAAACTGAGCAACACGAAGGGATTCCGACAATGGGACCTAATAAGCATTATGAAGGTAGGGGATGTTTGGGGAAAAAAGGAAAAGTCATTCCATTTGAACAGCTACAGAAAACATACAGCCTAGTGCAGACAGAGATGTTTAGATGCCTGCAGGTTAGACATTCGCTTCAGAGTACTCTACAACAGGGCATGCAACTGCCACAGGGCTGGACTGGGAACGAAAACCGGCCCTGGCAAAGTGCTTGGCCGGTTTTGGTCCCCTGGGGGCCGTTTTTGTCACAGGGCTGTTTTTGCAGCATAGCTGCAAAATCGGCCCTGTAACAAAATCGGCCGAAAACAGGCCCCAGCAAAGAGCTCGGCCGCACCCCCAACGGGCCCCTCGCTCCCCCCGGGGCCGGTTTTCGGCCGATTTTGTTACAGGGCCGATTTTGCAGCTATGCTGCAAAAACGGCCCTGTGACAAAAACGGCCCCCAGGGGACCAAAACCAGCCCCCCACCCTTGCAGCGCACCAGGGGATTGCCCGGTGCCCATAACGGCCAGTCCAGGCCTGAACTGCCAGAAGCCTCATCACTGGAAGATAGACTCCTCACAGACCATCTACACAAGAAAGCCATCTCCCTAGTGTACCGGCAAATAGTAAACAATCAGCCAGACCCCATGATAGCTCTTAAGGAACGATGGGAAATAGAGTTGGGGCCTATAGACGAGGCAGATTGGCAGGAAGCATTGGCATCCCCCCGGGTAGGTGGCAATCCCCCTCAAGGCTGAGACTACTACAATTGAAAGTCTTACACAGAACGTAAAAAACACGTACACTACTTCATAAATTGGGGACCACTGACACACCGCTTTGCCTGAGACAGTGCGGCCTCTCTGGCACATTCCCGCACACCATCTGGTAATGCCCCACAACATGTCATACTGGGAATCAATCATGACCAAAATGTCACAAGTTATGGTGGTGGAAATCCTCCCGGAACCAAAACGCTGCCTTATTAATATATGGGAACCAAAAGACCTCAATCACTAAGGCCAAGACTGCGTAACACTTGCCCTGACACTGGCAAAATGGAACATAGCTCGTAATTGGGGATCAAGGCAAACTCCTACTCTGCGAAATTGGTGCCAAGACATGGACACCGCAATGGTAACTGAGAAAACAGTGTATGTACATAGAGGATGCCCCAAAAAATGGGCCAGAATATGGGAAAATGCTACACTTTCTGTGGCAATATATGTGAACCCCCCCCCCCAAGAGGACACACTATCAGATGTTAGTGACTAACGGAGTTTAAAATGGAAAAATTGTGTATTGAGAGGCAAGCCCAATGCAAAAATAACAATTGATGGACAGAATGCAGAACAATGTCATACATTCACCCCAGTACAGAGATCTGGGCCTAAATCCATCGTTTTTTTGCACTCCACACCACCCCAGGTCAGACATGGCCAAATGCAAATCAGCCTTGACCCTGTGCCTCATGGGAACAGTCCAGCCCGAACCGCCAAGCCATGTCTTCCTTGCTGATGACGGCTGATAGCCAGAAACCGGTCCTTGGATGCTTGATTCTGGTCCAGGAAAGACATGGCTTGGCAGTTCGGGCTGGACTGTTCCCATGAGGCACAGGGTCAAGGCTGATTTGCATATGGCCATGTCTGACCTGGGGTGGTGTGGAGTGCAAAAAAACGATGGATTTAGGCCCAGATCTCTGTACTGGGGTGAATGTATGACATTGTTCTGCATTCTGTCCATCAATTGTTGTTTTTGCATTTGAGAGGCAAGCCCACCTAACTGTATACCCTATTTGCAAACTAGCAACTGATACAGGAATGTTTACGAGGAAGTGTAAATGTGCACCTATGTGGAATGGAAATGACCTATGTTTGTTACTATGTAAAAAGTACTGATTGTAATTTGTTGTAAAATAAAAATAAATGTAAAAAAAAATGTGAACCATACAGTGAGGCGGATACGGTTGCACTATGAGTAAGTGTGTTGGATTCTCTGGGCTAATCCATATTATTGACCCATATTTCTGGTATGAAATGACAATTAATTCAAGGACGTCAGTGTTTCAAAAATACAAATGTATAGACACATAAACTTTTCAAACTTAATTTGATCAGCTATATCTGCAACAAATATCAAAAACTTTTTTACTTAATGGTTCCGCTGTTTAGACTCATCCTCCCAAAATATACAGCTTTTCAAATTGAAGTAGTTATATATAAGAAAAATTAGTAGGAATTTTCATTCTTTGATACTCTGTGATTCACGTAGACCCTCTTTCAAAAATGTGGGGATTATGATCAGCTGGATTTGAGACATGATTTGGCTAACCATGTGAAACAAGGTCTTTAATTTTTTTCCCATGCTTTGACATGTTTTCCACATTCCTCTTCTAAATGTTCTAAATGTCCTTTGATAATAATTGTGCTATCAATATTAGAGGCAAATAATATTATTAGTCACTGTTCGAATATTCACTACTACGCTTCCATGCCTTATTGTACTATATCTCCCTTAGAAAGCTGGTTGATCATAAAAAGTCAATTGCAGTAAAGTTGCTTTTCCTTTTTGAATGTGTTTTCCCTTGCTTATTAGAACAAGAAGAACGGAGTATGTGTGTGTGTATAGAAATATATATATTTTTACATATATATATATTACCTACTGGCGTTCGCCAGTAGGTAGTTATAGTTAGGACGTATTTTCCATAGGAAATCCGCAACATTTTATTTAGAATAACTTTGGCCCCGGTTGACAAATCTTCGCGAAATTTTCAAAACTAGTGGGGGGCTCTGGTCTGCTCCTATCCTGAAATTCTTGGGGGGATTCGTGAAGCGGGGGCCGAGAAAAAAGGAGGGTCCCAAAACTTGTTTTCCCCATGCAATTTTCCATAGGAACCGGTCATCTTGGCTACAGCCCGAACTGCTGAACGGAATTACACCAAATTTGGCAAAGAGGTAGTCCTTGGATCAGACTTATGCCTTTTGCTTAAATGATGTAAAGCCGTTCAGTAGTTCCTGAGAAAATCACAATTAAAAGTATATATATATATATATCTATGGCCGCGATGGATCCGTGCACCCTAAGCGCACTGTTCCAATCACGCGCTGAATGCTAATTGGCTGTCAAGTGGTTGTCAACATTCGAACCAGGAAGTGTTGGCAGCCATTTTGTGGCTCGGTAGAGGCGAGGGTCTGGAACTCAGTGGAATAAGTGTTCAAAATGTATAAAGGGGGCATGTTAGAAATATTTTGACCCTCTAGACCTGTTTAGGGGGTCCCCCCCCAATTTTTTTTTTTAAACGGAAAAATGTGCGCTGGGTGCATGGATCCACCGTAAAAAAATAAAAAAAACAAGCGCGGGCTCCTGTGCTTGTTTAAAAATTAGCTACATGGGGGGTCAAATCCCGGGGTGTAAAATATTACATTTGATGGGGATCCAGAGAGGCCCTGTAGCATGGGGACCGCCATCCCTCGGTGCTACAAAATAAACGGGTGGCGGGGCTCAAAGGTACTCCCCCAGTAAAATACTTGGGTAGGGGGGGCTTAAAGGCCCAGTAAAATACTTGGGTAGGGGGGGTTTAAAGGCCCTCTCCAGCCCCGGGGACCACTACTCTTTGGGGCTTTCAAAAAAATGGGTGGGGGGGCTCAAAGGTCCCTCTAAGCTCCGGGGGATCACCACCCTCCGGGGCTTTTTAAATTGTGGGAGGGGGGTCACATGGCCCCCATTCTGGAGCAGTCAAGGGCCTGGGGAACACCACTCCCCAGGATCGGCTCCTGCTGTGTCTCGGGTGCGTACGTCTGGGACACTGCTGTTTGGTATGGCAGGGCGGGAGTCGAGGTTCCCGCTCTGTCATTGCAAACTTGAGGGCATATTAACAAGGGCCATTTCGCCACATTTAAAAAAAAAGGCAAAAATGTGGTGAAAATGATATCACCTTGTTTATTGTTTAGGCGTATATACAACTTTAGGGACCGTGGGTGGAGCCCCAATGTCTCTATGGTCATAGCCAGCTCCCTGCGTCCTTCTGAAGCCGTCATCACTTTTCTACACAGGGACCTGCTAATATGCAGCTCCCCGTGGGGAAAAAGCACTCTGCTTTGGATTTTGAAAGAGTGAGCAAGTTTCCCTGTTCTCTCATTCAAAATCCAAACCAAGTTTGCTATGGCAGGGCGGGAGCTTCGGCTCACACCCTGCCATAGCACACAGCAGTGTAGAAAAAATCTTCCGGTAAGACAACAAAGGATTTTCAAGTCCATTATCGCCATTTTAGTGGCAGTTTGCTGCCGCTACAGCTGCGATAATTTTAACGCTGTCCTTGTAAATATGCCCCTACGTTTTGGAATGTTGACAATCCCATCTTCCTTTTAAATAGCCACAAAGTATTGAGTGAAGTGCAGACTGTGAAACGTGAAGCAGCAGTGTCTGATTGGGATTGATAAAGAATTGTCCATTGTTGAGTACAGAGTAGGCAAATTGTACATGGGGTTTTGTAACACCAGTGGTTATTGCTCGCGTCCTCTCTTGAGGTTAATTTGGAGAGTTGTGTACTTCTTTTCCTCCTAATGTACACAGTTTTCTGTCGTCTCTGTTTGCTTTCCGCTGTGTTATGTAGAGGACTTTGGGTAAATATGACTGTTTCTGTACAGCCAGCACCTTTGAACCCTACCCCCAAACTGCCTACTGCCGGTTACCATAGTAACAGTTCATGGACCACTCAATTGAGCACACAGGTCACAAGTTCAGCACACAATGTTGCTAATCCAAACAGTAAGTGTGCTGGACTTTTAAATTTTTTCCATATGAACCGTTAATTGCAGCTACAGCCTCTGGTAAAGAGTTGGTAAAGATGTAGCCTCGGTATTACACTTCTAGTTATAAACATCATTCTTTTCTTAGTAAAACTTTGAGCCCTGTCAGTTATTGTTTTACAAATTAAGGGGTATTATTTTAACAGCTTCACTGTAAATATGCCCCCATACTGTGTTAATGTCACATGTGAATTGGGCGCAGAAGGATACAGAGACGTTTTGTAGTCTAGGAGATGGCCAACTTCCAGAGAATTATTTACTAATTTTTCCAGGAGTTCGAGGCAACTTAAGTCCGGAAATTGTCATACTCAGGATCTTTATTTTAATAGGCAGGGTGGTCCTCGGCAGTCTCTGAAGCCTCGGTGGTGCTAGGCAGTGCCTTATTTGTTTTGTAATCAGACTGACAGTACTTATGCTGTTCTAAAGTGATACACTCATAGACCTCTTGTAGTTGTATAATTACTCAGGATTTATGTGCCTAAGAGTTACTTACATTATTTTTTGAAGGTGCACTGTAATGTTAAATAGTTTTCATTTTAAAATCTTCTCTAAGCAGATGATTATCACACTAAATAATAGTGAGACGTATACACTCAGTTTTTTTTAATTAACTTTTATTAAAACAGAAATAAACTAATAGAAATCTAACTTTAATATAAGAGTATAATAAACAAAATGTGAGATGGACTAAAGTGGTAGCAGCATAGGTAACCTGCAAAACAAAAATGAAACATAAGTCCTTAAAATTAGATCAATGTGGTTAAATGAGGTGAGGGATTACATCATTACGAAAGGCAAGATAATTTATTTTCACATGCACACTCAGGGTAGTGTACCCCACCCCTCCCGCAGAATCACCCTCAACAGGAGTCTGTAGGGCAGCACTGCTTGTAGGCTTAGGCCTATCTTATGGTATAGATAGTATTTAAAATGAGACAGAGATGTGACTGAATGAGGTCAAAGATCACAGATTAACATAACACTTGGCAATATTGCTTATTCGCACATGTGCAGTGTGCTTGATACATCCCACCCCTCTCGTAGGCCCACGCTGAAGAGGTGTCTGTGGGGAAGTGCCTGCTGGCTCAGATCTACAGTATGGTCCAGCAGGTCTTTAAAATGATTCAGAGATGAGACAGAATGAGGTGAGAGATCACGTAATTATGCAGGACAATAGCGTTTGTTCGCAACACGTTTAATTGAAGGCATTGTGTATCTAGGCCGCTCTGCTTACCTTTTGCAAACACTGCTTTTAGCAGAGCTCACAATTTGAATTCTGCTTTGGATCTATACTGCAGACAATGTTAAATTCAGCCTTGATTTATTTATGTGTTCATAGCTTGAAAAGAGAACGAGAAACAGTGTGAGAGAGAGGGAGAGCGAGGAAGGGAGAAAGAAAGACATTGAAAGTGTGAGAGAGAGAGAAAGTAATAGATGGAGCAGGAGAGGTAGTATTGATACTGAAGAAAATATTCGCAGCTCACCTTTTTGCCTCCGGTGTGAGTCCAACCACTTGCCGGTACATAGTTCACCCTTAAGTTTAGTGATCTGAAAGATAGTATAGAATTAGTAATTGCAGAGTACATACAACTGCACACGTATATTTCTGCGTTACGTCTTTGCACACCCAGGGTACTGTATTACATCAACTCCCTCTGCAAGGAGGTGTCTGTGCGCTCTTTTCCTCCCAGGGTGCTATACCCCATGCACTCCCACTGCATAGCGGTGAGTTCTTATTACTGCACACCTAGACTGCTGCACCCCATTGACTCCCAGAGTCCGGAGGTGAGTGCCCTTTCCTGCAGACCCAGACTGTTGCAACCTAACCACTCCCACTGCCCGGAGGTGATTGTACATTCCTACGCACTCACGTTGCTGCACACTATCCACTCTCTCTGCTCACAGGTGACTTCTTGTTGCTTCGGAACCAAGCTTCTCTGCACACCTTGCGCCATTGGCGTGTTTCTAAGAGGGTCCACCACGTGTCGAAGTAACGTTCCTACGCGTTGTTACGATGGCCACGCATCATCGCAGAATCCTCAACCATTGAGCTTTGGAGGTGTTGGGGGGGATGCCAATTTGTGAAACACAACCTGTTAGTTAAAAAGGAAGATAAGATTGTGCGTCATTTGTTCATCAAAGGAAGTGAGAGAGTGACTGAAAAGAATATTCGCAGCTCACCTTTCGGTCACCGGTGTGTCTTCCACCACGTGCCGGGACATAGTGCACCCTGAAGCTCCACATCTAAAAGATAGTAAAAGAAAGATGTTATGATTGGTAATTGCCACTATCTTAATGTGGAGTAGAATAACATCGCCCTTTCACACACCTTCCCTTCCCCATTAAAAATACAACCATTTGTATGGTTCCAACTTGTTTAATGGGCTTCGATTTATGAACAATTAGTAGAGTAGTAATGTTTTCCTTACGGTTATAGAAAACAAGTGGTGCGCAGTCCTACACATGGTTTCAATCATCACGCCCGTGTCTGGGCACGATAATTGAAACCTCATGTGCTATTGGAGTCTATTATGCGCAGCAAGCACATAATATACACCAATAGGCCATGGACAGAGCAATGCGCCATCTCTGGCCAATTGCGTGCAGTCTTTTAGAATAGGTCGCATGCAAAGGCCAATGGTTTAGCACGGAAGCAAACAGACACGAACGTGTGCGATTCATAGGTTAGGTTCATATAGAAAATGTCTCGCGCTGCGTGAGCAGTGCTGTGCGCTCCAACAAAGGCACAAGCTGTAATGCGCACAGCAACGGAGGCGCAAGTGCTAAATGAATTGAGAAAGGAAAGGTTGTCAAAAGATCATAAGTTTCAGTGTACATAGTATAAAAAAATAAATACTCAAATACTTCACTACGCATCTGTGAGCGACAGACATTTGACCGACTATAAAAACTTTCCTGCTATAGGAAACAAAAATACAAATGAAATAAGATAGGGTATGTAGGACTGCGAACGCCTAAATCACTGCATCGCTTATTTGTATCCAGTCTGCTGTATCACATCTACTCCCTCCGGTGCGCACCCAGGCCTCACTGCTCACCTTTTTGCAGACAGAGCCCCTTCTACATCATGCAGTCCCGCTCTGCTAACCAAGAAGTCTCACATTTGTTGCTGAGTCTTGATATCGCTATGGCAAAGGACATACTCATGCACCCATCATCATCGCAGGTTCCTCACCCGGTCAGTCCTTGCGGTACCACTAACTCAGTGACCAAAGAGGCCCAGCACATGGTAGTGGGCCCCCCTGTTCGGTAGTTTGGGCCTACATGAGGCGTCTGAACCACCAGGTCAGGAGATCACAGCGCTTGCGATGGGAGCAACTTTAAAATGGTGTAGAGCACGCGCGCCCGGTCTTTTTTATTTGTAGGGTCACGTGTGTTGTGACGCCTGTGCTGGATGGGTGTGGTGTGGGTGTATACCAGCCGTGAGGGAGTGTGTGTGTATGCCGTTCTGACAACTAGACCTGAAACTAAGAAATCACTACAATGTAAATCTGGGCCATGTAGCGTTGTTGTGTTTTCCTGGAAGTGTGGGCTGGCCTGACGTATGCCAGTGCTGCGCGAGACTGTAAACAATGACTCAGAAGCTATGGACGTGGCTCCGTTGTGAGCTATATGAGAAATCAACTGATGCGGGTGTCAGTGTTGTAGTGCTGCCGTCGACCGGGTCTTAAATGCAAATGTGTCATTATGTCTGTGAAGTCTCACAACATGGCCAACATAGAAGGTACGGGGAATCACTGATCCTACATTTATCCATAGTTCCACACATAAAAGATGGTGGACATGACACATTTCTGCGAATATGAATGTTTGTTGTACATTTAGTGGAGTGTTGTAGCTGTAGTAATACAGGGCTAATAAAGCTTTAGGTTGTAGTTTTTGGCACATGAAGGACAGCTAATATATATATACGTATGTGGTCATTCGATTATCCTGTCAAACTTGGTGCTGGAAATCAGTGATCAAGCTTAGAAATCGCGTCCGCATCCTGTTATTGTAGACAACTGGCATAATCTACGCGTGCCTGAAAATGTACTGTAAATACGGTGCTCATGTAAATCGCTGACATAGTTTTGGGTCAACTTCACGCTATATAAATATGCTAAAAAAAACAAAAACTTGAGTAATATCACACACTTATAAAATTACTATACACTTTGCTTGCAGTATCGTAATACATACTGATTACACAGACACAGATAAATAGATGAAGTGTGTACGGGCACATGCGTTCAACTCCATTTTATTACGTTGCTGTTGGTGACAAGTACAATAGTAATCATGAAATCATACACAGAAATGTCATCATAAACGGTTTATGACTTTTGCTGTACAAAGGTAGGAGCACTACCCGTGAAATAATACACAGAAGATTCTATTGTAAAAGGTTCACGAGTTGTGGTGCACTGAGGTAGGGGCGGTTTGTGTGGAGCCTGCGATGATGCGTGGTCCAGGCAGACCACACTGGTAAGAATGTCTTTTGACTACTGAATTTTGCCTTAGTAAGGCCATGTAGCGATTATTTATGGTGTACTAAGTTAGTGGTATGTCTGGTGCTCAGCATGTGCTCACCCTGCTATGATGCGTGGTCCGAACAGGCTGCACTGGAAGCATTGTCTGTTGCCTACTGCACTGCATCATCTGTAATCATGATTCAAATAAAAGACGAAACATATATGGAATATGATGTTGAAATATGCAGGTTCCAGGGACACTATAGTTCAAATTTGGACCTGTGCTGTCCGCAGTGTAGACTGCCATTCAGTGTCTCTTTGCACTTGCAGGGTGAATTTTGTTATTTGACTAAACCTATAACTGATATAAAAGAAGTTCTTGAAGGAAGGATACTAAAGGGATATTGTGTAAGTTTGAGGGACGTTATTGTCGTGCCTGCATGAACGGCGGATGCGGGGTTGGTGTTTCTCCCGGTGCGGGTGGTTGGCAGGCCATCGGAGAGGCTCATCAAGCATGCGCAGAGGTTAGCGAATGCATGCAATTCCCATAAAGTCCTTCCTCGCCGTTCACAGAACGCTTCGCGTTCCTTCCGGGTCAGAAGTCCAGAGTCTCTTCCGGGTCACGGTGGTGGCGTTTACGGGTCTCGTCGGGTCCTGCAATCGGCGCTCCCAGTCCTCCTTGAATCTTCGTGTGTACTTACACTGCAGGTATTTGTGTCTCGGATCCGGTGTGTTATTTAGCTAGTGCGGAGACTGCAGCAGTGTACCTTGAGTTCGTTTTGTCTCTTCTCGGATTCGTGTTTTGGAATACCTTGAGTGCGCTGCTTTCATAAGCCAATGCCAACTACATTTCATGTCTAAGATGACATGTTTTCCTTCAGATCAAGCCAAGGTCGCCTTTATGATTTCCTATCTAGGGGGTTCAGCTGCCAATTGGGCTATCCCATTAATTGAAAGAAATTATCCATTGTTACTGGATTATGAAACATTTAAGTGTGAACTTCGCAAGCTGTTTGATAAACATTCCTTCACTCATGCAGCGGATACCGAATTACTTAACTTACGACAGGGTACAAAAGATCTGCCTACATATATCGCCACCTTCAACAGATTAGTGGCTGAAGCTGACTGGCCTAGGGAAAAACGCAGTGCTTTATTTTACAAGGGGTTACGTGAAGAGTTAAAAGATGCCCTGGCCCATGTTGTTGAACCCCCTGATTCTTGCCCTGAATTAATGGATTTAGTGGTAAAATTAGACCATAGATTAGAAGAAAGGAGAAAGGATAAGACAAGGTTTGATTTCAACAGAACCTTCTATAGAGAAAAGAAAACGGAATCAGAGTCAGGTTCTGTACCCAGTTCTGATAATACAGAACCCATGCAAATTGGGAGTGTGAAAGGTCCGCTAAGCGAAACGGAAAAACAGAGAAGAAGGGACCAGAAATTGTGCTTATATTGTGGCAAAGTCGGGCATTTTTTAAGGGACTGTCCCATCAAACCCAGACAAAGTAGGAAGTCAGAAAACTAGAGGACCCGAAGCCAAAAGAGACTGAGGCATCGGGTCATTCCGGATCTATAGTCTCCTCCCTCTCTCATACTCAAGGCCATTTCTTGGTACCTTCTTTATTGCAAAGGGAACATAATCAGACAGAGATACCCATTATAATTGACTCTGGTGCTTCGGGGAATTTTATGGACTTACATTGGGCTCAAAAATGTAATCTTACTATACTCCACAAGGACATAGTAGAAGAAGTATTCACCATCGATGGGAGCTCCTTGAAATCAGGTCCTATCACACATGCTACCGACACCCTTATCATGACATTAGCCAACCTTCATAAAGAGCCCATTCAGTTTGACCTTATACTGTCACCTCAATTTCCGGTAGTTTTAGGTCTTACGTGGTTAAGATTACATAACCCGTCAATTGATTGGCAAGAGGGTACCATTCTCTTTGACTCTTTATCATGTACAGAACACGTGGTTCTACTGGAGGTGCCGGAAAGAGACATCAAGCAGGAAAGGATTAGTGTCACGGATCCCAATCAAGATAAACCCGTTTTGAATGCCACCATCAAGGAACTTAACCAGATACCACTTTACCTGAAGAGTATCTGAGGTTTCAGTCAATATTTGATGCTAAGGAAGCTACATGTCTGACCCCACATAGGGTATATGACTGCTGTATTGATTTGCAGGCAGGGGCTCGCATACCAACTAGTTGTGTCTATGCTTTGACGGATAAAGAAAATGTGTATCTGAGGGAATACTTGGATAAAATGCTAGACCTCGGGTTCATTCGAGTTTCTAGGTCCCCCGCCTCATCAGCTCTCTTCTTCATCCTGAAGAGGGAAGGAGGATTACGATGTTGTATTGATTATCGCTCCCTTAATGCAGTCACCATTAAGAACCGATACCCTCTTCCACTCATCTCTTCCCTGCTCGATCAAGTGAAAACTGCCAAATACTTCACGAAGTTAGATCTACAAGGAGCGTACCATCTGGTACGAGTAAGGGAGGGTGATGAGTAGAAGACGGCGTTCTGCACAAAGTTCGGATTATTCGAGTATCTCGTGATGCCATTCGGCTTGTGCAATGCACCCTCAGCTTTTCAATACTTCATTAATGATGTATTAAAGGAACTATTGGACAAATGTGTATTCGCCTATATTGACGATTTACTAATTTATTCTGCCACCTTAGATGAACACGTCACACATGTTCAATCTGTTTTACAGAAACGAATGGATAATCTTTTATTCTGCAAGCTGGACAATTGTTTTTTCCATAGGTCACAGGTAACATTTTTGGGATATGTGATATCATCACACGGGCTGGAAATGGATCCCCATAAGGTTCAGGCAGTGGTACAATGGCCATCACCTAAGACAGTTAAAGAAGTGCAGCAGTTTATAGGGTTTGCTAATTTCTATAGACGATTTATCAACCACTTCTCTGACATTGTGACCCCCATTACCAGATTATTGCGGAAAGGCTCCCTGTTTCTGTGGACTCCTGAAGCGGAAAAAGCTTTTTTCACCTTAAAAGAGGCCTTCACAAGCGCGCCAATTCTCAGACATCCTGATCAACAGAGCCCGTTCATAGTTGAAGTCGATGCATCACAAGTAGCAGTGGGAGGTGTGCTTTCACAAGTCCACCCCGAAACAGGAGAACTACATCCAGTGGCTTTTTATTCTCACAAACTTACCGCTCCTGAGGTTAAATATGCTGTGGGAGAAAGAGAACTACTTGCAATAAAGAAGGTACTTGAGGAATGGAGGCCATATTTATTGGGGACGCGATACACAGTCACTATCCTAACAGATCATAGAAACCTGCAATACCTTAAAACTACCAAGGCGCTATCCATGAGACAACTGAGATGGACCCAATTCTTTAGTGGGTATGACTTCGAGATTCACTTTAGAGCGGGTAGAAAGAATGGGAAGGCAGATGCCCTTTCTCGCATTGGTTTTGATTCCTGTCCATCATCAGACGATCCACCCAACATTGTAGATACCAACAGAATAATAGGGTCACTTTTGATTGAGGAAAGCTTCTTAAAAGAGGTCAAGGAAGCCCAACAGACTGCTATCATCCTTGAATATCTTAAATCCCAAGACACTCAGTGTAGACAAGGGTTGTATTATGTGCAGGGGGGTTTGTATATTCCCACTAATCAACAGCGACAGCAGGTGTTTCAGTGGTGTCATACGCAGGGAACAGCCGGTCATCCAGGATACAAAAAGACTATAGAAATGGTGAAACGGTATTGTTGGTGGCCTAACCTGTCACAAGATGTTCAAGATTATGTTAAAACATGCCATATATGTGCATAAGGGAAAGCATCTCATATCAAACCAGTCGGTCTTCTTTGTCCTATTCGTACGCCCCCGGGTCCATGGCACACAGTGTCCATGGACTTCATTGTGGAGTTACCGCGCACCAGCAACGAAAATACTACTCTGTTGGTGGTGGTTGACTCGTTCACCAAGACGGACCATTTTATTCCTTTGCCAGGTCTTCCTACCTCGATGAAGTTAGCACAGGTGTTTTTGCAACACATCATCAGATTACATGGCATCCCCTTTGTCTTTATAACCGATAGAGGTGCACAATTCATATCTAGATTCTGGAGACAATTGTGTATTTTACTACAGATCGACGTTCGGTTGTCATCTAGCCACCATCCACAGACGGATGGACAAACAGAACGTGTGAACCAAAGCCTTGAGCAGTTTGTGAGATGCCAATGTCTCCAGTCTAGTAGAGATTGGGACGAGATCATCTGGTTGGCAGAATTGTCTTACAATAACAGTCATCACTTTTCTACCTTGTTTACTCCTTTTTATGGTTCTCATGGTTTCCATCCCCGGGTGCTGCCTATACCCCTTTCAACCTCTTGTGACACCCCGGCAGTGTCGGCCTTAGTCCAACATTTACAAGTAGTACACAATTCCATCCATGACAATCTAGATAAAGCCAAAACTTTGTATAAGAAGGGGGCGGATGCACACCGGACACCTGAACCCACGTATCACATAGGGGACAAGGTATGGCTGTCAACCAGACACATTGCATTGAGGGGGGCATGTAAATTCCAACCCAAATACATAGGTCCCTTCCCTGTGTCCAAGATAGTAAATCCTGTTGCCATGAAGCTTGAACTTCCTCCCTCCATGAAAATCCACCCTGTTTTTCATGTGTCGCTCCTTAAACCTGTTGCACCTGGTACGCGTCTTCCATTGGCTCCCACTCCTGTTGTTGTAGATTCTGTGGAGGAATACGAGGTGGAAGCTATTATTGATTCTCGAAGAAGTAGGGGCAGATTGCAGTTTTTTTTTTTTGCAGAGTTTTATATAGCGCGAACTAGACCCGAACCGAATCAGGTCTCAGAGCGCTTTACATAGCAGCAGTTACGTTACATAAGAACACACTTTTATTTTAGGCACGGGGAGATTAAGTGATTTGCCCAGAATCACAGGAGGTTTTTGGCGTCGTTACCGAGGCTCGAACCCAGATCCCCAGGTCCGAGGTTGAGCGCCCTAGCCGTTAGGCCAACTCCTCTCCCCAAGGAGCATTGAGGTGCTTCCGCTTGTGGCCACAGAAGGGTTTCTGGATTTGTAGCTGGCTCTGAAGAGGATGCTGGTCAGAATATTATGGGTTGTGGGCATTATAGAGCCTGGGTGCACTTGCTCAGAGGAGGCGATTTCTTGTGGAGTAAGTCACTCTGGACTCTCGCGGAGTACCTGATTCAATGGAAAGGATAAGGTATTGAGGAGCGCAGTTGGGAGCCTGCTAGTCAAATACATGCACCGCGGCTGTTGCGTATGTTTCACAGAAGGTACCCCGGAAAACCCAAACCGGTAGGTGGGGGTTTAGGAGGGGTGTACTGTCGTGCCTGCACGAACGGCGGATGCGGGGTTGGCGTTTCTCCCGGTGCGGGTGGTTGGCAGGCCATCGGAGAAGCTCATCAAGCATGCGCAGAGGTTAGCGCATGCGTGCAATTCCCAGAAAGTCCTTCCTCGCCGTTCACAGAACGCTTCGCGTTCCTTCCGGGTCAGAAGTCCAGAGTCTCTTCCGGGTCACGGTGGTGGCGTTTACGGGTCTCGTCGGGTCCTGCAATCGGCGCTCCCAGTCCTCCTTGAATCTTCGTGTGTACTTACACTGCAGGTATTCGTGTCTCGGATCCGGTGTGTTATTTAGCTAGTGCGGAGACTGCAGCAGTGTACCTTGAGTTCGTTTTGTCTCTTGTCGGATTCGTGTTTTGGAATACCTTGAGTTCGTTTTGTCTCTTGTCGGATTTGTGTTTTGGAATCGTTGTTTATCCTATTATTTAGTATTTTCAGTAGCGCTTCTGGGCAAGAGTGAATTGCTCCATTTTCATTTATTAGGATTCAGTATTTACTGCATATCCACGATCATTTATAAGTTCGCACTACCCCCCACACAGGTAACATAAGATTGTATGAACTTCCCTAATAGAGAAGTAGCTAGTAGGGGTTCACCATATTGATTCATTGTGCATATTGCATTGCAGGGCATACACAGTACTTTTAACCTATATCGTCTCTTGTGAAAACAACAGGAGAATACCTTCCATCCTTCCTTCACTAAGGTATCCTAAGATTTCTACAACCATATAATCCTTATAGAGGATACACATCAGGGTTGATACTACATGCTTACGATTTTAGGGTGTTGCAGCATTCTTGTCCCTATTTACTTTTGTGCTGTGGAGAGCACAGAACATTGGGGATTACGAAGAATACACACACACCCAGTATATAAACAGGTAGTTGCGTATATCATTTCCCACCAATAATCTCACCTGCCCTATAAGAATTGATAATAACCTTCATTCTTTGTCTTCTAGGAGAAGGTTTACAGACGTCTCCCTTCCCTCGAATAGACTGCCTTGAATACTGTGTATGAAGACTCTTTGTTTTCCCTCCTTACCTTGTTTTGTTTCCCTGCTTTCCCCACACGGGCATCACCTCTTGCTACCAGTATATATATATAGTCTGGGGCTGAGTGAACCGGTGAGGGGGAGTTGTGGACTGAGCTTCAATTCCATGGTGTTTCCGAGGCAACCTCCATTACAAGCACGACAGTTATACTTAGTTTGGTACTGCACTCTGCAAATAATGAATCAAGAGTCTATTTAATTGTGAGTTGTGATGACCTCAGTGTAGGCAGGAGGCAGCGGATAGCAAGGGCCCACGACCACTTGGAATTGAGGAGAACTGCACAGTATTGGTAATTTAGCGTGTGTACAGCCAGCGATGATAACACTGAGTTAGTGGCACCTGAAGCAAGGTTCTGTGGAGCCTGTGATGATGCGTGATCCATGCAGGCTGCACTGTTAGCAATGCTTTTTGCCTTGTGAATTCTGCCTTAATAAGGCCACGTGAAGATGTCTTGTGGTGCAGTGAGTTAGTGGTACCCGAAGAACTCAGCGTGTGCGTACCCTGTGAGATTCGTGGTTCGGGCGGGTCGCACTGGTACAATGTCTCTTGCTTAGTGGAATGCGTCATGTGCAATCGCCATTCCACCTGAATCGTGAGCCCTCACAATGTAGATCGAAGGCAGTAGTCAGTACAGACATTGAGGAATGTTTTTTGTCACATCCTTTAACAAAATCTGAGGACATAGAGTACAATTGTCTCTGCCTTACATAAAGCAAGGCTTAATTCAATGTTGTCTGTAGTGTAGATCCAAATCTGAATTCAAGTTGTGAACCCTGCTGGCAGCTGTGTAGATCAAAGGCAGTAGTCGATACAGACATAGGTCTGTGGTGCTGTGGCGCTGAGTTGTCAATGGGCCTGTATCGAGGAGGCACATGGTCATGGCGGCAGCCACGTGGCAGGGTGAGGACCTTCTCTGTGGCAGAGTCTTTTGTCTTCGCACAAATGAACCACGCCCAAGGCATAGCCTTTGTATTTATACTCTTACGCTGGAGGTGCCTACGTTGAACCAGCCCACTCCGCTTCTGCTTAAAGGGGGGGGACAACACAGCTACATGACCACGATATTCCCCAGTGTCTGAGATAATATGGTTGCGTCCACTCTGCAGTTCACTACACGTATCAATACTATATCTACACACGGAAACGTTTTTGGTTTCTATAGTGGGTTGTGTATAGCATCTCACCGGTAGTCTTGGCATTGTGTAAATTATTGTTGATGTGCGAGTTCCCTCCCTTATACATAGTTGGTTGCCACATCTCTGAATATTCAGTTAGTGTGCTTATGAGGGGATATATTATTTTGCGTGGGTTCGTTGTCCTGTTTTGCGCTGCTTCTGAGGTAGTAGAGGGGGAGGGGTCAGGAGGGGTGGTTGTAGTGGTGGTGGCGCTGGGTGTTGTGATTTTGTTGGGTGTCGGAGGTGCATAATTAGTCCCTCTATCACACATTCGTCTTTAAATAGGGGTGTGAGTTGGATGTAATTCTCGCAGTACATAGTCGACCTCCTCACACTAGGTAGCATTGCAGATTTGGCTTGTTGTTGAAAATTTGGGAAAGTGGTTTTTTTTGGGGGGGGGGGGTTCTATGGGAACGCCTACTTTGTATATTATAAACGTTAGTTGTGGTTCTGGTTTGTGGCGATTTTGTTGGCAGAAGGTATCAATGGAAGAGTGGTGATATTTGCAGTTTTTACTAGGTTGAGAATGGGATGATAATTAAAAAAGACAGAGAAAAACAGATATGCTTAATGAACATTATAATTAGAAATTAGTATTTAAAAAACCTTTTAAATTCACTGAAAAAAACATAGGTTTCAGGTATGTTATAGTTAGGAATTATCATTTAAAAACCTTTGAAATTCACTGAAAAAACATAGGCTTCAAGTATGTTATAGTTAGGAATTATCATTTAAAAAACCTTAGAAATTCACTGAAAAAAACATAGGTCTCAGGGGTGTTATAGTTAGCTGGACATTTCACTCATACAAAACCATTAAAATTCCTCCATTATAGTTAGTTTTACTAACTGTAACTCACGAGCCCGCAATCCACTGCTGATGATGTCACATATTACATCATTCATGACATGGTCAGTGACATCACTGATGACATCACTGATGACATCTCAAATCACATCACTGATGACATCCTTCCGATTAGTCAGTTATGGACTCTGGGTTACAAATAATGGTGTAGAAACCACATGTAATGGCTACCTCAATGAACAGTTCATGATTTCTTCACCTAGTGCAGAGTTCTTCAATCTGTGGGGCGCGCCACCTGGGGGGGCACGACACCCTGTCAGGGGGGCGCGCACTCCAGTAAACTCTTTCCTTTGTGTTCTACTGTCCCAGGTCACTAAGTCAATTTGAGAAGTACGGAGCAGCAACCAATCAGCGGGGTTCGGCAGTAACGAAGTGCTGTAGGAGGGAGGGAGGTGAAATCGATGGGGCGCACGTTTTTTTTTGTATTATCAAGAGCTAATGGTCCCAGCATAGGGTTAATTTCTAGAGCTGAAATGCTTCAGCTACAGTGGGATTCAAGGAGTCTCCTCTGCTATGAAACCGAAAGCAACAAACATTTCAGCACTAGGAATTAATTAACCCTTACCTGGGACAGTTAAATACATAATTCAATATGCTAGACTAAATCTGAGTTTGAATGATAGTGACAGGCTATTTTCCAGAATTAATCTGCTAGATTCACTCTCAGACTCTAGGAAAAATTACTGTTAAGTATGTCTTCTTTGAATTGATAGACCTCTGGAGAAGGGTAACCAGTTGCAGGTGTTTGGTGCATTTAAATATTGCCAAAGGTGTCTATAAATGTTTCTAGTAATTGCTTATGTGCAGCTGCGATAGGTCATGACACAAATGTTTACTTCTCATATTTATGACAGCGTTTTTTTTCTGGATGTAAGCGGCCACAAGCAGACCCATTGCATAAATTATTTATTGTTGACGTAACCTCCCAGCACCAGTGGTGGAAGCAAGAGTCCCTGGATAGAAACAGTCTCTAGCTTAACAGAATGTAAATTGTGTAATCTCACTTGGTAGAAATAGTTATGCAATTGTTCATTCAGTGACAATGTGTACATCTAATAAGGACCATGTGCTCTAGCAAGCAATCACCCAAAAAGTATTCAGTGCGCGTTTCAAACCAAGAAATCCCTAAGTGTGCATCCTGTTTCTGAAGCCATGTTTGTATGGTTGTGCTTGACAGCATATCTGTGCTTAACAACAGGATTGTTACATCTGTATTGAACAATCTCTAGCGATCTCTCTTTTTTGGCCTCCTCTCCATAGGTTAACTGAATTCCCCGGATGCCTATTAAATGTAATAGCCCCCCATCATCACATTTTATATTGCAACGAGCTCAGTAGTGCTGAGCATGTGTTCTCAACATTTTCAAACCTGCTTTCTATATCAGACACTCCACTGTCATCAGCTGGGGTTGCAAAGGAAAACAAACCAGGGTAGCAGCTCCTTACTTTTCATCAGCAGGTATTACTCTTTTTATATCAGTCTGAGGAATAAACACCACAGACTGCAGAAGGCAGGCCATCTTTTTTGTGTGCTATTGGAATTTCACCAGATATGGTCGGAAGTTGACCACAACATATATTAACGTGTATGTATGGACGAGGAGTGGTCTGATAAAAATAATACTGCAATTAGATAAATGTGTGATCCTGATCAAATTACTTCATACCCCTGCGCCACAAGTCCCTTTTCTGGAAATGTGGTTGGTGCTTAAAAACACTAGTATGAGACACTACATAAAAGTCCATATTGTGGGAAGTGTGCATTGAAGCTCATTGGCATTGCTTCAGATTCTTTCTCTAGTAAGTGTTTAGCAACATAAGCATATACATTTCTTGTTTTGTACTACTTGTGATGGATTATTCAGCTATATGGTCAAAATTGAGTTCGATTTTAATTGAATAATAATACATTGACTATGTAGATTTGGCATGCCTGGTTAGATTCATATTCAATGGAAACTCTCGATTGCAGATCTTAAACTCATGTCATGAAGTTCGGCTGCAAGGTCTTGAATTGACCACCGAATGTTACTTTATTGGAGCCAAGAGCCATGATTTATCATCCTCTAAGATGTCTATTCTGAGGAAGTGAGAATAGCTGATGTCTGTTCATTGTTTACCTATATTTAAGTCTTCTAGGTGACACATTCTGAAGTAATTCTTAGTTTACCAACATATAACAAGATTATTTAAATGTTCCACCTGTAAGTGGGTTGGATCATAGCCATGCAATGGTGTCCCATTTCCTTTATTTTAATTGTTTCTAAGGTGGTGATCTTTGTGCCACTCTCCCTGTTAACACTTTGTTAACTTTGAATGTACTATTCCACTTTAACCGTTACAAAGAAGCATGCCAGTCCATTGGAAGTCTTTTTTTAAATATGACGTTCATTTTGAATAAAGGCATGCACTACTTTTTTACTATGTCAAAATCAAGCAGGACTAGCACGTTTTTTTATATATAAGGAAGACTCAATGGAGTACGTATGTCAGGAAAAAACCGGTGGTTTTTTTTGAAAGCCCTCACCCACCAACCTAGTTGGTGGCATGCTTCATCATCGGGCCCACCACAGTGGCACCTAACGTGCCCCGGGTGTGCTTCGACGCCAGATTACTGCGGAGCTGGTATAATTGCTGAGTGTGCAGTGTGGTGAGTGTGAAGGTGAAGATTAAAAAGCCATACAAAAATCCCAGCACCCGAGGGTAAAAATATTTTAATAAACTGGGTCTCAGTTGGCAAATTAAAAGGCAGACGGACACGGTGGAGTATGGATTATGACCTCCAGTGTCCAGTGGTCTACATGTTTCAGCCTGGCCTTTCTTAATTTAAAACAGGCTTTCCTCAGGACCAAGTGAGTATGTGTGGGTTTTTAAATAGGTAATTTACAGTGAGTGTTTTTTTGTTTTTATGTGTAGCACTCCCTACGGTGCTATATGGGTGAGAAGGGGGTTCCCTCTCGCTTTGCTACATATAATATATCTTGAAGCAGCTGCTGGGAAAAGAAGTAAATCACCAGTCAGCATGGCTCAATGACCGCCATCCTTGGGCAGCACTGCCTAATTACCCCTAAGAGCGAACTTGCTCCTGATCTGTTTATTAGTGGACATGGATGTGCCTTTATTGTAGAAGCAACAAACATTTCAGCACTAGGAATTAACCCTGCCCTGTCCTGGGACGGTTAGCTCTTCCCAGAAAGGAGTCAAAGTCTTAACATTATACAGGCCTCTCCTGTGGTATCCATGCCCCTGCTTATAGCCTTATAGCCTCATTCCAGGGCTGTGGTAACTTCAAAATCTGCAGAAAACAGTGCTTGTGCCAAATGTAGAATTACGAATTCTCCGCTAAGAGAGCTTGGACCTCAGATTTTAATGACTTAAATCCCAGCAGGGCACTTTACATAAAGCACACCCTGGAGTTCCACTGATTATACCTCAATTCATGTCCTCTGCTTCCACCTTCAACACGCCATGCTCAGTTTGCCTGCTATGAATGTCTACATTTACCTAGTTCCAACTCATTTTTGTTTCTCGCATTGTCTTGAAGTGCTTCAAAGTACCAAAAGGTGACAAAGTACCATCACTGAAATACAACACTTAAATAGGTAGATAACATCAGCCGAGGCGTCCACTGTGCTACACCTTCGCCACCCGAAACCCAGGGATTTCAACATTTATTAGAATGTTCAATCGGTTGCCTGCTCTACAGGAATAATTGGACAATCACAGAGAACCCCATCCTTTCCACTGCTTCTGGCTGAGGTTTCTATAACCTTTCTATTTATTCTACTTGTACAACTTTCATACTTAAGTATGTCATCCAGCACCTACTCTGGACCAGAAGGATGAATGTCCTCTAGGCTACGCCCGCCTGGCTGGAGGCAATGCAGGTGTAATTACCAGCATCCAAGGCCTGCACCTGAGAAACACTGGGAGAAAAGGGGTGGAGAGTAAAAGTGACACAGTTGGTTTATGTCTTGCTTTCAGTTACTGCACATCTTCCTTCAGTATAGGACACATTAATGTTGGTGGTGTTATTTTCAATCTATGTCACTTATAAAACAAAACATCCTAGTAAAAATAATTTGCGCACATTTTATCTTGGAAACTGTGTTTTGAGCTGTGTAATAAGCCTGTGCCATTTAACCACACCCACTCACAAACCTGCAGTTTACTAAACACTCTTATTGTGTTGAACATTATCTGCCGGATATGGCCTGGGATATGCGGGTGGCGGTCGATTATTTAGTGTACCAGATTCCAGAAATTTGTCAGGTGGTGAGGGGGCCCGACATCTAAAACAATTCAGCTGGGGGGGGCTCAACCTCCAAAAGTTTGAAGACCTCAGACCTAGTGGGTCCTATCCTTTGAACAGGTGTTTTTCTTTTATGTGTGAGGGGTATCGAGGAGCCAAGTTCTCTCGCCTTTGTGAATTGGCCCTATAATGGAGAGTGACATCAGCTTACGTGGTCACCTTAGACTTGTGATCATCCTTATTTATCAAACATTACATTTCATATCTCATTACACAAACACCTTAATAACACAATTACACAAGCACCTTAATAACTCAATGGTAACAAATAGCAGATAGGCAGGCAACAATTCAAAGAATGGCAACATATAAAAAGGGGGACATTTGAGTCAAGTGTGGTGGTGGTAAAGCGGCAACAGGTCTGGGTTGATTTCTGGTTTGTTTCTTGTTGAATTTGGGTTGAGGAAGCCACCGGGTAACATTCTATGAATATTTCAACACAATGTATGATAACACTTCTTCCTGTTCTGGAGATCTCTGGAGAAAAAGAGATTTCAGTACGTGTCCTGGAATGAGGTGGGTTCTCCAGATCCAGTCCCTTTTTAGGACGAACCTGAGCCAGCACGCAAGCGCTGCTCTGTCGATCTGTTGTACGGAAGAGAAGCCCCGCCCACATTTTTCATTGACTTGTGTCTTTGCCCTTCGTAAATGTAAATGTAAATGTATTTCGATTTATATAGCGCACGATTCACCCAGGGGTCTCAAGGCGCTTGCTTAGGGAACCCGTCCTGGTATTCCCCTGTGAGATACCCGGCAGGGTATTCACAAGGTGAAAGCCAGGCATCCCGCCGCAAGGGGCCGTAGTGGAGATTAAGCAAGCTATTGCCCAGAGTCGCAGAGTGTGACCCCGTGAGTCGAGTAGGCACCGGAGCGAGAATTGTCGCGTCCGTGGAATTTTTGAGCCCGAGACCCGCCGAGGCGGGGAATCGAACCCTGGTCCACGGCTGATCTCAGCTTCCGGGTCTGCCGCCTCTAACCACTGAGCCACGCTTCTCCACTGGCTTCCGATTCCTTAATAGGCTTGTTAGTCCCTCCTTAATACGGCCCTCGGACCCCAGGTTTTTCCGGGGTCCGAGGGGCAGAGACAGCACAAGCATCTGCAAAGGAGCAGGTCCAATCCCTCTCAGCACGCCCGAAGAGGCCATAATTTTTCACCTGAAAGGTATTTAAAGGCCTTTTCATCTCTAGAATAATTATTCTATGAATCAGACCTGACATTCAAGATCTATACACTTTTCCTTTTTTTCTCTCTATTCTTCAAATAGAGACATTAAGTCCTGAAGAAAGCCAATTTGACCCTCTGGGCAATCTGTGGCTGAAACATGTAGACCTTTTTATGGACATAACTCAATACGGAAGCCCCATAACTCAGCCTCCTACGCACGCCAATTCTTTTAACCAGGCTTCCTTTTCCAAACACCGATTAAACTTACCGAAATGGTTAAGAAGCCTTTTTAATCCCACACCTTTTTCAATACTGATTCACTACTGTACTAACCAGTGGTTCACCTCCTAGTGGAGGAAGCATACAAATAAACCCTATGATGATGCTGTTACGTTGCTAATAACAACAAGGCGGAGAACCAAGATATACCGCCTATTGAGCCTTGGTACGTGAATGAGGGTTTTTTATCAGAACCGAAACCGAACAAGAGAACTAAAACCCTGGTTTCTCAGGACAAGTGATCCTTTCCCCCATTTATTTTGTACATTATAACCAAGGAAGCCGAAAGGATCACCTACATTTCCTTCTCCCCCCCTGAAAAGCAACATCTCTTCATGTACTGCAAGCTTCTTTGCACCAGCTTTTCTTGATGTGCCGCAAGCTTCTTTCCACACCTTGGGTGATGTGCCGCAAGCTTCCTTTCCACACCTTGGGCAGCTGTCTGCAATTTCCTTGTTCCAAAGCGCAAGCTCCGCTCTACAAGCCTCACAGAAACAGCTTGCCCAGACGCAGTGAACAGTGTCTTATCTCCTGCCTTCACACTGCAGGTCGTTACTGTCTATCTTCAGACGGGCCTGGTGTGGCTGCCTCTTCCGTCATAGACCAGTCTTGAACAACAGCTGACCACTCAGGCCAGACTTTTATCACCTCTAATTGATAGGCTCACCCAATCAGAAGGTCTGCTACTTTTGCATCCTGAATACATCTCCAATAACAAACCATTCACGGTGTGTTCAATGCATGGGTAAAGCATGCCCCAGTGCACCCCCATGTTCTCCTGGTATCAGGCTGTCCAACTCCCTAGAGAGGAATTTTAATTAACTCCTGCCCAGGAGGCCCTGACCAGTGGGGGAGGGTCCTCTTCGCAGAGTTAGTGCAGCTAAGTCCAGATAAGAGCTGAGTGTCTACCCCAGCCCACCAGGCCTTTCCAAGGAAACAGGGAGGGGCACGGGGAAGCTGGGATGTCCAGCAGAGCAGCTCACATTCCTTACACTGGCTCAACACACCATTCTTCCCCTGTACACCCACGGGCTCCCAAACATACATCAGGCAGACAATGGCAACAAGCCCACAGGCATGGCAAACTGCACAGACTTGGTCAGGAGGGTGCTTAGGGACTCACGCCTCCTGACTGTAGATTTATTGCTGCCACCACTGTCAGTCTACAACAGCCTTAATAGAGAGGGCAGTAGCCACTCTCTGAAAAATAGGGGTTCACTAGGCATGCCCCCTCGTCCTCAGAGCCAAGCTCTAGGGTCTCAATCCATGTAAACAGGGAGACCCTCAGTGGACATGTATGACTGTCATGCTCACTGAGGTAGGGATCTAGAAATTATACAGTAGCTTTTTAGTGACTTGCCTGGAGATTAGCATAAGGCAGGGGAAGCACTCTCTCAAGAGACATGCAGGAGACCTCCCGTCCCAACATATGCCCTCCCCAGATCAGAATTGCCGGTACTTACTTCCCAGTGGGAGAAGACCGATCATCTGATTGGATAAACCGGCGGGAAAGTCCATCTGCATTACCGTGCTGTAAGCCTGCTTTATGTTCCACAGTAAAATCTAGTCCCTGCAGAGATATGGATCACCTGAGCAACTTTGGGTTCTCCCCCTTCATTGCCATGAGCCACTTGAGGGACTTGTGATCTGTCTGAACCACAAACCTTGCACCAAACAAGTCAGGCCTGAATCTTTGAACGGCCCACACTATGGCAAAGCATTCTTTTTCCACTGCAGACCAGTTCTGCTCCCTGGGGAGTAGTCGGCGGCTGATAAAGGCCACCGGAAGCTCCCTTCCCTTTTCATTGAGCTGGGCAAGAACTGCCCCAACTCCCTTGTCTGAAGCATCTGTCTGCACAATGAAGGTCTGACTGTAATCATGGGCCTTCAACACAGGTGCATTGCATAGTGCAGCCTTCAATTCATGAAATGCCTTCTGACACTCTTCAGTCCAGATCACCTTCCTGGGCTGCTTCATAGCAGGCAGGATGTCCCCTGTGTCTATGTCAAGCACCCAGACAGGTGTCAGCCCAGGGGTAAGTGAAAAGAGATGGGACAATCTCCCCAGCAGCTCTTTACACTCCACCTGCTGTTCAGGTGTCAGTTCAGAGGCAAGCTTAACTCCCACAAATGAACCATCCTTCTAATCACCTTGCAATAAGTCAGGAAGGGACACACTCTCCTCTCCCAACTCTTCAGCCATTGCAACTAAAGAAACCGTGTAATTCCTGAAAAGACACACCACCGTCTCTAAGGGTACCTCCACGACTGGTAGGGGAACCAAGGGTGCCTTCATCGGGCCACCAGACATGCTGCTGGCCTGACAGACCAGTCAGGTATCGCAAAACTTCTCCACATCTTGACCTACTCCTAGCCAGTAAAACAGAGGTGCTAACCTGTCCTTTGTCTTTTTGATGCCCATGTGACTAGCTAGGGGTACTTCATGGGCTAGCTGCAGCAGGTATTTTCTGTGCACCTGAGGAACAACCAACCTTTTGCTGGCTCCTGGCTCTGGGTCAGCGGGCTCACTGTAAAGGAGTCCATCTTCCCAAGCGGCCTTGAGCTTTCCGAATACTCCAGCAGAAACCTGTTCCTGAGCAGTCGTCTGCAGGGCAACAAGTGTAGGACACTCCGCCTGTGCCTTACAAAACTCCTCACGGGACGGTCCTCCTGCCACAAGCAGCTCCTGCAGCTCTGGCAGGGACCCAGACTCCAACACCTTATCCGCCTCTGGATGCTCGCCCTTCTCTCTAACTGGAGCAGGCGGTTCAGACACCTGAAGACGGCTGTAATGCCAGAAACCGGTCCTAGGAAGCTTGAGTCCGGTCCAGGGAAGGCATGGCTTGGCAGTTCGGGCTGGACTGTTCACATGAGGCACAGGGTCAGACTGATTTGCATATGGCCATGTCTGAACTGGGGTGGCAGAGTGGGCTAGAGAACGGTGATGGAGTAAACCCAGATCTGTTGACTGGGTGTGAGTGTTTGATTGGTTCAGATGCTCCGTCCATCACCACCCCCTTTTGTACCGCTTTGTTCGCCATAAGTTGGCAGGGTATGCTCAGACGTGAGTCCCTAGCTCACTTTGCCACTGGATTCAAGCAAGCCTGGCTGAAGATGGCTGTAATGCCAGAAATCGGTCCTAGGAAGCTTGAGTCCGGTCCAGGGACGGCATGGCTTGCCAGTTCGGGCTGGACTGTTACCATGAGGCACAGGGTCAGACTGATTTGCATATGGCCATGTCTGAACTGGGGTGGCAGAGTGGGCTAAAGAACGGTGATGGAGTAAACCCAGATCTGTTGACTGGGTGTGAGTGTTTGATTGGTTCAGATGCTCCGTCCATCGCCACCCCCTTTTGTACAGCTAGTTTTCCATTGGCATACACATGTTACATAGTAAACAGTACGGGCACATGCATTTCAAAACAGAAATCACTGTTATTAAGTTTTTAACATTGAACATAGACTCTAGCTGCAAGACCTCAAACTTACAAGAATGACTGCTTCAGGACTGTCTTAGCGCTAAAGATGTTGCTTTCCCAAATCGTTGTGGGCGCTGGCGTTGTTTGCTCTTTTATATCACCTCAATTGTCATCCACCAATCCAGCACAGCGGCCTGTGCGTGATTGGCCAGGGATATGACAGCATTAGCTAGTGGAAGCTGACCTTTTCTTATTTTTTGGTGACAAAAAAGGTGCAGAATCTTGAAAGCTCTTGTGAGAACGTGTTATTGCTTTTCAGATGCAAGGTAAGTGCACATGTGTGTTTGTGTGAGGGATACTGCACTGTACTGTCGAACCAGCTGGTTGTTTTTTATTGTTGTTTGCAATGTCCTGTGTGTTTGTGTTTATCAGCGTCTCGTAAGGCAGTGCTGCTGATCAGAAAATTGTGGGTTTGCCCCAGACCTCAGCATTCCGACACGGGAAGCATAGCTGTGACACTATACGACCACCAACCTGCCAGGTGTTTTTGGCAGCTCAAGTATAGATATCTGCCTGGGGTTGCACCAAGTGATCAAATTTGAGGATGAATAAGATAATTTTATTTGATTTGTTAAAATCATAAATGGATGGAACATACCACCTTGAAATAATCCACTTCATACAGGCTGAAAAGTGCCACCATGAGGAAAGCAACAACACACAAATGTACGTAATACAAGAATAAAAACAATAAGACAATATTTAAAAAAAAGGAGGAATGGCCCTCGCGTAGTACCTATGTACAGCTACTATAGCAAAATACTTTGACTATGCTACTCATTAAGTGTAATGTAAACATTGGTGTGCTCTCTTTTCGCTAAAAGTGCTTGTGCTTTTGCTTTTGATCTTTTATGTTAGTTTCGCAAGATATAAACGTCTCTGGGCCTTCTTTCAGTTTGGAATGTTCAGAGAGATAGAAAAGAGAAATGAGAAGGCAGCACATGTGGAAAAGGAAAAGGTAAAAAGGGATAGTGCAAAAAGCATCAAGAAAGGTCTATGTCCAGCTAGTATATGTCCATCTTTCCCAGATTCTATTTCGCGGCAACCTTCTTTTCAAGCTCTTGAGCTGCAAATGTCAGGAATGTGATTGTTTTGCAGGAAAGTTGGACCGAAGACCCACTGAGGCAATATATCACAGCCGCTCTGCAGGTCCTGACTTGTGTTTCTCTTAGGATTGGCCTCAGAGGATCTTCCTTAAATTGTGTAAAGCCTGGCAGATGCATAATATGTGTAATAACGACCCTTCTCCGTTTCCACAGGGACGACAGTCCAGAGATGGCCAAGTCCGTAGCCTTATTGGTGTAGGGTCTTTGGTCGAAAAGGACCCCAGTCTCAATAGGGTTAGTTTCCTCTTGTAATGATCTCTAAAGCATTCTTGTAAGTAGGGTTTTAGTTTCAATTAAGTGGAGATTGAAGTCACCCACGAAGGTCTGATTGTCACTTTGCGAGTATTGGTCGCTGATGAAGTCAGTGAGTTCCTCCATAAACGAAGGGCCGCTGCCAGGTGGGCGGTAAATTACATGAAATCTGAGGGGTGAGTGGGGGTGTAGTTGAAGCTCAAGAGATAGACATTCAAAAGTGCGGAAGGCGCTGATGGGAGAAGCCTTAAGTTGAAGGGAGTTTCAAAAGATGACTGCAACACCTCCCCCAACTTTGATAGGTCTGTTATTCCTAAAAATAGAATAGCCTGTGGGTAATAGAAGATCAAACAGAGTGAGAGGTATCGTTGAACCAAGTCTCTGTTAGGAAGAACATGTCAATATTGTGAAGGGTGATGGTATCAGAGATTTCGAGTTTGTGTTTTCTTGCAGATCTGCAGTTGTGGAGCAGACAGCGCAGCTCTGTCGAGACTGTTTTGGTGACAGGGGCACTTGGGCTAAGAAGGGTGATAGGGATATTGTACCTATACAGGGGTGCATGGGAGGGTTTAGGTGGATGCTTGGTTCTGACAGAAGAGATGGTCGGAATATTGTAGATAGTTGGGTTACTCGGAGATGCAAGTTGAAGAAGGGTGCCGTTCAAGGGCTTGTGTGAGTGAACGATGTTTGCAGACGACAGGTTATGCTTGGCTATGATGGGGTGAGGGGGCGAGGTGCATATCGTGGGAAGGTGAGAGTTTTCCAAAGGAGTTGAGGTGAATGGGAAAGTGGAAATCTTGGAGCTTAAAAGTGAAATAGAAGCTACAAGCTGGGAGATGGAGGTGATAAGAGAGCCTAGTTTATTTTCAAGGAAGGTTGGGTGTCTCGATGACAAAAGGAGGGGGTGAAATTGGTGGTGGAAGGCAGAGAGAGGTGAGGGGACAGGAGGAGAGTTGGGGTATTTGGTTCATAGGTGGGGAAAGGTGAAGGTTGAGAGCGGGGGTTGGTGTATCAGAGGTGAAGGGAGAGTTGTCTTTGTTGGCGTTGCACGAAGGAAAGGAATTAAGGACATATTTAGGGGGAGATGGGTGCAGATCAAGGCGGTGGTGTAGAAGGAGAGGGAGAGGGGAGGACTGTGAGGTGTCATAGGAGTGTAGGAGGTTTGTGAGGAAAAGAGGGGAGGTGGTTGGAGAGGTCCTGTTGGCTAGGAGATGTGGCTGTGAAGGAACGGGCATCTGGCAGAGTGAGGGGGGTTGGGAGAAGGGGACATTGAAGAAAGGAAATGGTTCTGCTGGGCCCGATGGAGGGAGATGGAAAGGGTTACCAAGGGGGGAAAGGGGGGAAAGGGGGTAGCACAGCATTGCTGGCGGAGTGGGGAGAAGGAGAGAGATGCAATGGGATTGTTGAGAAATCGGGGTAAGAAGCGAGGGGAGAGGGGGTAGAGAAGAGGGAGGAATGAGGGGAGCATAAGGAAAGTTAGCTAGGGAGGTGGTTGGAGGAGGGGTGGACTAAAAAGGGGAGTACAGGTAGGAATAGGGGGGAGGAAATGAGATTGGAGTACCGGGACGGTGCAGATTGGACGAGGAGCGTATTAGCTAGTGGTAAGGCTGACGTGATGAAGGGGGGGATACTCTGAAGTGGGAGGAAAGGGAGAGGAGGGCACAAGGGAGGGGGAGGGAAGAGGGCCAACCTCTGCCTCCCGAGGGTGCAGCCTATTGGAGTGTAGGGGGGTCAGGGGAGGAGAAAGGGAGTGATGGGTGGAGCTAGATGGAGAGTCAGGGGAAAACCCGGTCACAGAGGAGAGGAGTAGGGAGGGGAAGAGGTGGTCAAAGGGAGAGAGACAGGTGTCTTTGCCTTGGATCATGACAGTACCGTTGTTATAGATTGAGATGGTGAGGGAGCCGTTGAAATACACAGAGGGGGAAATCATGAATTGTTTTCCATGAGATATAGAGGAGGAGAAGGTGACGTTAAGGGAATTATATATGGTGGTGGACCAAAAGGGGGTGTTGTGAGTGAAGAAAATGAAATCGTTTTTGCACCTCCCAAAACGACCATTGTAAAATTGGTCAACAAAAAAGGAATCAGGGAAACGTTCAATAGTGTTATGCTTCAATCGTTTTACTGAAGCTTTAGTCTGGCCGGGAGGAGATATGATTTTGTAGCAGTTAATTCCAGCCTTAACTCGAGTGGTGGCCATGTTGGGAAAATGAGGAGAAGGAGTGCGGGGGGATATGAGACGGGTATTACTAGGAAAGCGGTTGTGATGAGAAGTATAAGGACTAAAAGGGGGCACATATTCTAGACGTGGGTGAGGAAATCTGAACTAATGTGCCGTCCGGGAAGAGAGGTGGGTATTTGTTGGGCCCTTCATCTAGGTATACATGAAGCCAACTGGCATAAGATAATATTTACAAGGGAAATGTTTACATATGATAGGACCAACTGGATCACTGTCAAAGCCATCACAAGCACAATTAGTCAAAGTAAAACAGATCACAAACGAACACCCAGTGACCACTGGTGATGACTGTACTAAGCATCAGCCTGTAACAGAAGCACATTCGGCACCAAACGCATTGTACGCCCATAATCTCAACAGACTACTATTGGACCCTAATCTCCTGAGAATCACTAACATTAGGGGCAAAGAGCATAGGGTGGAACAAAATCTGACTAGCAAAATTAAAATATGCACGTCAGCCTCGTCATGATAGGGCCACCTTTAGAGGTGCTCAGAACAGGGTGCGTAAATCATACAACATGAAAAGCATTTCCTAGCACCCCATATACTTAAAAAGGGGCCTGGCTCTCTACAAAACCTCGCAGTCTCCCTGGCAAACTGGCCATCTCAGAGGGGGACTCAAATGCCCTGAAACCATAATGTCAAGGTTGCTGCCAATGCAGCGAGAGTCCTAACTCAATCAGAAATGTCCCCACGGATAAAGGGGTCCTAAACGGTGCAGCTGGCACTACTTGCAGCACAGCTGTAAAAGGACTAAATGGAGCAGCTGGCACTACTTGCTGCGCAGCTGTAAAATGTCCCCACAGGTAAAGTGTCCTAAACGGTGCAGCTGGCACGACTTTCAGCACAGCTGTAAAAGGAGCAGCTGGCACGACTTGCTGCGCAGCTGTAAAATGTCCCCACGGATAAAGTGTCCTAAAGAGTGCAGCTGGCACTACTTGCAGCACAGCTGTAAAAGGCCTAAATGGTGCAGCTGGCACTACTTGCTGCGCAGCTGTAAAAGGCCTAAACGGTGCAGCTGGCACTACTTATGCGCAGCTGTAAAAGGCCAAACGGTGCAGCTGGTACTACTTGCTGCGCAGCTGTAAAAGGCCTAAACGGTGCTGCTGGCACTACTTGCTGCGCAGCTGTAAAAGGCCTAAACGATGCAGCTGGCACTACCTGCTACACAGCTGTTAATGGCCTGAACAGTGCAGCTGGCACTTCTTGTTGCGCTGAGGAGAGTGTGAGCCTTCCCGCCCGCCTGTGGCACTCAGCAATTAACAGGCTCAATCACCGCTTTGTAGGGCAGAAGGCGTCGGGCCCCCACAGGGTTGTGGAGAGGGTTGGGGGAATGCATCAGTCCCCGCACTGAAGGGCGCCCACAACGAACAGTTGCTGCCGAAGCCTCTAGGTGGCCGCCATTGTGCGAGGACCGGTCAGGTGTATCGTCTGAAATCAAACAGTCTCACTGGAGTTGGAGACCGACTTTATGGGGCCCCTTCGTTTCCGCACCCCACTCCACTTCAAAGCGGACACAAGGGATTATTCAGGGTTAAAGGCAAACCCCCCATAAATTCTCCGCTCATCTCCAAAAGCGCATTCCTCTAATGCTCTGTAAAAACAGGCAGAGACACAGGAATTTGGAAGGGGGGCCCCAGCAACAATAAAGTGATTGTTGCCTAGTACCAGGGCTATCAGATATAGTACATAGCCCCCACTATAACATGACTCAAGGGCCCGAAAACGCTCACTAACAAAGGTAAAATACAACCTTTGGCAGTCTTTACAGCCACTCAGAGCATTTAACTTAAAAAGCAGCAGGTCACAAATAACCAATGCTGCTGCCTCAAACACGCCTTAACACGTGTGCCAGGGCACATTTTATCGCAGCTGCAAAATAAAACAGCTGCCTTACAATAATGGTGCATAAGTAACCTGTACAGGAGGATACTGATCAAGTACACAGGAAATACACTGGATTGCTCCAGAAACTGCCAAGCTTTTAACTAAAAAAGCAATAGTTCACAAATAACCTATGCTGACGCCTCAAACACGCTTTAACACGTGTGCCAGGGCAAAATCTATCGCAACTGCAAATGAAACAGCTGCCTTACAACAATTGTGCAAAGTAATAAGCAACCCAGCTACGAAGCACATTGCCAGGAATAGCACAATAACACAGGTAATATGCAAACAATTACCAGTGACTACGGCCACTTTCAAAGCATTATTATCCTGCTGCAGGGCATGGCAACATTCAGAATCACAAAGGTGCCTCACACCACAAGGTACGAATGCGCGCAATATTGCAGCATTACCTACGGAGCCTCTGCAAACTCTAACGTGGCAAGGCTATGTTAATCCCTGCTACAAGGGATCAAGAACAAATAGCATTAATCTTGGACCCATAAATATAGGGGCTGGGCCTACATGTGGACAAATACATACAGCAATGCACCTTTCACTTTATAAAAGTTACACCCATAAAGGGCAGAGTAAAAAGAAAATATTCAGGGTTTGCATTTGTATGCACCCAAGATATATACAGTCAGTCCTTATTACAGCTCAATCATTTGAATACATCCCCACATAATAAAGCACAAAGGAGGGGTATATAATATCTATATATATATATATATATATATATATATATATATATATATATATATATATATATATATATTACACGACAGCCACAGTCCTGCAACAGTCTCTTTCCAAAAAAACAGGTACGGACCACAAGTGCGGTGAAAAATCTTCTATTTTATTTCGTGCAGATCATTAAAGTGCAAGTGGAGATTTAGTCACAAGGCTAGTGCCCAGCATGACGCGTTTCGACTGCCAGCCGGCAGTCTTGATCGCATCTATATCTATATATATATATATATTTCAGGATCACTGACATAATATTAAATACACAAATATAGAATTACCAAAATATCGAAGAAAAAATATAGAATGCAAAAATATCGAATTCCTATCTACAAACAGGTAAGTACAAAAATATTGAATCAAAAATATCATTAAAAAAAATATAGTTAGTCAAAATATCGATTGGGCCAGTGTGAGCGATGTTTCATGCATAGTACGACGCAAGTGGCAGTTTGAACCCGACACACTGGGGGAATACGGTGTTTTAATTTGGCATACCACGGCATCCACTGGGATCATACTCAGAAGGGAACGACAAGTACCATCAGGCCAGTCGGCCCACGCCTTACAGGGCGGGACTTGCTATGCTTATCAAGGCTCCCTCTGACAGCCGCTGTATCTTGCCTTTACTCCACCCATGATCAAGAGCACAGGCAGTGCTCAAAACGCGTTGGGTTCTACATGTTTGGAGTTGAGCTGTCTTTTCATCAAACTTGCTTCCTCACATTAAAGGTTGATTAACCTCCTGCGTCGTGGCGTCTCCTCATTGGGTTAATGAATTGATGGATGTTATGCGGCCTAGCCTAGGTCGCGGAGACGCCCTGCCGCGTGTGGTGCGGGCCTGGTGTTTTGAAGATTCGACACACCGAGGAACAGAAGGGCCAGTGTGAGCGATGTTTCATGCATAGTACGATACAAGTGGCAGTTTGAACCCGAACCACTGGGGGAATACTGTGTTTTAATTTGGCATACCACGGCATCCACTGGGATCATACTCAGAAGGGAACGACAAGTACCATCAGGCCAGTCGGCCTTCGCCTTACAGGGCGGGACTTGCTATGCTTATCAAGGCTCCCTCCGACAGCTGCTGTATCTTGCCTTTACTCCGCCTGTGATCAAGAGCACATGCAGTGCTCGAAACCCGTTGAGCTCTACATGTTTGAAGTTGAGCTGTCTTTTCATCGAACTTGCTTCCTCACATTTAAGGCTGATTAACCTCCTGCTTCGTGGCGTCTCCTCATTGGGTTAATGAATTGATGGATGTTATGCGGCCTGGCCTAGTTTGCGGAGACGCCCTGCCACGTGTGGTGCGGACCTGGTGTTTTGAAGATTCGACACACCGAGGAACAGAAGGGCCAGTGTGAGCGATGTTTCATGCATAGTACGATGCAAGTGGCAGTTTGAACCCGACCCACTGGGGGAATACTGTGTTTTAATTTGGCATACCACGGCATCCACTGGGATCATACTCAGATGGGAACAACAAGTACCATCAGGCCAGTCGGCGCACGCCTTACAGGGCGGGACTTGCTATGCTTATCAAGGCTCCCTCTGACAGCCACTGTATCTTGCCTTTACTCCGCCCGTGATCAAGAGCACAGGCAGTGCTTGAAACGCGTTGGGCTCTACATGTTTGGAGTTGAGCTGTCTTTTCATCGAACTTGCTTCCTCACATTAAAGGCTGATTAACCTCCTGCTTCGTAGCCTCTCCTCATTGGGTTAATGAATTGATATATATATATATATATATATATGTATACGTATGTATACATATACATGGATAGGTATGTACATATCAGTATGTATATAAAATATATTAAAAAATGTCACCTTTTAGAAATCAACATGTGTCCCTGCACTCTCAGCCCTATAAGCAATCAATATTATACTTATTCAACAAGCAGACAAAATCGCAATGCAGAAGGGGAAAAAATAATCTGAGAGCCTGCACACACACGATGGGGGGGTTGTAGCCTCACCAGAGGGATCAACTTTCGCATCCTCCCAAAGTAAAATGAAAATGCAAAGCACTTTCATACTCCAACCACTAGATGGCGGAATATGCATAGTTTGTGAATCTAGAAGAGTCTAGGCTGCAAAACTATTCTTACAGGTATGTAATATTTTCGTTAATTGTGCATTCGAGATATACAGCGCAAGTTGTGAAATCAGCCGCTGCAAGCCAAGTCGAGTTTGAGAAAGTAGCACAATATCGTGCGCATATTGCAGACTCACTATGGTGTTGTTCCCAGTTTCGAAGGATCGCCCTGAATGAAGCAAAGGTTGCTCTCTAGTTTGCTGGTGTAGATGTTGAAAGCACACATCCTTGCTTTAGCCCGTGTGTTGTAAAAAATGTTTTAGTTAGGCTGCGACCACCCCCTTTTTTATTTGAACCCAGATATTTGAGTAAAGGTTGATAATTGCTCTTAATAGGTTCGGGGGAGCTCCCAAGGCTTTAATTTTGGCAAATAGTTTGGCTCCTGGCACTTTATCAAAAGCTGCTTTAAGATCTAGAAAGCATGCGTAGAGGATGTTTGCATTATCGATTGCTTTCTTAGCTAGAAGAGTTAATGCTGATATATTTGTTAAGGTGCCCGCGCCGGCCCGGAAACCAGTCTGTGTTTTTGGAATCAGGGTTTTGCTGCTGACCCAAGTCTCCAGATCTACCAGTAGATTGGATGCGTAGATCTTAGCCTCCACATCTATAAGAGCTATTAGCCTGTAATTATTTGGGTCTGAACGTGACCCTGATTTGTGAATTGGTTGGAGAATGCTATTCCTCCAGGATTCAGGAATTCTCCCAGTCTTTAAACTGATGTTAAACATGGGGGATAAAACACAGGACCAGAACGTACGATCTTGCCTAAACAAGGCGTTTGGAAGGCCGTTGGGCCCCAGGGCACCATCCGATCTCATGTGACTTATTATGGTCATAAACTGATTTGGTGTTATCTGGACTGATTCTTCTCTTCGCGCCTAGATGGCGGACTCGCTAATTTCTTTCTGAATTTCGCTTCTTATTGTTTGAAATTTTGCTATGATTGGCTCTTTTGGATCATTAGCTGGAGCTTCCACTAATGGTAGATTGAGAATAGGATCTGGTCCCTTTTGCGTACTCAAGCTCCAGACTTCTGTTTTTATGTTCGAGCTTGGAATCAATTTGTTCTCATTTGAGTTGTTGGTAAACTGTCAGGACGAATGTATGTCAGTACAACGCAGTACTTTACATCGCAGATTTTACAACGCAAGTCGTTACAACGACTTGCGTTGGAGGGTGCGGATTTCGGAATCTTATAATTTTATATTCCATCACCAGTCCCCGTAACAGTAGGGAAGGTGTTGGAATATAACATTACAAGATTCCTTATCCCACAGCGTCATCCAGCGCAAGTCGCAGTAACGACTTGTGTTGTAAAAGACGCGTCGTAACTGCACTGCGGGGTAACATCTGCGTTGTAAAGGATATTCCCCGTCAGGACTGTTTACCAATGTGAAATTATATGTTGCAGCAATATAATCAGTCCAAGTTTGGTCTTGCATATCCGAATTCAACTGCAGATGTTTACCATTATGTATGAAATTTAATTTTGCCCAAAACTTTGCCTAGACTTGTTGAGAATTTCGCAAATTGTGGGTACCCATACATGCATGTGAATTAGATGTCATTTTCAAAAAGGAATTTTTTTACAAAGTGTGTTACAATTTGGAAGGCAGAAATGTAAACAAAGCCAATTGGTAATAACACTTATTCTACTATTCTATGTTCCCCTAAGTCTCCCAATAAAACTATTACCTTCCTTGTGTGGGTAGGCCTAGTGTCCACGACAGGAAAGGGCCCAAAACGCAACGTAGAAACATCAAGTTTTTCCAGTGAAAATTGACAATTTTTTAGCAATGTGCCTAGCTGTAAATTTTGAACGCTAGCTCAGCTGGCACTTAGGGAAACCTACCAAACCTATACATTTTTGAACACTTGACACCCAGGGGAATCCAGGCTGGGGTGACTTGCGTGGCTTTCACTAGGTTCTGCTACCAGAATCCCTTGCAAACCTCAAACTTTGTCATCCCCACATTTCTCTGATGGAAACTTCTGGAAACTGGAAATTCCTAAGGCTGGAGGCAAGATGGCGCCAGAGTGAGAGGACGCACCAGCATCGCTCCGCGGGTCTGGTCTGGTCTTTCCTTATCTTGCTTTAATGTCCCCATGCGATTGCTATATGGGAAAGGGATAGATAGAGATATGCTGCACTAAACGAAATCATAAAGCTGAACTGAAGCAGTTTTGAAGCTGAATTGAACCCAACTCGAACTGGAGGAAAAACGCTGAGAAGCTACGCTGGGGAAAAAAAAAGAAAAGAAAACGAAACAGAGTTGCAGGGGGAGGAAAAAGACCTGGAAATCCGGGAGGAGAAGATAGAGGAAGCGATGGCTGCTTTTTGACAAAAGGAGAAGAGCAAGGGCTGCAAGGAGACTGCAAAGCGGAGAGCAGAGAGCAGGGGGATGCCAGCGCAAGGGGGAAGTTGAAGATAACATTTGTGAAAACTGTTAAGAGGGCTGTACGGTGGCGGAGGCAGCAGCTGTAAGAGCTACTATCACATAAAAGTTGAGAATGCTCGGAAGCATGAGTGACTTGTGACCTGTGATAATATCGATACTGACATCCCTCCGACATTCCTTTTAAACACATTCCCTCTGAACTGAACTGCACATACCCCGGAATCGTGAGTATTGATTAAATTGTGCCATTCTGCCACTGTGCCATTAAAGTGAACGACATTGGCTGTTTCCCCCCTTGCCATGGACCCGTGCGTACCTATCCTGAATTGTCTGGAGCTAATCAGAAAGGGCATATGAAGGAGGGAAAATCGAAATGAGAGACTGAGCGGGACTGAGCTAAATTAAGGATTCGGTGTCAGCACCTTGCGATCTTGGAGGTGAAACACCAGTGCACGTGCCCTCCCTTATTTCCTTATCGCTTTTTCCCTTGCTCATCGCCTTTGCTAATTCTCTGCTAATTCTCTGCTCGCCCTGGTTCTTGCCTTGGTTCTTGCCTCCAACTCTCCGGTGCTCGTTCCCACACCAGATCACCTACCTTCCTTCCCCTGCTCGATATCGGACGTCATCTGCGGACCTGCAAGCCATTCCTTTAAAATCGTGTGTGCTGCGTGCTGTGTGCTGCGTGCTGTGCTGCGTTGTCAGGGAGACGCTGAAGCGCTAGCCGATAGCCAATAGCTAACTGCCCTTGCAGGGGGGGGGGGGGGGGGGGGAGAGGAAAGCAAACTAAGGAGAGGAAATTAGGAAATCAAAGGGTGGCGAAAACGTTAAGGCCAAAGGTTTAAATGAAAGAAGGACAGCAACAGTAGCAGGAACTGGAGCGTGAGTGCTGTACAGCTACAGTTACAGGAACGGTGGTGCAAGTAGTGCAAGCAGTGGGGTCGAGGGGGCTCGGTGCACTGCTAGAATCAGATAGCACATATAGCACAGATATTCCTTCTAAATCTGTGATTGAAATTGAGTTGCGACTAAAAATCTACATAACCAAGCAAACCTATAATACTAAAGGGTCTCGAGCTCCAAGCTTCCTTAAAATTCACAGCAGATCTTTCACTGTGCCTAAAAAAAGAGCCAGGGCTGCTCTAAAATGACTAATAAATAACAAACCAAATAAAGGGGGGGGCCAGATCCCTTTGGAAAAACAAAAGGTCAAAATCAGCCACAAGGTCAGTTTCACTCGCCAGCACCTGAACAAACACAGATAAAGGATATGGCTGGAATAAATGGAACAGTGGCACAAAATTCATCATTGCTTAATTTAGAAAGTGGAGAAAGAGGAGAGGAGGGAGCTTCAGCAATCCTAGATATGCAAGAGATACAGATGCAGGCGCAAAACTTTGAAGACCCAGACAGAGACTTAGAAAGCACAGAGAGTCCTGAAGAACTGGGGAAAAGAGAAGACTTAAAAACCATACAGAGTATAAAAAGCCACACCCTGCAGGAAAACAAGGACAAACAAAGACGACCTGAAACCAGAGGATCTAAAGCCAAGGAGAATAATGTGTAGAAAGCTATATATGAAGAGAGTGACAAAAATAAAGTTAAAAATAGAAGAAAAAACACTGAAAAAGACAAGGATGAAGAAAAGGTGAAACAAAAACGGAAACTTCTTGAAACTGCGTGGATCCACAGACTTCCACCAAACCAGCATTCTCCAAGTCTCCCAATAAAATTGGTACCTCACTTTTGTGGGTATGTCTAGTGTCCCCAGAAGGAAACGTCCCAAAATGCAGCGTGGACTCACCACATTTTTACTGTAAAAACGGACTTATTTTTGCATATTTGCCTAGCTGTGGATATTAAACCGTAGCTCAGACGGCACATGGGGAAATCTACCAAACCTATACATTTTTTAAAACTTGACCCCAAGGGGAATCCTGGAGGTGGTGACTTGTGTGGCTCCCACCAGGTTTGTTTACCCAGAATCCCATGCAAACATCAAACTTTATCAAAGGAAATAAGAAAATACATTTTCCTCACATGTCTGTGATGGAAAGTTCTGGAATCTGTGTGGATCTTCAGAATTCCATCCACTCAACATTTCCCAAAGTCTCCTGATAAAAATGGTACCTCACTTGCATGGGTAGGCCTATTTCCCGCGGCAGGAAATAGCCCACAACGCAACATGGGCACATCACATTTTTACAGTGAACACTGACCCTTTTTTGCAAAGTGCCTAACTATGGATTTTGAACCCTAGCTCAGCCGGCAACAAGGGAAATCTAACAAACCTATACATTTTTAAAACCTAGACAGCCAGGGGAATCTAGTATGGGGTGAAATGTGTGGTTCTCACCAGGTTCGATTACCCAGAATCCCTGACAAACATCAAACTTTCTAAAAACAAATATATATATATATATATTCCTCACATATCTGTGATGGAAAGTTCTGGAATCTGCGTGGATCCACAAAATTCCATCCGCCCCATATTTTCCAAAGTCTCTTGATAAATATGATACCTCACTTGTGTGGGTAGGCCTATTGCCCGGAACAGGAAACGCCCCAAAAAGCAGTGTGGATTCGCCACATTCTTACAGTAAAAATTGACCCATTTTTTTCAAAGTGCCTGGCTGTGGATTTTAAACCCTAGCTCAGCCAGCATCTAGGGAAATCTAGCAAACCTATACAAACTAGACACCCAGGGGAATAGAGGATGCGGTAACTTGTGTGGGTATCACCAAGTTCTGTTACCCAGAATCCCTTGCAAACATCACACTTTGTCAAAAAATATATTTTCCTCATATTTCTGTGATGGAAAGTTCTGGAATCTGCATGGATCCACAAACTTCCACAAACCCAGCATTCCCCAAGTCTCCCAATAAAAATGGTACCGCACTTGTGCGGGTAGGCCTAGTGTCCCAAGAAGGAAACAGCCCAAAACGCAGCGTGTACTTACCACATTTTTACAGTGAAAACTGACTATTTTTTTGCAAATTGCATGTCTGTGGATTTTGAACCATAGCTCAGCCGGCACCTGGGGAAATCTGCTAAATGTATACATTTTTTAAAACTAGACAGCCAGGTGAATCCAGGATGGGGTGACTTGTGTGGCTCTCATTAGGTTCTCCTACCCAGAATCCCTTGCAAACATCAAACTTTGTCAAAAAATACATTTTCCTTACATTTCAGTTATGCAAAGTTCAGTAATCTTTGTGGATCCACAAACCCAGCATTCCCCAAGTCTCCCGATAAAATTGGTACCTCACATGTCTGGGTAGGCCTAGTGTCTCTAGAAGGAAACTGCCCAAAACACAACATGGACTCACCACATTTTTACAGTGAGTACTGATTCTTTTTTTGCAAATTGCCTAGCTGTGGATTTTGAATCATAGCTCAGCCAGCACCTAGGGGAAATCTGCTAAACCTTTACATTTGTTTAAAACTAGACACTTGAGGAATCCAGGAGAGTGTGACTTGTGTGGCTCTCACAAGATTCTGTGAGAGTGGATTTTAAACCCTAGCTCAGCCAGCACCTAGGGAAATCTCACAAACCTATAAATGTTTTAAAACTAGACACCCAGGGGAATAGAGGATGGGGTGACTTGTGTGGGTATCACCAAGTTCTGTTACCCAGAATCCCTTTCAAACATCAAACTTTGCCCAAAAATAAATTTTCTAGACATTTCTGTGATGGAAAGTTCTGGAATCTGCGTGGATCCACAAACTTCCACGAATCCAGCATTCCCCAAGTCTCCCGATAAAAATGGTACCACACTTGTGTGGGAAAGGCTTAATGTCCCCAGAAGGAAATAATCCAAAATGCAGCGTGGACTCACCACGTTTTTACAATGAAAACTGACACTTTAATTGCCTAGGTGTAGATTTTGAATCCTAGGTCACCTAGGGAAATCTACTAAACCTATACATTTTTAAAAACTAGACACCCAGGGGAATAGAGGATGGGGTGACTTGTGTGGCTCTCACCAGGTTCTGTTACCCAGAATCCCTTGCAAACATCAAACATTGTTCAGAAATACATTTTCCTCACATTTCTGTGATGGAAAGTTCTGGAATCTGCGTGGATCCACAAACTTCCATGAACCCAGCATTCCTCACGGCTCCGATAAAAATGGTACCGCACTTGTGCGGGTAGGCTTAGTGTCCCATGAAGGAAACGGCCCAAAACGCAGGGTGCACTCACCACATTTTTACAGTGAAAACTGACTCTTGTTTTGCAAATTGCAAATCTGTGGATTTTGAACCATAGCTCAGCCGGCACCTAGGGAAATCTGCTAAAGGTATACATTTTTTAAAACTAGAAAGCCAGGGGAATCCAGGATGGGGTGACTTCAGTGGTTCGCTTACCCAGAATCCCTTGCAAACATCAATGTTTCTCAAAAAATAAATTTTCCTTACATTTCTGTGATGGAAAGTTCTGTAATCTGCGTGGATCCACAAACTTCACAAACCCAGCACTCCCCAAGTCTCCCGATAAAAATGGTACCTCTCTTGTCTGGATAGGCGCTGGGGTCGGGAATGCTGCTACTGCTCGAAAAGATAGGTCTTGAGGAGTTTTCTGAAGGTCAGCAGGTCTTGGGTCTGCCGTAGGTGGATGGGGAAGGGGTTCGAGGTCTTAGCGGCGAGGTGGGAGAACGAGGTGGGTCACTCTTTGGAAGCGGAGGACTGTGGTGAGGGCGAGGGTGGTGTAGCGGAGTTGGCGGGTGGGGGTGTAGAAGCTGAGTCGTCTGTTGAGGTACATTGTTCCAGTGTTGAGGAGTGCCTTGTGTGCATGGGTTAGGAGCTTGAAGGTTATCCTCTTGTTGACCGGGAGCCAGTGCAGGTCTCTCAGGTTGGGTGCGGTGTGGCTGCGGCAATGGATGTCAAGGATCAGGCGTGCAGATGCGTCCTGGTTGGAGCCATCTCAGGAGTTTGCCCGAGGCTCCTGCGTAGAGTTCGTTTCCGTAGTCAAACCTGCTGCTGACGAGGGCCTGGGTGACCGTTCTTCTCGTTTCAGTGGGGGAATCCGCTTGTAGATCCTGCGGAGCATGCGGAGGGTGTTGAAGCAGGAGGAGGAGAAGCGTTGACCTGTTTAGTCATGGAGAGGATGGAGTCGAGGATGACCCCTAGGTTGTGTCGGGGTGGTTCCCAGTGCGGTCGGCCACCAGGAGTCGTCCCAGGACGAAGGGGTGGATCCGAGGATGAGGACCTCTGTCTTGTCCGAGTTCAGCTTCAGTCGGCTGATCCTCATCCATTCAGCGACGGTCTTCATTCGTGAAGGTTGGTTTTGGTGGTGTGGGGGTCCTTGGTGAGGGAGAGGATCAGCTGGGTGTCATCAGCGTAGGAGATGATGTTGAGGTTGTGCCGACAGGCGACCTGGGCGATGCCATGTAGATGTTAAACCCTTGCATGCTGATGACGGCCCCCAGCCGTCATGCACTACAGTGCTCGTGTGCTGATGACGGCTGGGGGCCGTCATGCCCGCACCCGCGCTGAAATCTTCAGCACAGGAGCGGAATCGCGGCAGCATGGAAGGGGTTAAACAGAGTGGGGCTGAGGGATGAGCCCTGGTGTACATCGCAGATGATCTTGGTGGCTTCGGAGCGGAAGGGGGGAAGGCGGGCACTCTGTGTTCTGCCGAAGAGGAAGGAGGTGGTCCAGTCCAGGGCCTTCTCTTGGATCCCGGCGTTGTGGAGGCGTGTTCATAGTGTGTGGTGGTAGACCGTGTTGAAGGCGGCTGACAGGTCCAGGAGGATGAGGGCTGCCGTTTCTCCGTTGTCCAGCAGGGACTTGATGTCATCGGTGGAGTAGATGAGGGCAGGGTCGGTGCTGTGGTTGCTGCAGAACCCGGACTGGGAAGGGTCCAGGATGTTGTTCTCATCAAGTTAGCGGGTCAGTTGTTAGTTGACGGTCTTCTCGATGACCTTTGCCGGGAACGGGAGCAAGGGGATGGGCCGGAAGTTCTTTAGGTCCTTGGGGTCCGCCTTGGTTTTCTTGAGTAAGGCGTTGATCTCGGCGTGCTTCCAGCTCCCCAGGAAGGTTGCTGTCTCGAAGGAGGTGTTGATGACTTTCCGGAGATGGGGTGCAATGGCTGTGCTGGCTTTGTTGAAGATGTGGTGTGGGCATGGGTCTGACGGAGATCAGGAGTGGATGGTGTTCATGATCTTGATGGTCGTTGTTAATGTTGGTCCAGGAGAGCAGGCTGTTGGTGCGGATGGTGGTCGTGGGGGCGGAGGTCTCAGTGGTTGTCGGGCGGTCGTGACGTTGAAGCTGTCATGGATGTCTGCGATCTTGCGGTGGAAGAAGGTGGGCAGCGAGTCGCACCGGTCTTGCGAGGGTGGGATGTCGTTGGTGTTGGAGCTGGGGTTAGAGAGTTCCTTCACGATGTTGAAGAGCTCTTTGCTGTTGTGCGCGTTGTTGTCTAGGCGGTCTTTGAAGGAGGCCATTTTGGCAGATCTAATGAGGTGATGGTGTCTGCGGGTTGGGTTCTTTTGGGCCACATGGCTGTCCGGTGTTCGTTCACAGAGCCAGATCTTCTCCAGCTTTCAGCAGGTTTGCTTGGAGGGCCGGAGATCTTCAGTGAACCAGCTGGATTTCATGTTGGTGTGACTGTTGGAGGGTTTCTTGATTGGGGCGAGGGTGTTGGCACAGTCGTTGATCCAATGTCTGAGGTTGCGGGCGGCGGTGTCGGGGTCGGTGGGTGGGCTCTGGGCGAGGGTGGTGGTTAGCTGGTCTTCAGTGACTTTGCTACAGCAGCGGTGAGGCACCTGTTGGGTGCGGTGGTGCGTGGTGGGATTCTTGAAGGTGGAGTGAATGCAGAGATGGTCAGTCCAGTGGAGTTCGGTGGTGTGGTTGAAGGAGACGTGGGAGCTTGCGGAGCAGGAGGGGTCAAGCGTGTGACCGGTGGAGTGGGTGGGTGTTGTGACGAGTTGTCTGAGTCCGAGGTTGGATAGGTTGTCGATCTAGGTGGTGGAGTTGGTGTCATTGTTGTTCTCGAGGTGGAAGTTCAGGTCCCCGAGGAGGATGTAGTTCATGGAGGCGAGGGCTTCCACATTGGGGCCATAGGTGTTGATTATTGTGAACACTGTTCCCGACAAATTCCCCTGTACCAGTGTGAAGCGCCCTAGGTGATCAGATTCTGTCGAAATCAGCTTAAATAGAGTCACCCTTTTTTTACAAGAATCATTACCCCTCTGGCGTAGCTGGAGTACGAGGCGGCTGCTTTTACCATTGCCCAACGACCACCAATCCTGCACTCACAACCAGCGTCAGGTGTGTCTTTTTGAAAGTGCCAGTTGCGCCCGATGTCTATCAAGGTATGCAAACACCTGTCTGATCTTCTTGGGATTATTTAGTCCCCTCACATTCCATTTCATCAGTCTGATATCACCCTCCATTAGCCTAATGTCATTGTGGATCGAAGTTGTCATGCGTCCACTACCCAGTGCTCAATGGCCTGCGTAACCATATTATCCTGCTGTACCAGTTGTGTCATACCACTTGAAAAATATAACAAACCCCACCCACCCACACCTACTTCAGCATCCCAATCATGCCAAGGACAAATCCCAAATAACTTTGCATGAAACATAGCAACCATTTTGTGGAATAACCACATGGGGGGCGACCAGGTCCCCATGTCCCACCTGCAGGGCAGGTGTGGCTGGGCATACTTTCCTAGGACCCACCGTCTTACACATTGCATCTCCTTTAGCCCAGCTCCTCACATGAATAGTAGGAGTCCCTACCCACAACCAACATTCTATTTAAAAAACAAGACTCTGAAATAGGCCCACAGTCTACGAACATAATACAATGATGGGGTGAGTAAACTTTTGTTACGATACCCGCCCTCATAACTTGCCTCGAAAACCAGTGTAGATGTTCCTACTGAGTGTCTATAACATCTTAAACATAGTACTGACAAGGCTACACCTCCCCCTCCCCACATCAGCCACTGTCCGCAGTCTCATTTACAAAACAAAGGACAAGAACAAAAGCACTTACAGTCCATCGGGTCATCCAGTTTGCAAGTACAAGTAACCCTCTTGCACTCTATAAACCGCCCTTGTGTGTCCCGGAATACACAAAGATTCCACTTGCGAGGCATTACCTTACCACCTTACGAGAGTCACTGTGAAGCTATACCTGGAAAACATACAGCTTTCATTCCTCCGTATCTGATCTCTCCAAGTGCGTAGGTATCGCATCGCTCCTCGCTGCTTTTCTTCTAGCGTGAATTTGCTTCAGGAAGTCCTGCGCTACTTTGGGAGATTGCAAAATCTTCACCTTGCATTCCACCTTGATCCTCAGCCTAGCGGGATATGACATTGCATATGGAATCTTCAGGGCGCACAATTTCTTCTTCACCTTCATGTATTCCTTATGGGCCATCTGCACCGCCATGGTGAAATCAGGGAAGAAAGACACCTTATTTCCTTGGTAGCACGTGTTTTGCTTTTCCCTCTCCAGTCTAAGGAGAGTGTCCCGGTCTCTGTACTTTAAGATCTTTGCTACTATGGGGTGCGGTGGCACACCCGGAGGTGGCTTGGGCACCAACAAGCGGTGCGCACATTCCACAATCAGTACCTGCAAGAGATTTTCCGCTCCAAACATGTCCTTCAGTGCGTCCTCGATTTAATCCTCCAATTGGCCTGTATTTATGCTCTCAGGGACACCCTTTATTCGTAGGTTTCCCCGCTGAGAGCGCACCTCCAAGTCTTCATTTTTTCCCTGATGATCTCCAGCAGCTTCTTCATTTCTTGACACTTGTTGTGGAGTGCGACTCATCTTCAATGGCTGAAATGCGGTGCTCTGCTGTCGTAAGTCTTTCTCCCAGCTTGTCTAATGTGGCCGCCATTTTGTCCATCCTAAGAGATAAATTGGTTATCTTGCCATCTATGACCTGGAAGCTTTGTTGCATAGCCTGCAGTGTGGCCTCCAACCTGGAGTTATGCGACTGAGGCTGCTCCAGCTCGGTGTCCGAATGTGTTCCCACTGGGTGATTCGAGCGGCGAGATTCAAATGAAAGTTTCGGCTGATGTTTGTCAGTCTTCCTCATAGTGTATTGTTGGAGGACAGTTGCTGAGAATATTGCCCAGGCTCTACTCACAGCTGCCACTTGTCTCAGCTCTGTGTTGCGATTCCACACTTTTTTATTCCCTGCAATGAATTCCAGTTCCTGGACTACCGCACAAGTCGGCGCTAGTCCTCGCCCGACCGTGTCTTTGATACAGGCCTTCGGCTGCTGTACCATTTGCACACACCAGCTCCACTGTTTAGATGTCACCAACCAGCAGTCCCGGCCCCCTAAGTATGGAACCGGCAGCCGCAGTCAAGAGCTTAGGCCTATATGTGGATAATAAATTATCCACGGAAAAACAGGTTTCCACTGTAGTGGGCACCCGTATAGGCCTCCTAAAACAACTAAGGAAGATCTCGGCATTGCTTTCATTCCCTACTTTGAGACACGTGGTCTCAGCCACAATTCTGGCTAGGCTGGACTACGGGAACTCCCTATACCTAGGCCTGCCTCAGCGGCTGCTGGAAAAGCTTCAGGGAGTTATGAATGATGCAGCTAGGCTCATATTCAAAAAACCCAGGACTGCCAACGCCTCTCCCCTGATGCGGGAGCTGCACTGGCTCCCAATACGTCAGCGAATTGTATTCAAGGGATTGTGTACTGCTCACAAGGCTCTGCACGGCAAAGCACCCAAATATTTGAAATCCCGAATATCCCCCTACACACCGGGTAGGACTTTGCGCTCGTCGGATGCCACTTTCCTGTCCCAATCTCGCTTCAAGCTGACCACGGTGGGGGGCCGTGCGTTCTCCAACGTGCTTCCAGCTTTGTGGAATAAATTGGATTCAGATCTCAGGAAGGAAAGTAGTTTACTTCCCTTCAGAAAAAAACTAAAAACTGTGTTGTACAAACAAGCATGGAGTAGCTTTTAGGTGCACAGCCTTTCTTTTTGTAACATCTCATTACGTAACATCTTTCATGTAAATCTGGACAGACAGCGCTTAGAGACCCCTGTGGTTATAACGCGCCATACAAATTAAATAAATAAATAAATGTTCCCAATGCTATTTCACCAGGCACGTTGTCCAGTGCACTCACTGCTGATGATCCAGCCGCCTCACATAACCAGAGCAGCGGCGCCCGCGGATTGCCGCTGGAGGGCTCAGCAGTCACTAAGATGTAGTCCCCCACACCGCTTCAGATGCGCTCTACTTTAGCACCACCAACGCAGTCAGCAGAATTTTACCCACACTCCTGTGGTTAAAGAGCTCCCCACGCTAGGTGCTCTGCGTTTCTCAAATTGTACGGAGACGGGTGGCACAAGATCACATCACGCCTCGTCATACAACACCGGTCCGATCTTTGCTCCCCGCCTCCGTAGCGCGATCCCTGGGCACACACACCCCCACAGCTGCAGCTCCTGTGTGTGTGATGTGCCAACATGGAACACAGTCACAGGCAGTCTGTAGTTGCGCCGCTTTTGCTTGCGATGGCCACACCCTGCAACACCGTCCGTGGTGCTTCCACCCTGCGCCGCTGCTAAACGATTACAGCCAACAGCCAATTCTCCACTTGCCTGTCAGAGCTGCTCACGAATGGGTCCACCACTACAGCCTTGTCTCCGGAGCGGCAGGGAGCACACCGCCCTGCTCCATGCTGTGTTACGGTTTAGCTCAGGTATGCCGCCATCTTATTTGCAGCAGATCACGCAGGCTAGTCTACAAACTCCCGATTAAGGCTCATCGATGTTGCAGCACGATACTGCTGCTTACTGGGTGGTTTCACTTAAGTTCTGCTATTTAGTGCTGTCGTTTGAAAGGTCAATGGATGTCAGGTCCGTAGATTACTGATGGATTATTAGTGTGGCCATCTTGCCTCAAGCTCGCTGGCGCCCCCCCCTCCCCCAGTTACCTGTTTTATTTGCCTCCAATTGATAGATTAGGGGCATGTCATGTCAAAGCAATCCAATATTCATATAATAAAGTATTATTTGTGTGGTTTAACAATATATTTATTTAACACTGTCAACCAGACAAAATAGCAGCTAAAGGAAGATTTATTTCAGTGATAAGCCTTCGTCCAGTTAATGTGTTTGAAGTTGACATTATTAGGGAAATCAGTTACATTGATTGAAGAGTCACATGTCTACCAACAGTTACAACAGCCAGGAAAAGAGTTTCTTAGCATGGTAATCATTCTCTTGGATATGCAGTCTTTGATTCATTCTTTCTTAGCCTCTACACTGTAGAGATCAGCACGTTTTTGAAAGTGTATGGGAATTTGCTGACGTACATCTGTCAAATACTGTAAATCTGTATAAAAGAAAAGTAGGAACACAAAACACAGTCAATTTGACCCAAAATTCAACATCTAATTCTTTCTTATAATTTGGCTTGCACAATATGTTAGTTCCTGAAATACAGCCTTTACACTAGTAGGGCCTTGTAACTGGTATTTATTTTTAATTTTCACAGAATAAAAAACGTGTTAATACCCTAGGTAACATCAAGCTGGAGTCAAAATTGAGTTTATAAATAGACATTTTAAAAGTAATAGACTGCAGATTATCAGACAATGGCAGCAATCATATATTCCAAACTAATTTTAAAAGGATGTCTCATAATACGTACTGATTAATTGTTACCATCCTAGGAAAACTCAGGTTATTACACATTCTCAAGATCAAAGTGTTGAGACATCTAGGTAGCCAAATAGCTCAATTTGTCAGGTTCTTTGGAAGAAAAAGGATCAGTCATGGAAAGGAACACAGTTACCTATTACTTAACTTATCATCAATGAATATCCATTCAGCTTTCCACTACATCAAAATAAAACATGAACATCAAGTACCTACAAATACATTAATGCAATATTACTTTAAAAAAAGAAATATAGTATATATCTTCTTACTTTGTCTTTATTCAATCTTTCAAATGCAGATCATAAAAGATATGCAAACAAATACTATAAAAACTGAAATATTAAAAAAATCTATGATAAAAACCCTTTGGTAACTTACATTCAGTGGAATAAAGTGCTTGGATCATAATTTAGAAGCTCAAGATAGAAACTCAAGATAAAAATGGCTGCATGTTGGACGGCTAAATTCTCATCCCCCAGCAACAGCTTTAAGAAATTTTAAGTGCATAGGTCGAGCTGCTGGTTCCTTATTCTTGAATTTCCCAGGCGTCAGGCTGCATCCGGAAACCTTTGCTTTGCTGAGTAATACCAGGGGTGTAACACAGGCCCCTGCAGCCCCCGCGGTGTGGGGGGGCCACAAGCTCCAGGGGGGCCCCTCGGCACTGCCCTCTGGTCGTAGAGCTCCTGATTGAGCGCAGAGGGGGCCCCTCTGCGTACCGTGCAGGGAGGCCCTCTCAATTTTCATTACGCCAGTGAGTAATACCCCTGGCACGTGCCATTGGATGGCTCCATTCGGCTCAGAGTGACGTCTTCAGCGTCAGTTATGACGTCGCTGCACCTATATAGGCACCACCCAGGCACGCGGACGTCGGTATGTTTTGTTTTTTTCCACTCTAGAAGCGCAGAGCTAAGAAGTAATTGGTGTAGTTGTGTGCAAAACTAGGCCACTGAAAAGGGAAGTAACCCTAGCCCTACAACATTAGTAGGCAAAGGATAGAGGCATGGGTGGGGCTGTAAGGAATTTGCAGCTAGATAGAATCCCCACCAGATAATGCGTTCCTGAAGAAAAGTAACGTGTTCATCTAATAGAGACTTCTAGCTGCAGATTCCTTACCTTTGAATTAGATACCCAAGCCATACCATCCTGGCAGTGGGTTGCGGACCAATTCCTACACTAGGAAGTCCTGCAGGACCGAATAGGCAAAGTGCCAGTCCTTGCAGACCTGACTGTCCAGGCAGTAGTGTTTGGCAAACGTGTGCAAAGATGCCCACGTTGTTGCCTGACAGATGTCCAGAACTGGGACACCCTGAGCCAAGGCCGTAGTCGCAGCCTTGCCCCTGGTGGAATGGGCCCTTAATCCCTCAAGAGGCTGCTTCTTTGCCAGGGCACAGCAGATCTTGATGCAGAGAATGACCCAGTCAGAGATGGTTCTTTTCTGTACCGCCCTTCCCCACAAACAGTTGGCCGTCCACTCGGAACTCTTTTGTGCAGTCAAGGTAGAACAACAACACTCTTTTTGGGTCCAGTCAGTGGAGAGGCTCCTCCTCTTTAGAGGGATGCGGGGAGCAAAGGAGGTGGGCAACGTGATGATTGACCCAGAATGGAGTCACAACCTTTGGTAAAAAGGAAGCCCGGGTGTGGAGCACCACTTTGTCTGGAAAAGACATCAGATAGGGAGGCGTGCAAGATAACACCTGCAGATCACTCACCCTCCAGGAAGAACAGCTGGAGGGGACAGTTATGTAAAGGCTCGAAGGGAGCCCACATTAGGTACGTGAAGACCAAGTTAAGGACCCACTGTGGCATAACAAAGGCATGGATGGAAACAAGTAAGCCCGCCCTTTTAGAAACCTATGTACAATCAGAGACTTAGAGAGAGAGGGCTGGTCTGGCAGTCACAAAAAAACAGAAAGAATAGAGAGGCAACCCTTGAGAGTCCCAAAGCAGAGCCCTGCTGGGCAAGGGTTAAAATGAATAAAAGGACAATGTAAAGAGAAGCAGAAAGAGGATCTATAGACCTTTCTATACAATACAATACAAATTTCAACCAACGGCAGGCTTATACCGTCAGTGGCGAGCTGCCTGGCAGCCAAAATAATGTTACATACTTTGGGAGGAAGGTCAAAAGCCATTAACTGCTGCCGCTTAATTTCTACATATGGAGGCGCAGAGTTGACAGGTTCCGGTTGAGAACCCTCCCCTGTTGCTGTGATAGAAGATTCTCCTGACGGGGTAGCCTAATCGGAGGATCAATGCTCATTTTCAGAAGCTCTGGATACCAGACTTTCCTCACCCAGTCCGGAGCCACAAGAATGACTTGGGCCTGGTCGCTCCTGGTCTTCTTCAGAACCCTGGGCAGGAGTGGAGCAGGAGTACAGTAGCCTGAGCTCTTCCCTTGCCAAAACGTGTCGTTGAGCGATAGCCGCTTTGGAAACTACAGCAGACAGCACTGATGATACTGCACGTTCTCTTCAGAGGCAAACAAATCTAACCAAGGTTCTCCCCACTGCTGAAAGCGATCTTGTGCCACTTCCGACTAGAGATGCCATTCATGATCTGCTAGGCATCGACGGTGGAGTTTGTCCGCCCTGAAGTTCAGAGAATCTGCCAGGTGTTGAACCACCAGGATTATGCCCTGCTGTCCCAACCATGTACAAAAGCGCAGGGCCTCCCAAAAAAGGGTCCACAACCCACCCTGTCCTGCTTGTTGTAGTACTACATGGCAGTGGTGTTGTCCGTGAACATCTGCACTAACTTACCCTTGACAAAGGGAAGAAATGCTTTCAATGCCAATCGAATTTATGTGGAACCCTGGCTCCATCGGAGACCAGAGTCCCCTGATCTACCAAATGTCTGCCCCATCCCAGAAGTGATGCATCCGTCACGACTGTGAGATCTGGTTGGGGAAGGGAGACGTGTTTAACGTTGACCCAACTACGTTCGTTAACCATCCCTGCATATATTTTCCAGCTCCTTCTGAGCTTTGAACAATATCGGTGTGATTTCCCTGATGCTGTGGCCACTGGAACTTCAAGTCCCACTGCGGAGCCCACACACACCACTTGGCATGCTTTACCAACAGGATGCAGGAGGCCATGAGGCACAACAGCCTTACATTAAGTCTTACTAAAATCCAGGATAGAGGCTGAAACCTCAGAATCATAACCTGAATATCCTGGACTCGCTGTTTGGGAAGATAGACCCAAAACTGCACTGTGTCCAGAACAGCTCAGATGAAAAGGAGCGCCTGAGAAGGAGTGAGGTGCAACTTCTGCATGTTTTAGAGCACCCCAGTGAATGCAGGAGGTTTGCCATAGTCTGAAGGGGGGAGATGACAGCCTGGGGTGAGGACGCCTTTAATAGTCAGTCATTGAGGTAGGGGAAGACAGACACCCCTAACCTGCACATAGAAGCTGCGACCACCGTCATCACCTTGGTGAACACCTGAAGGGCACTGGTAAGGCCGAAGGGGAGCACAGTAAACTGAAAGTGCTCAGGGCCCACATTGAACCGCAGCTAATGCCTGTGACCAAGCAGGATGGGGATGTGAAAATACGCATCCTGAGGTCCATCCAGTCTTCTAGGTCTAGGGCAGACAGGACCTGAGCTACAGTGAGCATCTTGAATTTCTCCTTCTTGAGGAAGAGATTTTTGGTCCGAAGATCTCAAATGGGTTGCATCCTTTGTTCTTTGGAATCAGAAAGTATCAGGAATAACAACCACTGGCCACTTCTGAAACTAGGACCCTTTCTATAGCTACCTTGGCCAAAAGAGCTGTAATTTCCTCCTGGAACAATTTTAAATGATCCTCTGTGGACCATTCCTGATTTGGCAGAATGGGAGGAGTAAAAGAAAGGAAAGGAAGAGAATAGCCCTCCTGAATGATCTGCAAGACCCATTTCTAGAATGTTAAGGATCTCCAGTGGGGGAGATGATGATGGATTGTCCCGCAAACTGGAGTGGTGTGGGCTTGGAGAGTCAGTTAAGGAATGCTTGGAGGCTGTGGCTGCGGCTGCGGCTGCCGAGGCCAGGGTGGCTAATGACTTCTGGCTTCCTTTCCTACGCCGGAATGAACCGCGTCCACATCAGAAGCCTGTGCAGGATGGTAGCTGGGATAGGGGGGACGTGGCTGGAAACCCCTTCCGTTGCCACAAAAGGAGTGAAAGGTAGACTGGCCACAAGGAGTAGAAGAGAGGCCCAAGGATCCAGCCGTAGCTCAAGAGTCCTCGAACCTAACTAGGGCCAAATCTGCCTTTTCCCCAAAAAGGCGGGTTTCAGCAAAGGGCATGTCCACCACCCTAGAAGCCAGCTGTCCTAAGCCAGCGTGGAGTCTCAAGGCCATCAAATCCGTTGTAGGAAGGCCACACCTTAATATTAATTTTGCTGCATCTCTTCCATCCTTAACTGCCACAGAAAGCACAGCCTGGGCCTCCTCCGGGACTTGTGGCAACACTTGAGCAACGGTATCCCAAAGGGAGTGGGAGAAACGGCCCAATAAACGCACAGTATTCACCGACCTTAATGCCGGGCTGGAGGAAGAAAACAATTTCTTTCCAAATGAATCCAGACGCTTCAATTCCCTATCCGGGAGAGCGGAAGGGAACGCGCTCTGTGACGTGGAGGCCTGCACCACCAAGCTTTTATGGGTGAGGTGTTGGCTGAAGAACTTTGGGTCGTCCGGAGCTGGGTGATGGCAGCAGGTGATTGTCCTATTCACAGGAGCCCCTGTGCTAGGCTTGGACCACGCGCCTAGAAGGACATTGGTAAGCGCTTCATTAAAGGGCAAAAGGGGTTCTGAGGTGGAAGTCCAAGGCCAAAGCACTTCAGTCAGGAGATTAATCTTGACCTCCATTGAGGGCAGCTCAGTCCAAGGACCCCGGCTGCCCTCTTAACCTCCATGGCATAAGATGCCCTCTCTTCCATAGCCACAGTTGGCGGAGGGAGCATGCCTGTATCTGGAGTGTCCATTCTACTGGCTTCCCCAAGTTCCCCATACCAGTCTAACTGTTCTGCAGAGTCATCCTGGTGTTCCAGAGGGTCCTTAGACCTTTCCCATTCTTCTCCCGAGCCATACACATCAACAAAGTGTTCAGGCGACAACATAGTACCCCTGAGTTCAATCAACGTCTGATTTGGCGTCGACTGATGTTGTTCCGACTCCATGTCGTCTGGGATAAGGATGGGGCTGGCACCACCGATAGGCATGGGCAGCCCTGCAGGCACCGACTTCGGATCCGACGCTAGGGGAGGTCGTGGTGGCATGACTGGTGTTGACCCAGATCCATTATCGGATCTCTGAGGCCCCATCAGCGCCGTGGCCAGAGCTGAAGGCATCAAATCAGATGGGGCCCCTTCCTACCCCACGGGCCGAAGGTTCACCAGAGGGGTCGGCACGTCGCATGGACTCATAGAACTCCTTGATCTAAGCGGGGGTCGCGCTGGTTCCTGGAAAAGGAGGAAGGCGCATAGTGGACCCTGGCTCTTGCTCTGTGCCTAGAGCGTCAGTGCTCCTTATCTGCTTCGCCGATGGATGACAGTCGAGGTGAAGATGAAGAACCCTTGGACTTTTTCTTTTTCTTGTCCCTTTCCCCTGAGTTTTCTGATGACCTTGAGTGGGTTGAAGAGGACTTTGGGCTCCGAGAGCGGTCCTGCGACGTCCTCTTCCTCGATCTGGACTGGGACCTCCACGGAGTCTTGGTTGATGGTGTCGGCTGTTGGACCGCAAGGAGCTTCAAAGCCAGCTCCTATAAGGTCTTAGGAACCACGGCCCATCAGTCCGAACATGACTTCATTTTTTTTTTAATTTAAAGTTTTATTGTTTTATTGCAAGGAAATACAGCAAGGCATTATAATAAACAACACACAAAAACACAAGAAAAAAAAAGCAGAATGTCATCAAAAAAGAGAAAAGAAGAGCAAGTTATATGACAAGATTTTAGCAGAAAACAGATTAGAATAGCAACTATAGAGTACATAAAATTAAATCAAATCCACTCGGCAATTGGTGCCCATATTTTTTCCCCCATGATTCTTTTTTTTACCCCCTTGAGCTTATAGATAGCAGATTCCATATTAAACATAAAAAGTAATTTTTCCTTCCACATAAAGAACGTGGGGGGATCCTGACTAATCCATTCTTTGGTGATACAAGATCTAATTGCGGCCATACATAGAAAAAGAAAATAAGAGATTGGTCTAGGCCGAGTAGTAGTGTAATCTATACCAAGCAATACTAATTCATTAGTTACCTTTATATTACATTACAAAATAATAGACAAAAAAGTTTCAATTTGTTGAAACAGCGATGATAATTTAGGACAGAAAAAAACCATATGCAATTCATCAGCTGCATACAATCCACATCGGCTACAATTCGTACCTGCCGACGTACTCCATTTAACTACTTTTTTAGGAGTATAATAAAGGTTGTGAATACACATGAAGTGTTGAGATTTCATCATCCCAGTTATAAGACATTCTGCAGCCATTCTTATTGACAATAAAATATCAACATCTACTATGCCTAGACTGTTGGCCCATTTAGTCTGACATTGACCTAAATCATCACCAAATTCCTGCATTAGGCTTGAATATATAGCACCTATCCGAGGTTTTCTTTGTAAAAGCTCTAATAAAGAATTTTTAATCGGTGGAATAGCGGGATGGCCCTGTAAGAAGCTACGAAGTTGTAGGTATTTAAAAAAATCATTTCTTCCCACAGAAAAATTGGTCATTAAATCCTGAAACGAAATCATTTGCCCATTACAAAATAAATCACCCAGGTGCTTTATTCCTTTCTGCTGCCACCTATACATAGTTAGATCATAAAAAACTTCTGGAAATAGCTCCATTGATATAAGAGGAGTGTAGAAATTTAATTTCGCTAATTTAATATGTTTTCGAATTTTCTGCCAGACTCCAAAAGCAGATTTCAAAGTCTTATATTTAGTTTTTTTGTGATAACTGGGTTCTACTATTCTCAAAAAACTACCCTTAACTTTCTCGCCCAAAATCATTTGGTAAATTGATGGGGTCTGGCATTCTGCAAGTTCAATTCTTTCATCCAAAATGAGAGGACCAATGTATTGTAGGACAGCAGAAAAATAATAAAAAAGAAAATACGGTACGTTCCAACCACCACATTCCTTGCTAAGAATCATTTTTTTTGCAGCTTTTCTATTGCGTTTATAGCCCCAAAGGAAGCGAAATGTGGTTCTTTCTAAAATTCTGAAGGAATGTAGTTGGAAATCCAGAGGAATTGTGCGAAATAAGTATAAAACCTTCGATAGAACCAGCATTTTTAAGATGTTGGTTCGGCCAAAGAGGGACAACCGTAGATGATCAAGACTTCAGATCGTGGTCGCGCACGAGACACCAGAGGCAGATGAGGTGAGGCTCGGTGACCGACATCGTGTGGGGACAAGCCCCACACAACTTAAATCCTGTCTTCCTCAATGACATCCTTTGCACACAATGGAAAAAGTCTAGGAGGTCGACAAAAAGTAGAGAAAAAGCCTGACAAAAAGCGACAGAGGGGTAGCTTATCCCAGATCGGCGCTTAACTGGCGCAGACAGAAAACAACCGACGTCCGCATGCATGGGTGGCACCTGTATAGGTACTGCAATGTCATAACCGACGCTAATGACGTCAAGCTAAGCCGAATGGAGCCACTCAACTGCACGTGCAAGGGGTATTGCTCAGGAAAAGTTTCCAGACCCAGCCTGACGCCCGGGAAAATTCAAAGGTAAGGAATCTGCAGCTAGAAGTCTCAGTCAGATACATCTAAATAGATTATTGTTAAAATAACATACTCCTCCTTTGTGCTAAAATGCTCTTTCAAAAACTAGCAACGGAAGACATATCTCACAATCGTTAAGTTGCAATAGAAAGAATAGAGCAGCTTTGCACTTTGAGAATTTATATCTATGCAAGAGCAGTAATAAAAACCACCTCGTATATGGCAGATAGTATCAACAACAAAATACAAAATGTAATAGAGTTTGGCTAGATTGCTCATCACATCGGCAGGTACTAATGGTTGCGGCGGAGTATTGGCTTAACGCAAAACATAATAGCCAGCAAATGGAACCAAACCGGAATCTGGCCATTAAGGTTCTCTCGCACACATTTGTCACATAGAATAAAGAAGAGGTAATTGCTGGGCCCATCTCAATTATGCAATAGTCTCTAACCAGGGGTTTAGCCACTTCCGTTAATTCCCTGGAAGCCTGACTATGCTTAAAAAAGCAACCCAGAACCTTATATTTATCCTTTTTCATGATGGTCTCTGGATGCTCAAACAAATGTACACAGCCAAGGGCTACGAAGCAGTCTTTGATATGTTTTAACCATGGAATTGCCAAACCACAGGCACAAGATAGACAATCTCTATGACTGACCGATTAAGTTCAGTTTCCTTTTTAGCCCATATTGGGCACAAGAGTACCAAAGGGGTGGCATTTATAGTATCCTGCACATACTCCATACCGAAATCCTGGTGCGGGAGAAATGATGAGTCGAGGGTAGGAATGCCTAATAACCGGTGGCAGAATCTATTCTCCTCTGTCTGCATAGCACGCACATCCCTGCATCCCCAAACACCCATTCCATAGGTTAGAATTGGCAAACATTTTCGATTGTATAGCTCAAGAATCGGTGCAATAGGTTTTTTGTCAATGGACAAAGACCCCTCGGGTTGCTGCTCTTCCAGCGCACAGCTCCTCCAACAGCGCTCCTAGGCAATGCCTCTGCCTACCACAGCCGCTGACCTTGGTTCGAGGCCATATGCCTAACCCTCGGACTGCTCTTGTCTGCCATCTTTCAACTTTATTTTCTTATTTCCTTACTGCCTACATTTAATTTTATTTCTTTACTGATTTTTATTTAATTCCTCCTCTCGCCGCTTGCTGCCTCCTTTCAACCGTTTTCCCCGCAGCTTGTGCTTCCGCGTGTTCCCGTCCTCCCCCTGGACCCTACTTAATGGCGGCCGCTGCACGCGGAGACTGGCAAGAACCCTACGGATACTGCTCTCCTAGCGCACAGCTCCTCCAACAGCGCTCCGAGGCAGTGCCTCTGCCTTTCAATGCCGCTGACCCCGGTTTGAGGCCCTGTGCCTCGCCCTGGGACTGCTCTGCTTTTTCCTCTACTCTTGCCTGCCATCTTTCAACTTTATTTTCTTATTTTCTTACTGCCTTTGTTTAATTTTATTTCTTTAATTATTTGTATTTAATTCTTGCTCCTCTCGGCGTTTGCTGCCTCCTTTCAGCTGCCTCCCGCGTGTTCCCGCTCCCGCCTGCCAGCTGTCCTGCTCTCCCCCGACCCCTACTTAATGGCGACCATGCGCAGCTGGCACGCCAAATGCAGGCCAAAGGCAAGCCCGTCTGTGCCTGTCCGTGACCCAACCATGACCCCAATGTGGGTTAATCACCACATTACACATCAAACCCACGGATAAGAACAATTTCTTCCACTATCAGAGTTATCATCCGTCCAACCTTAAGAACAACCTGCCCTATGGGAAAATTCTTGCCTATCCGGTGGAATTGCTCTAGGAGAGAGGGCTTCAAATTACATGCTGAGGGGCTAGTCAACAAACTGAGAGAGAGGGGATACCCTAGAAAATTGTTAAAACAGTCACTAAAAAGAGCATGGTTTACTCTGCGACAGCACTTACTAACAAAAAAGACAAAAAGGCAAACAGATCGAATTGTATGTGTGTCCACGTTTGGACCACACATACATCCCATTAAATAGATTATTGCGAAGCAACTGGTATCTGTTGGACTTGGCCCTCTTGGCAGGGTCATCCCTGAACTTTTTGCCTTCCTCCAATACTCTCTCTGACCTGTTTTTGTTGGTTTAATGACTCTGGGCACTTTACCACTGCGGACCAGTGCTAAAGTGCATATGGTCTCCCTATGTAAAATGTAACTGTGATTGATTTCCATGATTGGTTCATTGGGTTTACTGTCAGTCCCCAGTAAAGTGCACCAGGAGTGCCAGGGCTTGTGAATGCCAATACTGCTAGTGGGCCTGCAGCGCTGGTTGCGCCACCCACAGAAGCAGCCTTTTAAAATGTGTCTAGGGTCTGCCATTGCAGAACCTGCGTGCAGTCTGGTACTGTCATGCTGGCTGGGCAAGTGCACACACTTGCCAGCCTCTAAACCTTCCCTTAACTTCATATTAGTCACCCCTATGGTAGGCCCAAGGGCAGGGTGCATTGTAAGTGTAAGGTAGAACATGCTCTGATGTGTGTGGCATGTCCTAATAGTGAATTACTGCCAAATTCGTTTTTCACTATTGTAAGGCTACCTGTTCCCTTTAGGCCAGATGGGCTGCTGGAATTATTACACTCTATAATCCCAGCAGGCTCAGGGAACATGGTAGAAAATAAAGTTTAGTATGCCTGAACTCAGAATAATAAAATACTTCTTTTAGTAAAGTTTATTTTAATATCCTGTGTTTGCAAATGCTACTTTTAGAAAGTTAGCATTTGCTTGCCTAACCATTTCAGCCCGCCTCTGCTAGTATGTGTATCTGACTGTCTGGGATGTGTGAGTGACAGGGCAGGGGGATGACAGGTGGTGAATGCAAGGATTACACCTTAGTGGGAGGTAGGAGTGCCCCTGGACTCTTAATAGGGCTGTGCTCTGCCACCACAATGCTGGCTCCGCCCCCTGGGGAGCGACTGATGACTCAGCCTGCACCTGGCCCAGGAAGGGCGAAGCACTGTCATCAAGGTACTCCTGGCTGCCCCTGTCCACACAATGCTGGCTCCACCTCCTGTGGAGCATCTGATGTGCCTGCCCCTCACACTGAAAGCAGAAGCCAGAAGTACACCCAACAAGTGCTCGGAGACTGAAAGAAGTAATGCAAAGGCCCCCCTGGCCTGAAAAGACAAAAGAAATGCTGTATAAAAGTAGGAGCCCTGCTCCTTGTAAATCAGAATCCTGTTTCCCACAAAGAACCTCTGCCCAACTAGAAGGAGAAGAAGACGCTGGAAGGACTGGCCTGCTGCTTGCCTTGCTGAGAAAGGAGTGGAGAAGACTTTGAAAAGACTTTTCTGACTTGTACTTGAAACATTCTCCAAGGGCTTGTTGGAGCTGGCCCCCTGATCTGAACCCCAGGACTAGTGGGTTCTTGGTGCCTTTGCTCGTCCTGAAATTCGAGCCGTGTGTGCATCCCGCCGGAGCCAGACTGCGCCCCCATCGCCCCCTCCTAGGGCTGTGGCACTTGGGAGCTTGCCTGCCTTTGTCCCCGTGAGAGCCTCGCTCCGTTCGGAGTTGCTCTCTGCCCCCGGGCTAGGCTTCCTGCTCCTCTGCCCCTTGCCTGCTACTGGAGCGCGCTAAATCGCTCTCACCCCTCCCGTCGGAATTCCTCTCCGACGATCGTGATTTACGTCGGGTTCCACAGCTGCACGGGCCGTGCCCTGTGACCCCGCTTCGCTATCTCAGAGACTGATCAGGCCGCGCTGCCCCCACTGTGGAGACCCCCGCACCGCCGTGCTGAGGGTCGTGGGCCGTGCCTGCCTGATTGCATACGCCCGCTGACGTCAGGATCCAGAAGTGCTCCCAATCACCTGAGTCGCACTGACCCGTGCCGACTCTCACCAAGCAACCGCAACATTCTCCAAGTCCCTGATATCGGGCTCGGGGCCCGCAACTTGTTATTTCCCCATCCCTGGAGCTGATCGTGTCGGAAGGCCGAGGGATGAAGTCTACACCCCCCCCAGAGTCCTCACGGGTGAGTGAGATCCGAGCGCACACTTCCACCCTTCCATCTGGGACCCCTAGCCCCCTGACAGACGCCCTGCCCCTCAGAGCCTTCCCGCCGTTTGAGCCCGGCTCGCATCTAGCTCTGTCCCCGGTCCGACCCGAGCCGCTGGGATGACCCGTACGCGGCGTAGGCGTGCTCACGCCCGATGCATGAGCCGCGGTAGGGTCCGGGTCAATTTCCTCGAAGGGAGCGAGGGAAGCGCACCGGAGGCCAAAGGCTGGTCTGAGGCCCCCGAACTTGTGCAAAAGGTGCTTTGGAAATAACTTTGACAAAGAGAACTATTTTGAAAGTAATCTGAAGTAAAAAGAAACCTAGCTTGGAACTGTAACAGAAGAAACGCTTGCCTAATTACAATCTTGTGGCCTAATTTAAAAACATTATTATTGGTCTTGTGATAAGTCTTACCTGCATATTTATTTTTACATAAAGGAACATATTTTTATATATTCACAGCCTGGTGTCCATTTGTGGGGGGATTGGTACATTTTACTGTGTGTGTTATTACAAATGCTTAACTGAATAACGGCTAAAGAATAGCCTTGGCTGCTCACGCCACGCACCTAGAGGGTGAGCAAGGGTAATTCTAAGGGGTCATCCTTCGCCCTGACTTAGAGGAGAGGGTCCCTGCTTGTCACAAGTGAATACTTGCGCCAACCAGAGACCCCCAATTCTAACATTGGCAGCAGCGGAAGGATTTGCGAATTTGCATTTGTAGTTGATATACAGTGAATTGCTGATCACCACATAGTGAGAGCAGACCTATAACGCAGCCACAGATTTCCATTTTTTATAATTTTGCTGGGAGATCTCCATGTGTTTTTGAAACGTCATGCCTGGTTCAGTGAGGATGGAAAAGGCAGCAACCAGATGCCTGTCGCCAGAGGAGTTGGCAGACAGGGCAGCAGACATGGCACATGCAATGGAGATGGCAAAGTTAGCTGGACAAATAGAAATGGAAAAGCAAAAATTGGCAATGGAAGCGCAAAAACGCCAAAGAGCTCACTACTTGAGAATGAGAGAACTTGATTTGGAGCTTGAAGCCAGGAGGGCTTCAGCCCAACATCCAGAGATTTGTGTAGCTCACAGGTTGAGCTTTGCTGAGTTGGAGGTGGAGTCCAGCTCAGCTGGTGGCAGCAACATTCAAGTAGCTAGTGCTGACTGCATAGTGCGCCCACCTAGAGATATGGCACCTGACTTGGAGGGGGTTAACATACACCAGGAGGTTCAAGGGCATGAGGTAGCTCCAGTAGTGCGCAGCGTCCCTGAAGGGAATAGGGTAGCTGGCGTAGGAGTTCATGGTCCTAGTGGTGGGAGGGATTCCCCCATGGTTGAGGTCCTGGTGGGTGAGTGTAAGTACCGCCCAGAAGAGTGTGGGTTGTGTGACAGAGACAGTCCGCTACTGTCTGGCCAGTCTCAGGAGAATGGTGTGGAGTATGTGTGTGAGGCGCTGGATGGTGAGGTGAAGGATAGTTTGGTTAACCCTGCTAGGGGCTGTGTAATCCAATTGTGGGAGAGCATATTGTAAGTCCCAGTTTTTCAGAGCTATGCCAACACCTGTTTGAGAGTGAGTTCTCTGACCCCAGGGAGCTCACATTGGAGGCAGACCTTGTGGTGGATTCCAGAGGGTCTGGAGAGGCATTGGTGTGTGACCCTGTGGGGAGTGGCTCAGGTATCTTCCAGCCCAGGGTTGTGGAAGTGGCGCAGAGTAGCCCAGCTAGGTCCTGTAAGTAATCTTTATTGCTCAGTTAATTAAAACCATTGCAAATATTAATACATGGGAAAAATAAAATTATAAAAAGTATAAAAATGACGATGTTCATGATGTTAATAGTCATTGCTACAGAAATGTATACAAATTTTCCACAAAACGTGAGTTAAAATCCGTGAGTCCCTTGGAGAAAGCGAGTACACGATGACAATAGTTTCGTGCGGTAGAAAGTCCTTGCTACTAAAATGTATACTGCTTTCACACCGTGTAACCTTTACGGTAGCATTGGTCCCTTGTATTCCTGCAATGACAGTGTAAAAGGCATTGCCCCTGGGTTTTAAGCATCGTTGTAACGTGCAACTTGGCTCACTGTTCAGTGCCCCTTTAATTTGCTTCTTGATTTTTACTGCAGCTGGTGTCTGCCGTCTGGCTTTCCTGTTTCTTTTCTACTTTCTCTAGAAATTTAACAAAATGGCATGCTAATTGGATGTGTTTTCCATCGAAGCAAGCCATGACCGCTTGCCGGCATGTTCTTATGCCCAGTTTATTAAAGGGCACTTTTAAGTGTAGCCTGCGCTCTGTGACCAGGCCTTTGCAGGTGCAAATTAGATGTTGAATGTCTTCTTTTGCGTTCCCGCATATTCTGCAGTTGATTATTGCTTTGGGCCTTTTCCATGGAGGGAGGTGTTTTTGTGATGGGAGTAGGCCCAGCCGTAGATGCAAGAACTTCTCCTTGATGCTCCTAGTGAACCCAGCTCCTAGGTAGCTTTGGTTGAGGCTGCTTGTATAGCTTTTAATGACCATCCAGCCGTGCGCGCGATTGGCTAGGCTTGCTTTGTCCTCTGTAAATGAGATAGCTCTGACAGATTGGTTAACTAGCTGTTTGAAGATGTTATGGGACCCGCTGCACTTCCAGGCTTCTTGTAGGCACAAGGTGTTTATTGATTGGTTTAAATATTTTGCGGCCGCGCTGTTGCTCTTTCTTTCTATCTCTTTCCATAGGTAGAAGTTGAGACTAGCAGCTTCTCCTCTCTGAATTTTGTGCCATCTTTTAGCATAGGCACCCATTCGCTCCAGGGTTTGATTTCTTAGGCCAAATTCCAGCCTTATTTGTGCCGGCGAGGTGTAAGTGGGCAGACTGAATATCATTCTGATCGCCTTCACTATTGTGCTATTCAATTGCTGAGCGTCTCTCCCTCGTAGGCATTCGCTTCCATATGTTATGGCGGGTGTCAATTTTGCCTGAAGTACTTGAAGTAGGGGAGTGAAGCTTTGGCCAGCTGCTTTCGTTTTTAGGCCCCTTAGTGCTATCGCTATGCTAATACCCCTCCGTTTGATTGCTTCCTTTTGCTGTTGAAATGAGCCCTTGCTGTCCACAATTACGCCGAGGTACTTGTATTCCTCCGCTTTTTCAAGTGTGTGCACTCCCATGTGCCAGCAGTGCCCTACAGATGATCTTTTGGCATTTATCCTCATTGTTTTGGTCTTTGTGAGGTTGATACTTAGGCTGTTCTCTGTTGCATATTTAAAGGTTGTGCTGATTAGATGTTGTAGCCCTATCGGTGTTCTACTAATTAGGAAGTCCGTGATGTTCCCAAAGAGTTGAAGAGATGAGAATGTGTAGTCTAGAATAGAGCTGACGGATGAGTTATGAAAGGTGGCTGTCGGGGGGATGTCGTTTGTGAAGCGACCATTTAGCGCTGCCAGGTTGTGGTGTTCTAGGTCCTTTACACTGGTCCTTGTCAGCCGATTTTGTTTATCCCATTTGCTTATTGCTTGTTGTGGTATGTTCCATGCTCGGAATTGGTCCTCCAGACATGTATCCCTAGTTTGAGACCCTCCCAGGAACATATTAAAGTCCCCTGTTACTATAAGGTTGGGGGTTTCTGCTTCTGCCAGTGTTTTTGAGATTTCTTCCGTCAAGAGGTTCATTCCAGCTTTTTTCTCCCGGGGATGTAGGTATACATTCATAAATCTTAACTTTTGGATTTGGTCTTTTCCCCTCACTTCTAGTTCTATGGTGAGTGTGCACCTGTTCCCTGTCTGTATCGCGTTTATGTGGATGGGGTCGTTGAAGCTCTTAACGGCAGTGTATATTGCCAGTCCGCCTTTTAAGTGGCCATATTTGGCATTTCTTGTTGCTGGGAGGTAATGTGAGGTGAAACCCTGAATTTGGTATGGTTGGTCTAGCCAGGTCTCCTGAAATGCTATAATATCAAATTTTTGGAGGTAATCAAAGAGCTCGAGGTCTTCTCTTTTGTTCCTTAGGCCATTTATGTTCCAGGAACATATTCTTAGCTGTTGTTGTGTTGCGTATTTTTGTTGAGTGTTTTGTCAGAGCCTAGGGGCCCTTGTGTTGATGGTCCTTGCTATCCAGTTCCAATCATCATGGCCAAGTGGCCGGTTTGTTTGCCTGTTGGTCTCGGGGGACATCCTGGGAACTGAAAGGCTTCTGGCCCCCTTTAAGACACTTTTAGTTTTTGCTTGTGATTGTTTGTTTGTCGGATTTTGGCTTTGTTGCTCATTATGTGCCTGGCGTAGTGGTTCAGGGTACCCAGTTTTTTCCAGTCTTTTTAGGCGAATTCCCCAGGATAGAAAGTGTACTTCTAATTCCATTATTCTCGTCGCTGTTTCGTTCCTTGCCCATGTTGTTTTAGTAATCTCCAGATCTGACAGTTGGTTGTAGTGGGTGAATTCCACTGCCACTAGATCTTTTGTACTAATGTCCGACAGGCTGCTGAACGTTGATAGTAGGTATAAGATGTTACCTCGGTTGAGAGTGTCCCCTCTGCCTCTTGACTTGTATTCGGGAATGAACAGTATTATGCCTCTGTTTGCTTCCGCCTGCCCAACCTCCGTTTTTTTTATGTCTTCTGTGCCCGTTTCTATCCCTGGGCTATCGTGTGTCTTGGCTACTGTATAGTCCTCCCCCTGCACTGCCCCGTTGTTCGTGTTGAGGGCTGCTGTAAATTCATGTTTCAGGGTGGGTCCCTTGCTTCCGTCTGCCGTCGGTCCCCCCTTTGAGATTAGTTGGGTGGGGTTCTCCCTTTTTGTCGTCTTTGATATCTCCTTGAGCGGAGATCTTTTTGAGGTCATGGGCGGACTTTCTGTTACAACTACCACTTCTTTTTCTTTTTCTGGAGTCTTAGTTGTCCTGTTAAAGAAGGTTTTTATGTTGGTCGTCTTATTTCTTCCTTTCCTTTTTTGTTTTCGGGGTTTTTTATTTTCTACCCTCAGTTCTTCCTTGGTTGCTTTCCCAGTGATTTCGTTATGGGGGCTTTTGCAGGTTTCTAACTTTTGCCCTTGCGTGTTTCCTGGGTATGTGTTTGTTTGCACCTTGGTTTCGCTCCTTTGATTGTCAGGGAGCTGCCTTAGGGATGTCCCTGCGACACCTGCATAGGTTTTATGAATACATTTACTGGTTTCAGGGCCGATAGGGGTGTTTGGCGCGTGATCTCCTCTTTGACTGTTGGACACAGTAGATGAGTTCTGTTGGTTTACAATGTCTGACTGTTCTCTGTGCTGTCTGTGGGATTGTTTTGGGCCCTCCTCACTAGGATCTGAGTCCATTGCGGTTGTTTTTCCGGATGCCTGTTTTAAATATGCCACAATGTCGCCCAGAAGTTGGGGGATTGAGGTAAGTTTGTCCACTATTGTGTAGCAGGCGCAACTTGGCTGCTCTATTTTAGTTTCCGCTTGCACCCTCTTTATCATGTCGTTCATGTCTGCCAACTTGTTATCAATTTTGGCTACGTGTATAGCCAAGAAATTTAAAAGGGATAGCTGGATGTCCATTTTTTCCGAGTGGTACTGCATGGCTTTTATCGATAGTTGGAGAGTATTTAACAATGATGACCATAGGACTTCCGCGCTTTTTGGGTGATCGTTGGTTGGTGGAGTCTTGTCCGAGCCTGGTGTTCTCTCTTCTGTGTTGTGATCGACCTGACTATTAGCTGGTAAGTATGACGCTACCAGCCTCTCCCACTCTTTTGTTGTTAGCTGGGAATTATCTTCTATGTCAGCCGCAACTGGTTGGTCGTGTGCTGGAGTTATGTCCAGTTTTACGGCTTTTCCGTTTGTTTCCGATGTTTCCATTTCCACTCTTTCCGGCGGTTTCTCTGACTCTCTACCCCGGCCCAAATGGCCTAGATTTTGGGCGAGCTGACTCCCCGGGGCTGTGTCCTGTTCCCGATCAGTGGTATGTTCCGCCTTCGCGGTGGAGATGATGCTTCCTGAGTTTTGATTTATTTTGTTTATTTGTTCAGCCTCCTTTGTAGGCTCCATATCTGCCTGGTTTGGGGCGTTTGACTCGCCAGTTCCCGGTGGGGCTGTTTTAATGTCAGTGTTGGGTTCCTTGCTACTATTTTCTGCCCCTGTTGCTGTGGCTGGTGACTGCACGTTTGTCTGTATTACAATTTTTGGCTCGAGGGGATAACCCTTTTTGCTTCTTAGGTGTATGTTTAATTCCTTGTCACCCTCGCTCTTGCCATTATTGAGGCTTTCCATTTGTGCACTCTGTGTTGGTTCCACTTGTTTCCACACTTTTTGTTTTTTGCCGTTTCTATGTGTGGGTTTTGACAACCCCCTTCAGGCTCCATTGGCGAAGGGAGTCCCTTGAGGTTGCTGTTAGAGGTACTTAGGAATGAGCCTGTTTCTTTCAAAAATGAGAAAATAGAATAGATTTTTGGTTGAATGCCGTTTCTATCTATTTTACTGATGTCTATGTCTGTGTCTATATCGGTCCTTTCTGGCCTTTCTAGCGATGTATCTAATAATAGAGGTTCTTCTTGTTCAATCAGCGAATTGTCTGAGTTTTTTATGTGTTTGCGCTTTTCTGCCCTGCGCCGTTTGGCCGGGGCATTGACAGTTGCCTTTCTGACTTTTCCTGACCTCATGACGCGCTTTTGGTGCTTTGGTGCTTTGGTACTTTGGCGTTGTTCTTGTAGGTCTTTTGGATTTTTTGATACGTGGCTGATGAGGTTGTGGTGGCTTAATTGGACTGGGTTGCAAGTTGAAGGACCTCTGTCTGCCTTTTTGCCTTTGTGTGAAAGACTGCTCGCTCCCCCGAAGGTAAAAGGCCTTGGGTTGGTTACGTAAATTTTAGTTTTTTATTCAAATGATATTCTGATTTGTTTTTCCACAGGCCTCCCTTAGGGGCAGCTTTCCCACAGCGCCTTGCACCTTGCGCCTCTTACCTTCTGCCTTCTGCTTACTGCTGTGACCTCCTGGTTTCTTCCTATTGTGCTACACTCCTGTAGCCCAGCTGACTTCTCCCCCGCACCTGTGGGGTTATGGTGTTGAAGGTTGATGTGTGGCTACTCTCATCTGCTTTGGTCCTGTAGTAGTGAGAGGGGTGTAGGGACTCACGTCCTGTCCTTAAGGGGAAGGAGTGAGAATGGGTTTTGTCCCGGTAGTGCCCAACCTCAGTCTCAGAGCCTGGATGGTTCTTTAAGGGAACACCAGGTGGGGAGCCTAGGCTGTCCGGATGAGTCACCCGCTGAGGGGGATCCCCCAGTGGCTAGAGAACGCGGAGGCTCTGTAAACAGAGCTCCAGTAGTTCTGTTGTCTGGCAGTACCGCTCCAGTTGGGAGGGTGCAGAACTCCAGAAAGAGGGGCGAGAGGGGGAAAGAGTCCCCAGTGGAAGAACCAGTGGGTCAGGGGCCAGCCAGCAGGGCTGCGTCCCAAGTGAATGACAAGGGGGACACCACTTCTGTCCTGGGTGACCTTCCCACACTGACAGAGGGACAGGGGTTGGGAGATCTGCGCCAGTCAGACTGTCGCACGGCACATGAGCTATGTGCCACCCGCAGGGGGGGCATGCGTGCTCTTTGGGAAGTCCTGGTGCGCCAGGCAGTTGTTCAACTGCAGGGTTGGGTCCCTGAGTTGGAGAGCCAGGTTCAGGTGTTGTCTGACCTGGAGGGTGGGACCACTGTAATCAGTGTCCTGACCCATGTCACTTATAGGGGTACTACTCCAGTGGGGAGTGGGCAGTACTCTGGAAGGGGGTGCAGAGGGAGGGAGTCTTTGCCTCTGACCCCGGTGTGGTTTGAGGGTTCAGACCCTAGGATAGAGGGCCAGGTGCAGGGTGTCCCCCCTGACCCGGTGCCCCAGTTGCAGGAAAGCACCCCTGAACTGGTGGGCGAATTGTGCAGGTCACCTGCCACAGGTGCCCTGACAATTCTGAAAGGGGGTACCACTCCAGGTGGGAGGGTACAGAGCCCCAAGGAGGAGGACCGGGTGTGGGAGAGGCCACCCCAGTGTTTGGTCCAGCCGCCAGGTACAGGCCTGGGGCTGGTGGGTCAGTGCCAGGATGACATACCTGACCTGACAGAAGGGAAGTGGACAAAAGGTGCCAAGCACCTGAGGCTACTGCCCCCGCTCCTTAAAGCCACAGAGGTTTGAGAGCCCTGAGAGGCATAAGGCCTGGGTCTCAGCCCTGACTACAGTCAGTGGCCACTATGATTTGATGACTGTCTGTTGGGACACACCTGTGAGCAAGTTAAGGTTAGAGGCTGCACAGGTGGTGGCCACAGAGGAAGAGAAGGGTGCCCCATGGATTAGCTGGGTATGGACAGAGGATTTGAAATAGGTTCAGATCGGCGTAGAACTGGAATGTGCCCCTGCTGTTGCGGGCCAGGTCCATGTTCTATCGTCCAAAGCAGGGAAGTCCATCACAGTGGTGATTGGTCTACCCTGCGTTTTGGCTGGAAGGGGGTTGTGTTTGACTTGGCCCTCTTGGCAGGGTCATCCCTGAATTTTTTGCCTTCCTCCAATACTCTCTCTAACCTGTTTTTGTTGGTTTAATGACTCTGGGCACTTTACCACTGCTGACCAGTGCTAAAGTGCATATGCTCTCCCTATGTAAAATGTAACTGTGATTGATTTCCATTATTGATTCATTGGATTTACTGTCAGTCCCCAGTAAAGTGCACCAGGAGAGCCAGGGCTTGTGAATGCCAATACTGCTAGTGGGCCTGCAGCGCTGGTTGCGCCACCCACAGAAGCAGCCTTTTAAAATGTGTCTAGGGTCTGCCATTGCAGAACCTGCGTGCAGTCTGGTACTGTCATGCTGGCTGGGCAAGTGCACACACTTGCCAGCCTCTAAACCTTCCCTTAACTTCATATTAGTCACCCCTATGGTAGGCCCAAGGGCAGGGTGCATTGTAAGTGTAAGGTAGGACATGCTCTGATGTGTGTGGCATGTCCTAATAGTGAATTACTGCCAAATTCGTTTTTCACTATTGTAAGGCTACCTGTTCCCTTTAGGCCAGATGGGCTGCTATTATTATTACACTCTATAATCCCAGCAGGCTCAGGGAACATGGTAGAAAATAAAGTTTAGTATGCCTGAACTCAGAATAATAAAATACTTCTTTTAGTAAAGTTTATTTTAATATCCTGTGTTTGCAAATGCTACTTTTAGAAAGTTAGCGTTTGCTTGCCTAACCATTTCAGCCCGCCTCTGCTAGTATGTGTATCTGACTGTCTGGGATGTGTGAGTGACAGGGCAGGGGGATGACAGGTGGTGAATGCAAGGATTACACCTTAGTGGGAGGTAGGAGTGCCCCTGGACTCTTAATAGGGCTGTGCTCTGCCACCACAATGCTGGCTCCGCCCCCTGGTGAGCGACTGATGACTCAGCCTGCACCTGGCCCAGGAAGGGCGAAGCACTGTCATCAAGGTACTCCTGGCTGCCCCTGTCCACACAATGCTGGCTCCACCTCCTGTGGAGCATCTGATGTGCCTGCCCCTCACACTGAAAGCAGAAGCCAGAAGTACACCCAACAAGTGCTCGGAGACTGAAAGAAGTTATGCAAAGGCCCCCCTGGCCTGAAAAGACAAAAGAATGCTGTATAAAAGTAGGAGCACTGCTCCTTGTAAATCAGAATCCTGTTTCCCACAAAGAACCTCTGCCCAACTAGAAGGAGAAGAAGACGCTGGAAGGACTGGCCTGCTGCTTGCCTTGCTGAGAGAGGAGTGGAGAAGACTTTGCTGACTTGTGCTTGAAACATTCTCCAAGGGCTTGTTGGAGCTGGCCCCCTGATCTGAACCCCAGGACTAGTGGGTTCTTGGTGCCTTTGCTCGTCCTGAAATTCGAGCCGTGTGTGCATCCCGCCGGAGCCAGACTGCGCCCCCATCGCCCCCTCCTAGGGATGTGGCACTTGGGAGCTTGCCTGCCTTTGTCCCCGTGAGAGCCTCGCTCCGTTCGGAGTCGCTCTCTGCCCCCGGGCTAGGCTTCCTGCTCCTCTGCCCCTTGCCTGCTACTGGAGCGCGCTAAAGCGCTCTCACCCCTCCCGACGGAATTCCTCTCCGACGATCGTGATTTATGCCGGGTTCCACAGCTGCACGGGGCTGTGCCCTGTGACCCCGCTTCGCTATCTCAGAGACTGATTAGGCCGCGCCGCCCCCGCTGTGGAGACCCGCCGCACCGCCATGCTGAGGGTCATGGGCCGCGCCTGCCTGATTGCATACGCCCGCTGACGTCAGGATCCAGAAGTGCCCCCAATCACCTGAGTCGCACTGACCCGTGCAGACTCTCACCAAGCAACCGCAACATTTTCCAAGTCCCTGATATCGTGCTCGGGGCCCGCAACTTGTTATTTCCCCATCCCTGGAGCCGATTGTGTCGGATGGCCGAGGGAGGAAGTCTACGCCCCCCCAGAGTCCTCACGGGTGAGTGAGATCCGAGCGTACACTTCCACCCTTCCATCTGGGACCCCTAGCCCCCTGACAGACGCCCTGCCCCTCGGAGCCTTCCCGCCGTTTGAGCCCGGCTCGCATCTAGCTCTGTCCCCGGTCCGACCCGAGCCGCTGGGAAGAGCCGTACGCGGCGTAGGCGTGCTCACGCCCGATGCATGAGCCGCCGTAGGGTCCGGGTCAATTTCCTCGAAGGGAGCGAGGGAAGCTCTCCGAAGCGCACCGGAGGCCAAAGGCTGGACTGAGGTGACGTCCCCCGAACTTGTGCAAAAGGTGCTTTGGAAATAACTGTGACAAAGAGAACTATTTTGAAAGTAATCTGAAGTAAAAAGAAACCTAGCTTGGAACTGTAACAGAAGAAATGCTTCCCTAATTACAATCTTGTGGCCTAATTTAAAAACGTTATTATTGGTCTTGTGATAAGTCTTACCTGCATATATATTTTTACATAAAGGAACGTATTTTTATATATTCACAGCCTGGTGTCCATTTTTGGGGGGATTGGTACATTTTACTGTGTGTGTTATTACAAATGCTTAACTGAATAACGCCTGAATAATAGCCTTGGCTGCTCAAGCCACGCACCTAGAGGCTGAGCAAGGGTAATTCTAAGGGGTCATCCTTCGCCCTGACTTAGAGGAGAGGGTCCCTGCTTGTCACAAGTGAATACTTGCGCCAACCAGAGACCCCCAATTCTAACAGTATCTGATTGAAGGAACCATAAAAGATGTAAGGTTGCCACTTTTTGCACTACAAAAGAATCGGAACATTGGGCAGAAAGTTACTAGTTCTTCGGGCTTTTAAAAAAAAAATCTACATTATGCACCATGCTCAACCTCCAACCGATACAGGGACACCACAAATGTGGTACCTGTTCGGTGTGTGATTCGACACAAGAAGGGACATTATTCACAGACGGACTATGGCACTGGCACCATAATGAATTTACGAACTGTAAATCTAAAAACGTGGGTTATGCGATTACATGTCTATGTAAACTGATTTAATTAGGCAAAACAAGTCAGGAGGTACGTCACCGCATTGTCCAACATCGGTATCGCCTGAAAAATAAGATACTCACTGCACCCATGGTGGAACACTTTGTGTCCTCAAAACATCTATACACTGATTTTACCTGGATGGTTTTGTCACAAATAAAGAAAAACAACCAGATTGGAGGCGACCTTGAAGTCCGTTTGGCACAGAGGGAGGCTTTCCTCATTATGAATTTTGGCTCATTTCAGTATTTTTGCCGGGTGATTTGCTTTGTTTAGGGCTCTAAACATTTCATGTTTCAAGATAAATGTATATCCTGGGCACATACATTACACTTAAATCAGGCTATTTTACCAGCAACGTTGGTATTTGAGCTCATGAGTTAATGATCCATTTCGGATTTTCCAGCAGCCAAAGTGAGTGCTTTACTCATTTGAGAACTACCAGTACCAGAATTCCCGGGAACTCTGTAACTTCCTGGGGAATCTCTACTGGGTTAAAAGGAAGTGCTTTGCTTCACTCAAATGTTTGCTGAATTGTAGCAGGCATCGGGTGTGTGGAGAATGCTCTAAAACAATTTAATCCAGGTAAGGGGCATGAGGCACCGCCTTAATAAATAGGAAAGTACATTTAGGTGAAGCATTTTAGTAACTTTTACCGTTTCCAAATTCAAATCAAATTCAAAAGTGCTTTATTCGAGTGTTACTCATAAAAGCAGACATACAAACACGTAATAAAAAACAATTAAATTACAGAGGTCATATTTGACATAAGCACATATCACAGTAAAAAACAATTATAATTCAGCAGAATTTGCATAATCACAGGTGTAAAGTTCATTACTGATAAGAATCAGGTTAAAAACAGATACAATATCAATGCTAAAAATCAATGGAATTTCAATCCGAAATGACACAAAGTGAGCCAATACAGAGAATAGATAATCTAGCAGTCTCTGATCAACTAGGCAGAGAGTAGTTACCCTACTAGCAATCTCTGCCTAATTACCCACGCCCACCCCAGGTACTTTGCAGTCGCAATTATAATCCAGGTCAAAGAAGTAGATCTAACAATACGCAAAGCTACCATACTACTTTTAGTACCCAAGTTCCTACACATAGGTGCCAACCAAACTCGCCTTGGAGCAGAATATACATGGCAGGAGAACAAAAAATGACCAAGTGTTTCATTTCCTTCCCCACAAACTGGGCAAGTAGCTGGTCCTCCTTCTCTCCACTTAGATGTTAAATTGCGGAGAGGGAGAGAGCCAGCCCTTAGTTGAAAAAACAGTTTCCTATCCATGGGTTTCGATATGTAATCCCAATACATTTCATAAGTAGGGAACAGTTTAACCTCGAGAAAGGTGGTAGTCATGGACCCGTTGTTAATACTGAGCAAACTCTTATTTGCAACCCGTTCCCAAAATATATTTTTTAGGATTGACTTAGAGGGGAATGATGACCCAGCTGGATCAGACCATAGTTCATTTAGTCCTAGTTCACATAATGCTAATTTTAGTGATTTAAACCATCTAATTTAGTTAAAACGATCCGCTTTAATGACATCAACAAACCCATCCGCGTAGTGGGAGAGCTCAGGTGTAGTCCAAAGCCTACGCCAATATAAAATCGGTCGTAGTTTACCCATTTCTGAGATTTCTCTCCTGCCAAGCTCGTATCTCAGGGGCAAAAGCGGGCTGCTCTGTGGGGTGCCTGTAAGTTTCCTTAGGAAGTTGTTCTCAGATGTTTGGAGCTCCTGCAGGTTTTCTTGCCCCCACAGCTCAGCCCCATACAATGCTGACCCAATTGCTTTTGCCTCATATATGATCAAGGGTGGTTTAATCGGTTTGGTCAGCGATTTCCTATGCTCCTTTATGATGGTACCAGCTAGTTGCTTATGTCTTAATAATGCAATATTTAGATGTTGGTTCCATCTATTATCATTGGAGATAAGGATCCCCAGATATGTAAAGGATTTTACAACTTCTAGGTTGCGTCCACTCATGGTAATTTTGGATTTAAAATTTCTATGAGGATTAAAAACCATGAGTTTTGTCTTAGAAGCATTCACCTCCAGACCGTGATCGCCACAAAACGTATCAAATATTGCCAATGCTTTTTGCAGACCACTTGGGGATTTAGATAAAATTAAGGTGTCATCGGCAAACATTAAAATAGGAACTTTTACACCTGCGAGAGAGGGAGCATCCACAACCTGTGATTGCATGCGGGGGACAATGCCATTAATAAAAAGGGTAAACAATGTTGGTGCCATTGAGCATCCTTGTCGAACCCCGCGCTCAACAGGAAATTCGACAGTATTATTTCCGTACCCACCCCATTGGATTTTGGCATAAGTACCTTCATGCAATCTCATGATCAAGGTCAGCAAGGCCCCTGGAACCCCCAGAGCCGCAAGCACTTCCCACAATTTTGCCCGTGGTACCAGGTCGAATGCAGCCCGCAGATCAACAAATGCTGCGTAGAGACTGCCTCCACCCAGCACCACGGTCCTCCACTGGATCAGTTGAAAGCGGAAGACCTGGTCCACAGTGCTAGTTGCCCTGCGGAACCCAGCCTGAAAAGGAGATAAAATATTGTGGTCCTCCGCCCAATCAAGCAAACTGTTTATAATCACTCGCCCCACAATTTTTTGAACAGTATCAATTAAGCTGATTGGGCGGTAATTACAAGGTTGGGCACGATCTCCCTTTTTATATACAGGGATGATTGCAGCACCCCGCCATGATACCGGGATTTCTGCACCCTTGGCAATGTGGTTTATTAGTAGGTAAATGTATTTACTCCACCTTCCAGTGTCATTTAGAAAAACATCGGCTGGGACCCCATCAATGCCAGGAGCTCGGCCACTATGTACAGTTTTAAGGGCAGACAATACTTCACTCTGTGCGAAGATGTTGTCTTCTGCAAACAGTAGAGTACTGTTCACTGAAGAATTTGACCCAAGCGTCATGTGGGACATTGTTATTACTTGCTTCTTCAGACCTTTCGTGACCCCATTTGACAATGTGCCAAAATAATCTAGAGTGTTTACGATCACTTGCACATTTCAGCTTGTTCCAATGGGCTTCGTCCCAATCTCTTTTCGCCTTAGCAATACAGTTTTTATAGTGCTTCCTAGCAAATCGAATCTCCCCCAAATTATTGTTCTTGATCGTGGCTCCCAAGTTGGTTCGTGCCACCTTGCAATCATGATTATACCACTTAGCAGCTCTATAAGCACATACCCTCTTTCTATTGACGGGTTTTAGAAAATAACATTTAATTTCATTAAAGAGAGTCACATGTGCTTTGGTTGTATCGTCATGGCCCAAAGAGATCCCAGCCACGCACTCCAAGGCCTCGATAGCCTTGTCAGTCGCGGCTCCTATTTTTTCTAGGACCTGCTGATCTGTCCTGACACCTGACCACCTCAACCTGCGCATGTCATTTGTTGGTGTAATCAACGGTGGTAAAAGATCGCTCTCTATCCTTTCTGTTACTACCATATCACTAACAGATGACCATATAGACATGCTACAGATGACATAATCAATGCGGCTTTTGTTTCTCCCATTATTGAAAGTCATGGCTGGAACTCTATCTGACTTAGTACGACCATTCAGAGCTCTTAACCCGTGTTCAAGGCACATTGCATTTATACCTAATATATCCGCAGTCCAGCGAGTTACTGGAGTAGTATCTAATGTGGGAATATCCCATTGCTTGTCTTCCTCTTCACACAGTAAGGCCTCACCAGTGATCAGAGGTTCAAACGTACGATTTAAGTCGCCTGCAATTATTATATTCTTCCTTGCCGAATGTATCTCTAGAAGATTATACAGGCTCAAGAGAACCTCAGATTTTCCTGTATTTCCTCCTCTAACATATATGTTATAGATGTCAATGGAGATGGGTAGATCACTCATGAGTCTAATGAGCTGGATATCTTTTTGGTCAAGCTCCACACTTTTTACTACAACCTTTAGGGACTGCCTGACCCATATAGTGAGGCCCCCCATCGGGCGCCCTTTTGGGCCCTTGGTGGCTGGAACGTAAAAATTTAAGTACCCCAAAGCAAAAACAGGGTCACAGGCCCAAGTCTCTTGAAAAATGCAAATATCGTACTTGCTTATAAATCCAAACCAGTCTACACAATCCAACTTGGAACATAGCCCAGCCACATTCCAAGACAATAAATTCCCCATGTCGGTTTCCAAGACAGAATTGGGACTAGAAACAAACCCATTCAACACCGTATCAACAATGTCATTGCAGTTTACATTTTCTTTAGTTGGTCCAAGTGTAACCTCAGAAAGGGCCCTCTTAGATCGAGCTTCAACTGGATAACCGGTCTCCCCAGTGGTACATGCATCACAGGAAATTTGCAACATAGAATTATGGTTAAATGGTTGTCAGTCACAGGCATCCAGGTTTGAGAGAGCAGAGAATCTATTTTGCAAACCCAATCCCCACTCAGTAGAGCCAACATCCATCCTGCCTCTTTTAGTCACAGCATTCCATTTTGTTCTTAAAATACTGGAATTCGGTCCACTTCCCTTCCTAGGGTAGAAAAAGTCCAAAGTCAGTGGAACAATTGAAGTTGCTCTTCGCTGTGGAGGTAAGATGTTGGGCAAGATGTTTGGCAAAACCCCAGGGTCTGAAAAGTGGAGAACAGCACACTCCCCCTTAAACATTTTGACCCTGTCACCGATCCACTGAACCCTTCTCGCATTTACAAGCTCTTCAGAGAGTTGCTGCTTTCCACAGGGAGAAATTACCATGTTGTTAGTGAGCCACGATAAGGATTTATTTATTAAAGATGATGTTGATTCATATTCTCCTTGAGCTAGTGGGGGAACATTTGCAAGGACGAGAACCAATGGGGAGGCTTCAACTACAAGCTCAAAAGTCCCTTTCCCAGTGTTAGAGTCACCAAAAATGGGAACGGGGGGTGTAACATCTGAGGCACCACCTAAGGAATTAATCTGAGCAGCCATTGATGTATTTGGCGCAGGGATAGGGATAAATCCACTTTTTTCTACCGAGGCTGTTTTACTCACTAATGGCTCTATCCTAGAATGAACGACTTCCGGGAGTTTTCCTACCTCCACCAGAGTTTTTACTAGTAAATCTTCCAATCGACTAACCTCAGAGGTTAGCTTGTCTATTTTACTGACCAGAGGTTTAACTATACCTTTGAGTTTTGTATCCATCATAGTCAATAGTTTATTAAATTGAGCATTAGAGAGAGTAACATAAGCCTCGCTAGTCAAATCATCCTCCTCATCCTCTAGTGATTTCCTTGGTGGGGTTGCAACTTTATTTCTAGCTGACCTTAGACCCTCCCGTTTTGACGTAACCTTTGTTTTATCCCCTGTGATTCTCGGGGCTGGGACAGGGGCTGCAATGGGGATTGGGGACTCTTTGTTAGTGGATATCACAGTCACAACTTCACTGTCACTATTATCTTCAGTGCTAGCAACAATGCCACTAGGCTGGATGATAATTGTATCATGGAGAGAATCATGTATTTCACCAGATGGACTGCTAAATTGTTGTGCAAAAGGATCCTCAGTCTCTATATCGACGAAGGGAGATTGGTTAGATGAGTCTAATCCCAATGAGGATCTCCTGTCGCTGTTTATTCTTGCCACAACTTGAACAAGATAATTATCTATGGTGTTATTAGCAGGAGTTTGCTTTTTCGCAGGCATAGTTCAAATGGACAATACACTCAAAGCGAGATAGTTTCTCATAAAGCACAACAGTTATAATAGATACCCTGGGCAATGTCGTCCAAAAAGGGCAGTATACTGCAACAGATCAAAAAAAATTTCGGGCAGGGTCCCAGGCCCAACCCAACCTAGTCCAACCTCGGACGGCCTCAGACGGCCCGCCCTTTGTCCGGGCTTTGTCTGGGCGTCCCGCTCGCGTCCCGCGACGCGGAGGAAGCAGCGAATTTCAAGCGCCTCCGGGCGCGGTGACCCCGCTGAAGTGTTCCGGGTCGCTGGGCAGGCTGGAAAGTGTAGTCTCCCTCCGCTCGGCGGCCGCAAAGATGACTACAGCGGCGGCGGGAGGGAGACCGGGGCACAGCCAGGTGAGGAGAGAGTGCAGACAGGCACAGCTAGTGTCAAGTGAAATTCCCTCGCTCGCTTGAAGACAGAACACCCGCTCCCCCGAGGGAGCAGCGAATTTCAAGCGCCTCCGGGCGCGGTGACCCCGCTGAAGTGTTCCGGGTCGCTGGGCAGGCTGGGAAGTGTAGTCTCCCTCCGCTCGGCGGCCGCAAAGATGACTACAGCGGCGGCGCGAGGGAGACCGGGGCACAGCCAGGTGAGGAGAGAGTGCAGACAGGCACAGCTAGTGTCAAGTGAAATTCCCTCGCTCGCTTGAAGACAGAACACCGTTTCCACTTTAGACTAAGCTTAAAGAAGTGTGAAATCGGGATGGGCATCTCCTGAGCAGCCTCATGGAGTGAAATTGATTCCCCTGGCAGGTAAACAGATTTAGAGCACTTATGTCGATTTTGAGAGGCTTTAGACATAAAAAGACTTCACTAATGGAACATTGTTTTCCAACAGTGAGGCACCATTTACTGACTACAGTCACACCGTCAGTACAACTTTGTAAAGTCTCTGTGTCAACTGGGATTTCTAACTAAAGTTAAAGGTCACTCTTTACTAATCCCTATAGCTTGTGAACACCAGCGCATTGTATAAATACAGCCATATGTGTGGGCAACGTAATGTTTTGGTCATTACCCTTCCCCCTAGATTTTTCGCCACATCTCAAGGCAAATAAATCAATCAATCACTGCATTTATAAAGTGTGCTACATACCCGTGAGGGTCTCAAGGCGCTGGGGGGAGGGGGGGGCGCTACTGATCGAAGAGCCAGGTCTTGAGGAGTCTCCTGAAGGCCGGCAGGTCCAGAGTCTGCCGTAGGCTGGTGAGGAGAGCGTTCCAGGTCTTGGCGGCGAGGTAGGAGAAGGATCTGCCACCGGCAGTGGTTTTCCGGATACGAGGAACTGTGGCAAGGGTGAGGTTGGCTGAGCGGAGGTTTCGGGTGGGGGTGTGGAAGCTGAATCGGTTGTTGAGGTATGTAGGTCCGGTGTTGTGTAGGGCTTTGTGTGCGTGGATGAGGAGTTTGAAGGTGATCCTCTTGTTGATGGGGAGCCAGTGCAGGCCTCTTAGGTGTGGTGTGATGTGGCTGCGTCGGGGGACGTTGAGGATCAGTAGTGCCGAGGTGTTCTGGATTCGTAGTAGTCGTCTCAGGAGTTTGGCTGTTGTTCCTGAGTAGAGGGCGTTCCCGTAGTCAAGTCTGCTGGTGATGAGGGGCTGGGTGACGGTTTTTCTCGTGTCAGTAGGGATCCATTTGAAGATCCTGCGAAGCATGCGGAGGGTGTTGTAGCAGGACGCGGAGACGGTGTTGACTTGCCTGGTCATGGAGAGGGTGGAGTCGAGGATGACCCCCAGGTTGCGTGCGTGGTCTGTGGGTTCTGGGGCTGTGCCTAGTGATATGGGCCACCAGGAGTCATACGAAAGGGGATGATGGACGGAGCTTTTGAGCAAATCAAACACTCACCCCCAGTCAACTGATCTGGGTTTAATCCTTCACCATTCTTTAGCCCACTCAGCCACCCCATTTCAGACATGGCCATATGCAAATCAGTCTGACCCTGTGCCTCATGGGAACAGTCCAGCCCGAACTGCCAAGCCATGTCTTCCATGGACCGGAAACAAGCATCCTGGGACCGGTTTCGGATTCATAATCCTCATCAGCCAGGCTATCTTGAATCCAGTGGCTAAGTGAGCAAGGGACTCACGTCTAAGCATACCCTGCCACACTTAGGGCGAACAAAGCGATACAAAAGGGGATGATGGAGTCATCCCAGGCTGATGGGGTGGGTCCGAGAATGAGGACCTCCGTCTTGTCTGAGTTCAGATTCAGTCTGCTGTCCTTCATCCAGTCGGCTACAGCCTTCATTCCTCTGTGGAGGTTGGCTTTGGCGGTGTGGGGGTCTTTGGTGAGGGATATGATCAGCTGGGTGTCGTCGACGTAGGAGATGATATTGAGGTTATGTTGTCGTGCGACTTGGGCGAGCGGTGCCATGTAGATATTGAACAGCGTCGGGCTGAGGGAGGATCCCTGTGGGATGCCGTAGATGATCCTGGAGGATTTCGAGCGGAAGGGTGGGAGGCGGACGTCAGGCACTTAGAAGAGGTTTCAACTATTCTTCTACACACAGGGCGGAAGCACATCGCACCGCTTTCAAGGTACTCAATTAAATGCAGTATCTGTTGTAAATATTCTTTGGGTCGCAGTTTAGGAAATATAAAATATTCACTTATGGGTTTGTTGTTTTTTATAGATATCAACCTTGTCCAAGTCCTGAGGAGAATCCGTGAATTGTGTGGATTTGAAACGCGTTGGCTCTTGTGAGCTCTGGGGATTGTGTATATATTGTGCCTTAAGGAAGGTAGCAATAATTTTTAGGTCTCGCCTGTCGATGCGCATGCGCATCGAGCAAGCGAGACTATGGGGGCTTATCCACTCTTTATCCACTGCAAGGAATCGTGGCGATTCCTTGCAGTGCCCGTGACTTTTAAGCTCAATGCGCATGCGCATTGAGCTTAAAAGCGCGTGCACGTCCGTCTTGTTTTACCCGCTCCGCCCCCTCCCCTTCCCGCCGTGTCGCATTTCTCCTCCCCCCTCCCCTCTCTTCCCTCCGTCTTGTTTGTTTATTTTACCCGCTCCGCCCCCTCCCCTTCCCGCCGTGTCGCATTTCTCCTCCCCCTCCCCTCTCTTCCCTCCGTCTTGTTTGTTTATTTTACCCGCTCCGCCCCCTCCCCTTCCCGCCGTGTCGCATTTCTCCTCCCCCCTCCCCTCTCTTCCCTCCGTTCATCACACGCGCAGCAGGAAACAACAGTTTAACAACGACAGACCCAACCGTGGCGCGAGCACACACATACAGAACACTTTCAAGATGATTTAGTCTCCCGGATGAGTACCTAGCTGGCACGGTGCCTCCGCCTCCTAAGTGTAAGACAGTAATGCAAAAGGGAAGCTTGTCAAAACGCCACTGCCTAAAAAGACAACCTTAGAGACAAAAGCACTAAACGAATGCCGATCGCCCCGCGAGCCCGGCACACATCCATTGCTCTCCGTCTGCTGCCGGATCAATACTGCGACCTCATTTAAAAATAAACAGGGACGCTGCAAGTAGGTCGAGTTTACTTTTGATATAGGATTCACTGCGGGGAACAGGGAGCTCTGCTTGACCTCCTGCCTCGCGCATGCCACCCGGCAATATTTCTTCGCTATTCTCAGAAGGAAGCTTCATCTAAAGTGTGCTACCGGGCTGACTCTATTTATTGGTGTACAGGGGAAGCCTCGCTTTAATTACGATATATGCATGCCGGTGCATACTCGAGCTCTCGCAGCTGAGCATGATTAATGCTCCGACGCCTTGCGTCTTTTGTTCTTTCTCTCTTCCTTCATCCGCGCGCTCTTGCAGGTTGCACAGCTCTGTCCTCCTGAAGTTCCCAAACTCGCTAACCTCTGCGTACAGCATCCGCTACTTACAAGTATGTAGTGATGATGACAAGAGCAACTAATATACAAAGATGTTTATTTGCTATCTAAGCTGTGAAATTGTTTTTATTCAAACATACGTGATGACAAACTCAACAGGTGTTTCAAGTTCAAAGCAATCACGAGTCCCCGAACGTTCTGATTTTCGTTGGCTCAAAGTGCCATGTGCTTCAATTTAAGAGAGAAACTGAACCTCCTGTGAGCCATTGTTACAAAATGGCGCATTATTTAATACTCATAGGATGGGGTAGAACAGCTGCACGGAAGAACAGAGAAAGATGGATTCCCATTGCGCTTATTAATGTGAAAAGCCTCTAATTCATTGACAATACAAACATTTATGTGTGCCATTGAGTTAAGCTATGTTATATTACTGTGTCCTAGGAATCAACTTCCTCTTAAGATAACCTAACACCACTATTTAGGTGCACGATACTCACTGACAAGAAAGAATGCATAAGACATCAGTGGGTTTTTCAGATCATTCAATAAACACATAGGGCATATGAATGGCTTCCGGAAATACACAAGGTACTAAACAATATGATATGGGTCCGTCCCTCACCTTCAACACCTCACCCTCACTCACCCTCACCCACACTCACCCTCACTCACCCTCAACGCCTCACCCTCACTCACCCTCAACACCTCACACTCACTCACCCTCACCCTCTCTCACCCTCTACCCTCACTCACCCTCAATACCTCACCCTCACTCACCCTCACCCTCACTCACCCTCACCCTTACTCACCCTCACTCACCCTCACTCACCCTCACTCACCATCACCCTCACTCACCCTCACCCTCACTCACCCTCACCCTCACTCACCCTCACCCTCACTCACCCTCACTCTCACCCTCCCTCACTCTCACTCACCCTCAACCCCTCACCCTCACTCACCCTCAACCCCTCACTCACCCTCACTCACCCTCACCCACCCTCACCCTCACTCACCCTCAATCCCTCACCCTCACACAGTGCAATAGGTCTCGGAGCATTTGAGTTAGAGCTTTTAGAAATGTTTATGGCTTTTTTTTTTTATTCTTTAGCATTGGCTACAGGAAACAAAAATGCTAAAGATTTACAAAAAAACCCATAAACAATTCTAAAAGCACTAACTCTAATGCTGCGAGACCTATTGCATTTCCAATGCTTGTTTCTTCTTCTGTAGGCAACATTGATTTGAAGACTTAACCCAAGGTCTGTTGGCCTAGGCAGGACAGTTAACAACGTCTAGTTAAGAATCTAATGTCCGCTTGGTGCCTTATGTAAAAATGAGGACAGGTGTTGTACTTTCAATGTTAATGTTAGTTCATACGATTGTCTAAGTTTGTTTCACTTGTCATTTGTGTATAAATGTGGTGTTCTGTAAATGTAAGGTTTCTTTTCTAAGACATGAAAAGCTATTTATTTGCTTTGCTAATCTAAATAATTTAAAACAAGCTAAATAAAGCAATACGAACCCTAGAATTGATGGTCTAGGGTATTCTCTTTAAAATGTGCAAACTAGTCCTTCTGGACACACTCTTTTTTCTTGTATTTACAGTGGTCCAGTCCAGGAGGTTTTAGGACCCGAGCCTTCTTTGTTCTCAACCCAACCATGACCAGCGGCAGGTATCCTGGTTCTCTGACTCACCAATGCTAAAGCTCTTTGATTCTCTACGCTCTTAAAGTCGGCAAGAACAACAACTGCAAGCCCTCCTTACCTCTTGACACCCACGGAGCCTTCACCTGCCGACACTGCTGCCACTCCATCACCTTCTCCGAGACCCAAGACTTACCTCCACCCTTCAGCAACAACTCCATTGCACCCCCAAACCGTGCAATGCATCCTCCTAAACGTCCGCTTCCTTCACAAACGTCCAGCGAAATTCTGGGAACGTCTCGACAGCATCATCCCTGACTTTGCCTTTCTCACCCAAACCTGGATGAACACCACCCCGGGACCTGACATCGCGATCGCCATCCCCAAAGGCTACAGATATTCCGGAAGGCCTGCCCCAACCGCCCTGGGGGAGGCATCGCCATCGCTCACAAATCCAATCTCCGTCTAAGCACCTACACCCACGGGCCCCATACCTGATGGAACACCTTCACTTCAAGATACAGACCAACCCGTCCACCACCCTCTGAGGCACCCTCATCTACAGACCCCCCAAACCCTGAAGCACTTATCTCCGACTCCATCACCCCGTAAGCCATCCCCTCCACCGATTACACCTTGCTGGGAGACCTCAACTTCCACCTCAACAACCGCCAAGACCCCAACTCCAACTCCCTTCTGGACAACCTGAACAACGTCGGACTCAAACAGAACTCAGCTGGACACACCCTTGATCCCATCTTCACAGCAGGAAACTCCCTCACCTTCAGCCACACCTCCGAACTCCCATGAACAGACCACCGCTGCGTTCACTTCACCTTCAAAGCAAACATCTTCTGCAGACGTCCTCACCAGCTCCATTGCAGGAATTGGAACAAGATCTCCGATGACCAGCTCACTGCCTCCCTCAGCAGCTCCACCCCCACAGATGACGACCCTAGCACCGTTACCCGTACCCTACACAACTGGATCACCGACTGCGCCAACACCCTCGCCCCCCTCAAGAAAACTTCTAAAGCACACGCCAAGAAAGCCAGCTGGTTCTCCACCAAACTCAGAGAATCTAGAAAATCTGCAGATGCCTCAAAAAGATATGGAGGAACTCCAAAACCCCAGCAGACCTCAACAACTTCGAAGCCGCCACCACCGCTCTCCACAAACTCATCAGATACTCAAGGAAGAAATCACACCAGGACAGAATCTAAATCCATGCACACAACAGCAAGGACATTTTTGGCATCATCAAAGAGTTTACGCAACCCAACAGTGAGACTACCGACATCTCACCCTCCCAGGACCTCTGCGAGAGACTCAGCGACTTCTTCCCTCACAAAATCAAGACCATCTATGACAACTTCGATGACAACAACCTTCCTGAGAACCACACACACTCTGTTTCCTACACCACACACACCACACTGGACAGCTGGACCCCCTCAGCATTGAAGACACCCTAAAGACTATGAAGCCATCCCACTTCGGGGCCCCCACAGACCCTAACCCCCACCACATTTACCACAGAGCCGCAGACATCATCGTCCCGGAGCTTCAACGAATCATCAACTGCTCCTTCTAGACTGCCTCCTTCCCCGATGACTGGAAACACGCCGAGATCAACCCTCTCCTGAAAAAACACTCGGCTGACCCCACCGACCTCATGAATTTCAGGCTGGTCTCCTTGCTCCCTTATCCGGACACAGTTATGGAAGAAGCCGTTAACAGTCAACTCACCTCCTTCATAAAAGAAAACAACAACCTCGACTCCTCCCAATCAGGCTTCAGAAAGAATCACAGCCCCGAAACCGCCCTTCTCGCCGCGACAGATTACATTCGCTCCCTCCTTGACAGAGGAGAGTCTGTGGCCCTCATCCTCCTTGGGACTGGATCTGTTCATTCCTCTTCGGCAGAACGCAGGGAGTCAGACTCCCTCCTTTCCTCTCGGAACCCACACCGACCACCTGTAGAGTCCCCCAATGATCCTCCATCAGTCCCACCCTGTTCAACATCTACATGGCCCGCTATAATCCATCGCTAGATCCCACAGACTCAACATCGTATTGTACGCAGACAATTCCCAACTCATCCTCTCCCTATCCAACAAACCCAGCATCTCTAAACACAACTCTTAAGAAGGAATGGAAGCAGTCGCCAGGTGGATGAAGAACAGCTGCCTACAGCTCAACAAGGACACAACTGAAGTACTCATCATGGGCCAACACCCCAATGCCTGGAACAACACCTGGTAGCCCCCTCGCCTTCGGAAAGCATCCCACCCCCACGGACCATGCAAACAACCTCGGAATCATCCTGGACTCCAAACGCAAAATGGACTGCCAAATCAATGCCGTCTCCTCCTGTTTCAACACCCTCCGTCTCCTACGTAAGACCTTCAAATGGATTCCTCTTGAACACAAGACAACCATCACCCACGCCCTCATCAGCAGCAGACTGGACTACGGCTACGCACGCTACCCCGGGATCAACAAGAACCTCACCTGCAAACTCCAGAACGTCAAGAATGCCCCCGCCAGCCTAGTCCTCAACCTGCCGCACCACTGTCTCTACACTGGCTCCCCGTTGAGAAAATAATCACCTTCAAGCTTCTCACCTACGCCAACGAATTCCTCCACAATACTGGACCTGCCTACATGAACCACCGCCTCTCGTTCCACACACCCCAAAGATCCCTCCGCTCAGCCCAGCTCTCTTGTGACGGTACCATGCATCAAGAAGACCAGAACAGGAGAACACGCCTTCTCCCTCCTCGTGGCCAAGGCATGGAACATCCTCCTTCTCCACCTCTGACAGACACGAACACTCCCAAAGTTCTTGAAGAACCTCAAGACCTGGCTCTTCGACATATCACAGTGAACTTCCAGGAGCCACGGACGTGACATCAGCAAGGTCATACAAGTCCCTCCCGGCGTGCTGACATCAGTTTTCTTTGGAGAAACTTTTCTGCGGCACAACGCGGAGCCACCAAAAAAACTGTGAACGTATGGGAACAGTGTGCGACGGATGAAAAATCCGTAAAAGAAAGAAGGCCGATGGTGCAAAACACCATCATAAAAGACAGTATCAGCTACTGTCTCCATATAAGTGAAAAAAATTAAGGCAGAGCAAGCTCCGATTAAAGAACCCTGCAAAACGAAGCATCGACTCACCCCACAGGCTCAGTAACAAGGGAAGAATATCTCAAAAGACAAAGGTAGGTTGTTATTAGTACTTAGAACTGTGCCAGCTAACAAGGACGGGGAACAGGAAGAACAGTCCACTGCGAGAAGGTATGAAAAGAATAGCACTTTTCCTAAAGAAAAAGGGGAGGCCGAAACACAGCCTAGCAGATGCCCAAGAAGGCGACTATAGAGGACGCAATAGCCCTGAGTCAATGGAGAAGGCGTGACGGAGGGAAGGCAACAGGAAAAGAAGAAGAAGAAATTCCTGATGATGGTGAATCAAAAGGCACTGTTTTACAGGAAAGAAGCCACCTGCAGGTAGGCAGCCGCATATGGCAATTTTTAAAGGGGGTGTAACCATGTGAGCACCCTGGAAGAAAACCAATGTCAACTGAATGGAAGCCAAGTGGAGAAGCTCACCTGGCAAGGTGCTCACAGAACGGGAAGGATGGGTGGGCGTTAAGGAATCTGCAGCTAGACAATAGCTCTACCAGATACATCGTTACCGAAAGGAAGTAACTCGTACATCTGATAGAGACATCTATCCGCAGATTCTTTAACTTAGAATAGATACCACAGTCATAATCCAAGGGGGAGGAGGGTCTGCGATAGAACAACAGAAAGTGTCTGAAGCACTGAGCTGGCAACAGAGTGTTGGACTATGGGGAAGACTGTGGCGGAGCAGCCAGACAACAACTTAAGTAGCTCGAAAGAGCAAAAGACAACGGGAGACAAGGCATCCGAAGACTGCCAGAATGGCGCGACACCATACCCGTATGAGTATGAGATGGATAAACGGTACTAGCCATATCCCAGAACAGAAGAGAGTGTCCAGAACGAAGGAGGAAGAAGGACTACTCCCAGCCCAATGGTGCACAAAGTGGACACCAACCAAAGCTGGAGGATAACATGAACAGATGTAACCAGAGCCTACCAGGCTAGCCCACGCAAGGGAGGCCGGAGAGGCCACATCCAGGAATCGAAGGGCAAGAGGCAGGAACTGAGCAACATGTTTGAAGTACAGGCGGGACAAAGGACACACTAAGTGCACACCGAGTCACCAAAGGGGCGACGGGGCAAACAGTATCACTCTGAAGCACTCTGATGAGGGTCACAACTAAAACATGCACAGAGCAGACAGCCACGGAGACAACAAGGTGGCGTAGCTAAACTGAGCATGGGACTGCCCAACCAGGCAGCTTGAAGGCCAGGGTGAGAACTAACTCACAAAATACAGAGACGCAGGGTACAGCACCTGGGACAACCGGCATCAGAGGAGCTGACCCGTAGACACACCAGACATAGTGTAGGGTGACACCCAATTAAAAATACAGCAGAGGCACCAAAAGTGCCAATAGGAGCTGTGAAGAGGAACACGCATAAATGTTGAGAAGAACCTCAGATCTCCAGACCACATCCTCTGACTGAGAGGGGAAATTTACCCCTACAGAAGAGAGGGACCGTTTATTATATGAACACCAAGAAAGGAACATCCTGAAGCGGGGGCACCACCCCAGGGAGTGGAACGCAAGGAACCCTTATTGCTGAAGGTGCAGTAAAGGGCACCGAAGGGCACTTAGACATACTAAGGAAAGACACTGGCGTGCAGAACGAGGGCAAGCTGGAGTACAGCACTGTAATGCTCCCTGAAACACGGAGACATAGGACCAGACCTTGCATTAGCGAAGAGAGGTGGAGATGTAGTAGATATATATATATAGCAAAGGGGGTGAGCCACGACCACAGAACTATGGGTGGAATAGGAGGAACCCACCTAGTGCACCCATGGCAGGAAGTTACCGCATTTTGAAGCGTGTTAAAATACACTGAAACCCTACAAAGGAGGAGAATTAGGCATATATGGAACACCCAAGCAAGGCGACCCATGGCGTATAGGAGATAGCCGCAAAAGGCACAACATTCAACACTGTGCATCGGTAAGATAATGGCATCAGTGGACGTAGAGAGCCCAAAGGGACCTCCATGCCCGTCTGATGCATAGCAGAGCTATACAATAGCATACAAGTACCTCACTTGGAGTAGGGCACACCCACAAAAACACAGAGGAAAACACCTCTTAGAGCAACCCACAGTCAGAGGACAGAAAAACACCATCCTGTGGAACACCGCCACAGTAGGCTTACTGCCAGCCTAAAAACGCATAGTGCAACTGGTGGATGCTAAATAAAAGGGTGACTACCCCAGAACATGTCAAATGGAGACTTGCGAAATACAAACCTATGGGGGATGGCGAAAGGCCGCAAGGAGGCGCTGAACAGCTGAATCAGCGTGGGCATCAAACAAAAGGACCCCATCAAAAGGTAGGTCAACAAGGTGCTCCTGGATATTCTCCAGGAAGACACCATCCCACAACCAAGCATGGCACCGTAGGGCAATCAAACCAGCCATAGCTTGGCTTAAGGAGTCCACAGTATCCAAGGCCGAGCGGATTGTGAATTCCGCCAAATCACAGCCACCACGGAGAAGATGATGGAGGTTAATATGAATGCCCTAAGAGGTGGTCGATAGAAGAGACTTGGCAGAGTCCCAAAGTGCAGAGTTAGCCCGTGCAAAGACGCACACTGTATTTAGTGGGCGAAGAGCTGAGCTAGTGGAGGCGAAAATGTTATGACCCCATGACCCCAGCCATTTGGGCACCCGGGAGGGAGGAAACAACAGCTGAGTCAAGGAAGGGAAAGCAGTTTACAGAGCAAACCCCATAACATCTGGGTAAACAAATAAGCAAACTGGATCATGCGGTGCAAAATAGAACAAGCCACCAGATCATCGGAAGCTGGCCGAGCCCAGGTGCCCAAAAGTGCATCATAAAGAGAAGCTTTGAAGGGCAGAAGCGGCTCTACATTCCCTGACCCATGGTGGAGGACATCCAGCAGAGGGTCAACAGGCAGGGGGACCGAAGGGGGTTGCATACTCAGAACACGAGCGGCCAAGGAAACAACCCTAATGAACACCGCACCGGCCTCGGTAGCCCTCCGAGGAGGGGACATCTCCCACCCCGAGGAGGTTGACCAATAAACTGAGGATGCGACCAATGCCCAAAAGAAGGAAACCCATTGACGAATGAGGGTCCTGATGGAGCTCCTGAGGGCCAAAAATTCCAAGGGGGAAAGAGGCAAGGACAGATCCTGTGTTGCCGACATTGAGGCGGTGCCGAACTTCCTCCGGAAGCCTTCGGAGAGAAGTCAATAATCCGGTGTCGGGGCGGGACCAGGGCGACTTCGGTTGGCGCCGACCCTGCCCCATCTGGTGCCAACTCGGCCCCATCCTGTGCTGACTGGGCCTCATCCGGCGCCGACTCCACTTCAATCAAAACAAGCTCTGCTTCCGAAGAAGGGGACGGCGCCGGAGCCGGGAGGCAAGGCTACGGCGCCGGACCGGCACCGACTCAGCTTCAACCACAACAGGCTACGACTCCGAAGTAAGGAATGGAGTCAGAGCCAAGGAGGCAAGCCTACGGCGCCAGACCGGTGTAGACTCAGCTTCAACCACAACAGGCTCCGACTCCGATGTAAGGAATGGAGTAAGATCCGGGGAGGCAAGTCTACAGTGCCGGACCGGCGCCGACCCAGTCTCCAGACAGGCAACCGCCTGTCCGGAAGGCCAACGTGGGCTCAAAGAGAAACAACCTTCGACGCCACAGGGAGCCCCACGGGACTATGTGGCGCGACAGGGGTGCTATGGGTCGAAGAGGGGGACCCAGCCGTGCCGCGCCCTGACACCATATCTCCATCATCCCTAGAGGGCAGGGACTCAGTCGGCGCCGGGGACAAACCCACCGGTGAGTCCATCGGAGACCCCGTATGTAGCGGAGACACCGAGGACACCCCAGGGAGAGGAGAGGACTCAAGGGAGGCCTGCAGAGCCACGGCATAAGCCTCCATTTGGGCCTGAGTCAGCCCTGCGCCAGGATAAGGTGGATAGGGGAGGGGCGACTCCCGGGGGTGCACGTCTGGAGGATTCCAGGAACTAGTGCCCCCAACAACAGAAGGCAGTGAGGTCGAGGACCTTGGTGACATGCGCTTTAACTTACCCGAGAGAGGCGAACAACACACCTGGGAACCAGAGGGCGATCGAACCTGCAAATGGAACCCACTGCCTCAGGGATCTGCCGCCGATGAGGAGGCCCGAGGCCAAGACGACGCCGACCGGGACAGGCGAGCCGAAAGCAGCTTCATCCTGCGCTCCTGCCGGGACTTCGGCTTGAGGTGTTGGCAGGCGTCGCAATCCGTTGAGTCGTGGTGTTCGCCCAGACACCACATACAGATAAGGTGTGCGTCTGTTGCGGACATTTGCAGCGAACATGAGGTACACGTTTTAAAGCCCGAAGGCATCGCACACTGTTCCAAAAGGGGCCTGAAAACAGGCCAGAGGAACCGCTTACTCAAGCTCAGCGTTGCAAGTGAAAAGAAGGAAACGGACGTCAGCGCGCCGGGAGGGCCTTCCATGACCTCGCTGATGTCACTTCTGTGGATGACTTCAGGGCGGGGTCATGTGGGGCCATCCCCCGGTGCTGCTGCGAAAAAAATTCCGGATCCAGTCTGACAACTGGGGATATTCTAAGTTAAAGAATCTGCGGCTAGATGTCTCTATCAGATAAGTTACTTACCTTCGGTAATGCTTTTTCTGATGGATACAGGATCTGACTGTGGATACCTCACCTTTTAAATTACCCCTTGCGCAGCATTCCAGGGAAACTTCTCTCCATAGCTCTCCCATGTCGAAATACAATGGAATGGCTCTGCTCGCAACCCCTTGTCGAAATACAATGGAATGGCTCTGCTCGCAAGCCCACGCAATGTCATCAAAGCCTTAAGAAGACCTAGTTGGCGTGCTGATGTCAGTTCCACCCATTTTTTTCCATGCCTTTCAGGTGAACCGACAACATTTAACAAGTATACACAGCATGCGATTTAGAGAAGAAAAGAAACTGGAAATTCTAAAATATAGACATTTCCTAGTGACAAGCATCCTATTATTTTGACCATAAAGTACATGAATATCATGCCAATTCATTTTTTTCGTTATAAACAGGCAGCCAACGGGGAGGCGGGTGGTTCAGTGAGGAAACCACAGGTAGATACTGTATCCACCACAAAAAGCGTTACTAAAGGTAAGTAACTTGTTCGGATGAATAAATATGCTTGTGGATTGCTCACCGTTTGAATTGATCCCCAAGCAGTTCCGCTCTCGTAACCGAAGACGACTTAGCTCTGGTGGAAAGAGCTTGAATACCTTGAGGAGGCTCCTTCTTGGCCAAGGCGTAGCATATTTTGACGCACAGGATGATCCACCTGGACAGCGTTCTCTTGTGGTCAGCCTTGCACTTCATCTTGCCCACATATCCAATGAAGAGTTGGTCATCCAACCTAAAGTCTTTAGTCATGTCCAGGTAGAATCTGACCGCCGTCCTAGGGGCCAGGCGGGGAAGTCTCTCCTCCTCTTTGGAAGGGTGAGGATAGAAAGTAGGTAAAGTGATAGACTGCCCTATTTGGAAGGGAGGGACTACCTCAGGTGGGAAAGCACCAACTTATCCGCACGAATTAAGGTAAAAGGAGGCTTAGAGCTAAGGGCCTGCAGCTCACTAACCCTCCTGGCAGAAATAATTGCAATCAGAAAAACTGTCTTAAATGCTAGAAATTTCAATGGACAACTAGGCAGTGGTTCAAAGGGAGACCCCATCACAAAAAAGGGCTATATTCAAACCCCACTGAGGCATAATACATGGAGGAGGAGGAAACTTGTTAGTAAGACCCTTAATGAATCTCATAACTATGGAGACAAACAAAGAGGGTTGGTCTGGTAAGGAAAGAAAGGCCAACAAGGCACACAAGTAACCCTTAACAGTAGCCACTTCACAACCCTGATGAGCCAGTGAAAGAGTGAAACTCAGAATATCGGACAGATGGGCCTGCAAAGGATCAACTGAACTCGCTCCACACCATTTAACAAACTTGGGTCACCTACCAGAATAGACAGATTTAGCGGAGTGTCTCCTGGCTAATAAAATAACATCCACCATATCTGGTGGGAGAGAAAAAGAATTCAGATTGCTCAATTTAATCTCCAGGCATGAAGGTTCAGGCACTGGAGGTGGGGGTGTAGAACCTGCCCCTGCAATTGTGAGACAAGGTCTGCCCTGAGAAGGAGGTGGACCGGAGGGTACAATGAGAGGTAAAGGATGTCTGTGTACCACACCTATCTTGGCCAATCTGGAGCAATTAATATGACTTGGGCCCGGTCTTGGCAAATCTTCCGCCAAACTCAAGGAATCAAGGGTATGGGAGAAAATACGTAAAGAAGCTGTGAGCCCCAGTCTAGCTGAAACGCATCCCCCAATGCTCCCCTATAGGATACTGGAAACTGCAGAACAACGGGCAGTGCGCATTCTCCTGAGTGGCAAACAGATCTAACTAAAGAAACCCTACATGCTGAAAATGTGATGGACCACCTCTGAATGGAGAAGCCACTCGTAATAGGTGGAGAACTGCCTACTGAGGCTGTTGTGGTTCTGAAGATTCTGGATTCATGTAATGGTTCTGGACTCGAGAATTAAAACTTCGTCGAAACATGACGAATTTGGTATCAAAAGACCGAGAATGACGAGCACACCATGTACATATATTTTCAGCGCATTCGAGTAACGATTTCTCCTTGAAATCGTCATTATCGTCCAGAACCCTTGGCTTCCATTTTATATGTGTTGCCCTTTACATAGGCCTTAATCCAGCCAAATCCATTCCACAAGGACACGTACTCCTTAATCGACTTTCCTATGACCTGTGCAAGTTGGAACCATTGCCCCAGGCCGAACTCGTTAGGTCAGTTCCCCTCCCAGTGGCCGAACAAGATAGCATCAAGGCTCAACAAGCCATAAAACCATTTCAGCGCACACACCTGCCGTATCTTGCTCACATCTACCTCTGCTCCTTTGCTTCACTTGCTTTATGGTGGGGAGGTGCCCGTTTTTATTGGGGGTCCACCGGTATCTGATGAAATGTTGGGCCTTGCCGGGTGATTTGTTGTAGGCAGCACGAAGTGAAATATGGACATGTCATCATGACTCTGCTTTTTCTTTGTATTGGAAATATGTTAACGATTTACTTTACAACCAAGAATGTTTTGCCTGAAGCCTAAAATTGTGTATAAGAAGAGAAGCCTGACTTTGTAAAATGCAGCAGTCTCCTGAGAATATACTTCCCCGTGTGTTGTACTTCTAGGACACTTGTTATCTTGGTTGCAGCCAATAAATCGATCGTTGACTTCACCTAGAAGACTCTGAGTTTCTGTGGTCTGGATCAGGAAGAACCCGAGGTCTCTGGGTGTACCCTGACACCGCTGGGTTACCGGTTCTGTGCCGGTTCTTAAAAACCCAGTACCTCAGCTGGCGCCCAACATTTGGGGCGATTCCAGTGGTACCAGTCAGCCAGAGGTTCGTGAGGAGCTTCGTGTGAAAATTCCGGAGGACGGCCAACCACCTCATCGACCCCTGCATGTCGACGTGGTCCGAAGGTCTTTACTGCGAGGTTTCCCGCTTCCCGACGGCTACAAGGACTGCTGCCCTGGCTATCGCCCTGATTTGGACCCTTGAAGTTTGGTAGAGCGAAACACTGAGACGAGTCTTCTGGTGACGTCATCGATATTTCAGTTAAGTATAAGTGGAGCGTCTCCCAGTCCTTAGTTGGTCTTAGTCTTGGGTATCCTTTGGGATAATTATTGGTACTTGCATGCACCAAAACCGAAGGACTCGTGTATTCACGAGAAATATCGTAATCGATAATCCTTTGAAGTTTGGAACTAGACTAGAGAGCGAAAATGCCTAGTCTTAAACTTGGAAATTTGTTTTGTATTGGTGGTAATAAAAGGGACTCCCGATTGGAGGACTCATGTCCGGTTCCTCCAGTTGGAACTCCAACTTACGAGTTATATGTGAAACATGGGGTAGGCCCCATCACATACAATGAAGTGTGGATCAAATACACAAGAAAAGATGGTGTTTTAAAATGGCCCCAATATGGTAGCTTTGATACCGAAATCTTAGATAACCTTGAAGTTAAACTGTTCAAAAAGAAAGCCCGGCCGGCAATGTTCGACTCTTTTTGCCTATGGCGTAAGGAGGCCAAACAGAAGGAAATCAAATTAGCTAAGAAAAATAAGAGAGAAGGAGGAATTTCAGTGATGCAAGCTGCCATGCAGTTTAAAGACAATGAAGAAGAACAGATGAGTGAGCAGTTGCACAGGCAACGTAAAATGGCGATAGATAAGTGTTATCCAGTTTTGCCGTCTCTTCAGCAAGAGGCAGCAAAAGAGCGCGAAAAAGATCCATTAATGTCGCATTTATTAAGTTCACCACCCCCCTATGCACAAAATGCCACAGCACCTCCACAACCCACCGTTGCCCAACCTGTGATTGTTATGCCTCCTATTCCTCTGCAGCAACCACCAGCTACTCTTCAGCTGGCTCCTACTCCTTTGGTGCAGCCTTCTCAAGGCCCACCGATCACACCTGTTTCTACGATTTTGCCCACTGTACTGTCTACTTCTCTTAATGCTCCCCCTACGAGTGTGCCTAGTGCTCCTTCTATTTCTCCTGATGCCTCCTCTGCCGGTATCTCTGCCTCTGCCTTAACTCACCCCGTTCTTCCTTCAGTTTCACCTTCAATTCGGCAGAAAATGGCCAGCACTGTCACTAACCTTCTTTCACCTCTTTTTGGGTCGCCTACCACGACCCCTAGAATGGAACGAAGACAGTTGCGAAGTCGACTGCCTGATTATCAAGAGAGAGACTCATTGAATCGTTTAGCACGAAAATGGGTTATGGACACCGTAAAATATGATGTAGAGTCGGTCATGGAAGTCTTCCATCAATGGGAAGCACCGACTCAGAGATATGTTTTTTAACAGATGTGTGTTTTCCTTTGCGAGGATTTGGAAGACAATGGTCTGGAATGCATCCCGCAAGAGATGTGTCGTGTACGGTTTAAGTTTGGGGAGGGCATGATTGTAGGTCCAGATGTGGAGAAAGCAGTTGAAATGTTGCTATCATATTGGAGTAAGGGAAGCAGTTCTGGATCACAATCTAGTGCATCTAGTAGGAAAAAGGCGCGACAATACCCTATGAGAGAAGTTCCCCCACAATGGAGAGAGGGCAACACAACTGTTAACCCACCTATTCTGCCACACTTTCAGCGTGTATGGGTACATGTCCCATGGAAGCGAGCTGAAGTTTTAGCACTTAAACAGACATTACCTGATCCGCGTAAAAATCCTGCAGGATATTACAAAGAGTTGTCACAAACCGCTGGATCATGTATAATGAATTTAGCCGATATCGATATGCTATTTGGGAATGTTGTTCCACAGCCTTTATGGGGTAAAATTCATCATACAGATCATGATCAAGAGTTAGGTGACTCATGGGCTAATATTGCCGCTGCAGACGCCCGACAAGTTGGTGGTGCTAAGCCTGAGCCTTTGATAGCAGAACTTCCTGGTAGAATAGTTGATTACATGAAAACGATAATGCCTGCGATACGTGTAAATTGGGATAAGTTATCTGCATGCAAGAAGAAGAAAGAAGAAACAGTCTCAGATTTCTTCACCAGATTTGAAGAAACATTTGTCGACCACAGCGGTCAAGATATGACCACAGAAGGTGGTCAGAGATTGTTTGTCGATAAATTCGTACACAATCTGCTTCCAGAATTGTGTAAAAAGTTAAAGGATTCAGAAAGTTCTTGGGCAGTCTCATCTTCGGCGCAGATATTAGCTACCGCCCAATATTACGAAAATAGAGACAAAGACGAGAAAGATAGAGTAGAAAAGAAAACTAAAGAATTGAAAACAAAGGTTTTGCTACAGCAAGCATATCCACCACGTGGTGGTGGTAATCAAAATAATAATGGTCAGAATAATTATCAGGGTCATTTTCAGCAGCCCCAACAGTATCAGAGGAACTCGCAAAGAGTCGAGTATACTCAACCCCGTTTACCTGTAGGCCCCAACCAGTGTTCATATTGCAGAGAAGAGGGTCATTTCAAGTATAATTGTCCTATTCTATTACAACGTGCAAATGGAGTTTCTGGTGTAAGAGGCCGTGGTAGTCAGCAAGCACCTAGAGGTAGAGGGCGTGGAAACGCCCCTCAGAACGCACGTCCCCTTCCACCACAAAACTCTATGAATAGGTTTGATCAGCAGAACAACGCATCTGACAGGACAGCTCAATACTACGTTGATGATTACTATACAGAAGGTGAGTATTTGGAGAATAATGATTGCTAGGACAGCCATAGACAAAGAGAGGGAGTTGTTTCAGTTCCAGTAGATCAGAGTGGACCTTACGTCGAGGTGATTACATCAGGTGTGTCAGAGCCTTTTCTGTTGGATACTGGTGCTACAAAGAGTTCTATTATGCACTCCAAACTCCCTGGCGCACCTTTGTCTGGCGAAATGAACGTTTCTGTAGGTTTTTCTGGCGCCCCAGTTAGAAATCCGATTTCTGACCCTTTGTCTCTTTCTGTTGGTCCTTGTGAATTCGAAGCACCCCTCATTCTGACAACAGGTTGTGGTGAAAACTTGCTAGGATTGGATTTGTTAAAAAGGTTGCATGCGACTTTGTACTGTTCTCCTTCGGGAGTACACCTTACTTTAGGTAAGAAAGTAGTTTCTCCCATATATTTGTAGAGGAATAAACTTCCAGCAGAATTGTCGTTTCTTCCAGATATTCTTTGGGCCACTGGTCCTAATGATGTAGGCCTTTTAGAAATTCCACCATATGTTGTAACATTGAAAGCCAATGTTAAAATGCCACGAATTCCACAATATAGGATTTCTAGTGAGGGTGAAAAAGCTTTGCTAGCGATCGTTTACGAATTGATTGAAAAAGATGTGATTGAAGAAACACGAGGCAATATTTGCAATAGTCCTGTTCTGCCTGTCTTAAAACGAACTGACCCTTCTCAGCCACCTGTGTACAGATTCGTGATTGATCTGAGAGAGGTGAATAAAATAGTTGTGCCACAATTCCCAGTTGTCCCCGACATTACCACATTATTGACTATGATTCCAGCATCTGCCTCTTCATTTTCGGTGATTGACCTGAAGAATGCCTTCTTCAGCATCCCGATTGCTGAGGAAAGCAGGGATATTTTTTCCTTCAGTTTAGGAGGTCGCAGTTTCCGCTTTAAACGCGCTCATCAGGGCTACTGTGAAAGTCCATCAATATACAGTCAAGCTCTAAAAACACAGCTTGACACGATTGTTTTACCTGAAGGTGCTACTCTTATACAGTATGTGAATGATTTACTCATTGCCGCAGACACTGAGGAAATTTGTAAAAAGGCCACGCTGTCATTATTGCGTCATCTGTGTGATCTTCATCACAAGGTGTCACTTTCCAAACTGCAATATTGCCGACAAGAAGTGACCTACTTAGGTCACCTCTTATCGAAGGAGGGAAGGAAACTGACCCCAGAAAGAATTCAGGCAATAGCGAAATTGAATGTGCCAAGAACACAGAGAGAAGTGCGTGCTTTCTTGGGCATTACATCGTACTGTAGACAGTGGATTCCAAATTTTTCGTTATTAGCCAAACCCTTGGTGGCATTAACGTGCAAGAATACACCCAATCCCATTCCTTGGTCTGAAGAGTGTCAGCAACGTTTTCTCGAATTACGCACAGCATTGTTTTCGGCTCCTGTGTTAGGTACCCCCGATTACAGTAAGCCTTTCACATTATATGTCCACGAGAAAGAGGGCTGTGCATTGTCTGTGTTGACTCAGTTGTTTGGAGGTAGGCAGCGCCCATGTGCCTATTTTTCGTCAACCTTGGATCTGGTAGCCCAAGCATTACCGAGTTGTTTAAGTGCCACAGCAGCAGCAGCTGTCTCTATTCGACAGTCTGCTGGTCTAGTAATGAATAATACACTAATCGTGATGGTCCCACATGCAGTAGACACATTGTTAAATAGAACCAAGACACAGCACTTAACTAGTGCTCGACTGTCCAGTTACGAATTGACACTGCTAGCAAGCCATGTGCACATAAAAAGATGCAGTACCTTAAATCTAGCTACGTTGTTGCCAATTACAGAGGAATCAGATGTTTCGGAACAGCACGATTGTTTTCTCAGAACGGAGGAAGAGACGAAAGGGAGAATAGATTTATTCGACACCCCTCTTGCTGAGTGTGATGGTACATTATGGGTGGATGGTTCATGCTTCAAGCTCCCGAGTGGTGACACGACTGCAGCATATGCCGTTACGACTTTGCACACAGTTGTTGAAGCTGCACATGTGCCACATAATTCAGCTCAGGCAGCAGAACTGATTGCACTGACGAGAGCATGTGTGTTGTCTAAAGGGATGAAAGTGACTATCTACACTGATAGTCAGTATGCATTTGGAGTGGCTCACAGTTTTGGGCGATTGTGGAGAGAACATGGATTCCTGACTTCGCATGGAGCCAAGATTCAGCATGGTCAGTTGGTGAATGAGCTTCTTGAATCACTGACCTTGCCTCTGCAAATGGCGATTGTGAAATGTAGTGCCCATAAGAAGGTGACTGATGATGTTGGTCGTGGAAACGCATTTGCTGATGTAATCGCGAAAGAAACGGCAAAGAATGTAATGAGCCGAATGTACGTTGCAGGCCCTGCAAGATGGACTGGTGATGTTGGAATGTGTGAAGACACAGTAGAGAGCATGAAGTCCATTCAAGCTGAGGCCACAGAGAAAGAGTTGAGTACGTGGAGAGAAAGTACGGGTCGAATGGATGCAAATGGTTGCTGGATTGAATCATCAGAGCATCAGAGATGGTTGTTACCCGATGCATATGTGCTTGCAGTGGTTACAATGGCTCATGGAATGGCTCATATCAGCGTCAAAGGGATTTGCGAATTGTTGGCCCCAGTATGGAAGAATTCAGGGATTCCCAAGTGTGCAGAGAATGTTGTCAAGAATTGCATGGTATGTCTGAAGCACAACCCTGGTAGGGGAACCCCAACTCCAGCTGGTAATTTTGCACCTCCTACGTACCCGTTCGAGGTTTTGCAGCTAGATTTCATTCACATGGAGAGGTGCAACAATTTAAAATACGTACTCGTTGTTGTTTGTGCCTTCTCAAGATGGGTAGAAGCCTATCCCCTAAAAGACAATACTGCCTTGTCCACAGCAAAAGCCCTTGTGAAAGAGTATTTCCCCAGGTTTGGAATGCCTAGAATGGTCTGGTCTGACAATGGGAGTGAATTTGTGGGTCGTGTGATGAAGAGAGTGTGTGAAGGGCTAGGTATCCGGCAGAAGTTCCACGCTGCAAATCACCCCCAATCAGCTGGATTAGTAGAATGTTACAATGGCACTTTAAAACTTAAACTGGCCAAAATCCAAGCAAGCACAGGTCTTAAATGGCCTGACGCTCTACCCTTAGCACTCCTGTCCACTAGGATGACTGTACATTCACAAGTGAAACTTAGTCCATATGAAATAGTTTTTGGCCGGCCAGCCAACATATGGGGAGTGCCTAGACCCACTAAGTTCAGCGAGCTTGAACACCCTGTTTTGCTTAATTACCTGTATGAATTGACGGCTAAATTGCGTGTTTTGCATCAACAGGTCCACAACACCCTGCCTCCGGTGTCTGAGACTCCGGGTCACGCCATTGACCCCGGTTCCTGGATCCTTGTGAGGAATTTCCAAAGAACAAAGAACGACCAGCCCAGGTGGACCGGGCCTCATCTCGTCCTTCTTTCTACAAGATCAGCCGTTCGGGTGGAGGGGAAGGCCAACTGGGTCCACGGGATCCATTGTAAGAAACTCCCTTTCCCTCTACCCTATGACCAGTGGGTCCAGAAGGGTGTCGCTGACCCAGAATCTGATACCGTGTCACATACCGTCCCTTTTCATGACTTGCACGTAAAAAGAACTGACTCTGAACAAGAAAATGAGAACATTTTGCACAAGGCTGTGACATCATCCGAGCGATTGAACATTACAGAGCCTGACCTTCTGTTCCAGGATCAGACAGTACCCGGGAAACAACGATACAATTTGAGACCGAGAAAAACGAACTAGTAAAACACTTTCTTTTTGCAATTTGAGACTAAGATCCATGGACTAATAAAAACCGATATTTTCCTTTTCCCCCAAGTACTATTTTTGAAAGTGCAGCTCTCCCCTCTAAGAAACTTGCTTATTTTTGTTTTTTCGAACCGCCATCCGGGTTCCGCTGCTAGGGCCGCGGTTGATTAAAAGTCTTTGGGGTGCAGCTGACGACGTTAGGTCGGTAGTTCTGGTTGGTCCAAGGGAGTTGCCCTAGACTGACAGAAGCATCCCTTAGCAGAGGCAACCTACCACCGCGGGCAGCAATTTAGAGAGGATGGAGTTTCCCGATGTGGAGAGACCTGCCAAACAAGCGACCTTAAAGCGCAGACTGTGCAACGTGATGACAAGGAAAAGCTTTATAATATTGTGTATTTCCATGCTATTAAGTGTCATGATATTTTTAATAAGTTATGTTTTATTCTCTTTTCGTGTAACATTTGCACCCACTGCATCCCCCATACCTCCTCCCACTGTTTCTTCTCATTCTTTCCACCCTTTGCCTGACCACGAATCAAATAGGAGATTGGAGTTCATCAACAACTCCTTTGTTCAGTTGTTACACCAACACCAACTTGTAATGAACACAACTAACTGTTGGGTGTGCGGTCTTATGCCTCACACAACGGATAAAGGTATCCCCTATTTGGTCCTGCCATTTAGTCACAATGGTTCTGTATGGGCATATAGGACAATGTTCATTTATGCACACAAAAGCTACCCCCTACGTTCTGTAACAGACAATCCTAGAAAAAGTGCTCTAGTCAAGGGTATAGTAGACATGATTAAGGAAGGTATTTCTTACGAAACTATCCCTAGAGATGAGACACTATTATACATAGGATGGAACATGACTGGGTATGGAACTACTCTGAATGAGAAACAGCAAGCTAAGAGATCGTCCCCGATTTGGATTGTACCCCATCAGGGTTATCTATGTCTGCAAGGTAATGGCACAAATCCCAGGGCTCAGTTAGGGAAGAGTGTCTGTACTGAGACGTATGTTTTTCGATCTCAGACTTCCCCTGCGTTTTTAGCAGCTAAGGGTACTTATTTCATCTGCCACGATAGAGCCTATACATGGTTGCCCCCTGACTTTTCGGGCTCATGTTTTGTTTCCTTCCTGTTGCCTCCCACCTACACAGCAGCGGCAGACTACCACCGGACAAGGATAGTTAGAGGTGTTTTGAGTGAAGAAGACACTGCAGGTCAAGAATTTGGGGACTTTGCAAAGGGTTTTCTGCCGTTCTGGGGATCCATGGCTAACAGCAGGAACATAAGGCAATTGACAAGGGTAGTTGAGTCCACTGTGATAGAAACTACTGGTGCCCTTAGTAACCTGACTGCTGAGCTCCAGTCAGATCGACTTATGACCCTCCAGAACAGGGTCGCTCTAGATGTCATACTTGCAGACCGAGGTGGAGTATGCAGATTGATCCAATCTAGTTGCTGCATCTTCATCCCTGATAACGCTCCAACAGTATACCAGGCCATCTCCAAACTACATAAGATTTCCGAATTTATTCATGTGGATAAAGGAGATTGGTCATTAATGGAATGGCTCTGGGAACTGATATCTGCCTGGGGATGGAAAATTCGAATGGTCATTGGGATGGTCTTAGCCATTCTTTTTCTGTTCTGTCTGTGCATACAGTGTGCTCCTGAAATATGTGGCCTCTGTGTTACATCATGTGTAAGGAAGCCTGTATCAAGAGATGAACTGAGTACTAGAATGATGTTACAGCAACATCTCAATGACTTTAGGAATATAGATCTGGACTCAGATTAACATGAGGATAGATTAATTGCCTATGTAAGGGCAAAAGGAGGGTTTGTGGTTCTGAAGATTCTGGATTCATGTAATGGTTCTGGACTTGAGAATTAAAACTTTGTCGAAACATGACGAATTTGGTATCAAAAGACCGAGAATGACGAGCACACCATGTACATATATTTTCAGCGCATTCGAGTAACGATTTCTCCTTGAAATTGTCATTATCGTCCAGAACCCATGGCTTCCATTTTATATGTGTTGCCCTTTACATAGGCCTTAATCCAGCCAAATCCATTCCACAAGGACACGTACTCCTTAATCGACTTTCCTATGACCTGTGCAAGTTGGAACCATTGCCCCAGGCCGAACTCGTTAGGTCAGTTCCCCTCCCAGTGGCCGAACAAGATAGCATCAAGGCTCAACAAGCCATAAAACCATTTCAGCGCACACACCTGCCGTATCTTGCTCACATCTACCTCTGCTCCTTTGCTTCACTTGCTTTATGGTGGGGAGGTGCCCGTTTTTATTGGGGGTCCACCGGTATCTGATGAAATGTTGGGCCTTGCCGGGTGATTTGTTGTAGGCAGCACGAAGTGAAATATGGACATGTCATCATGACTCTGCTTTTTCTTTGTATTGGAAATATGTTAACGATTTACTTTACAACCAAGAATGTTTTGCCTGAAGCCTAAAATTGTGCATAAGAAGAGAAGCCTGACTTTGTAAAATGCAGCAGACTCCTGAGAATATACTTCCCCGTGTGTTGTACTTCTAGGACACTTGTTACCTTGGTTGCAGCCAATAAATCGATCGTTGACTTCACCTAGAAGACTCTGAGTTTCTGTGGTCTGGATCAGGAAGAACCCGAGGTCTCTGGGTGTACCTCACTGTCCGCATGCACATTCAGCACCACGGCCAGTTGATTTTCAATCACAGAAATCTGATAGTCCGGAGCTCAGGACCAGAGTCACAGAGCCTCTGTGCAGAGACAATACAACCCTATTCCTCCCTGTTTGTTTATGTACCACATTGTGGTAGTGTTGTCCATCAGGACCTGAACTGATTGACCGTGAAGGGTGGGAGGAAAGGCCTTGAGAGCCAAATGTATCGGCCGCAATTCTAGAAGATTAATGTGAAGCAATCTTTCCTCTGGAGACCAAAGGCCCTTGACCTCCAGATCCCACAGATGAGCTCCCCACCCTAGAGTGGAGGCATCCGTTATAACTGTAGCCACCAGAGAAGAAGGTTGAAACGATTTCTCTTGAGACAGGTTGTCCAAATCACTCCACCACAACAGATCCGCTGCAGTGTCTCTGGAAAGCGTGACCACCTCCCTGAGATCTCCTTTTTGTTGAAACCATTGTCTGGGGAGGCACCAGTGGAGTGCCCTCATGTGCCAGCGTGCATGGTTGATCAACAGTATGCAGTAAGCGAACAGACCGAGCAGGCGTAAGACCTTCAGGACTGGAACAGCTGCTCCATCTCGCAAAATTGGAATCATATCCTGGATGTCTAGAATCCTCTGAGGAGGCGGGAAAGCACGACTCACAGTAGTGTCCAGTACTGCCCCTATGAACAGGTTGTGCTGGGAGGGCACCATTCGAGATTTGGGTACATTTATCGAAAAACCCAAGTCGAACAACAGACGTGTTGTTACTTGCAAATAATGCAGCACCAGCTCTTGCAACTTTGCTTTGAGCAGCCAGCCGTCCAGATAGGGGAAAACAGGAATCCTCAACCTTCTGAGATGTGCCACTACCACTGCCATCACCTTTGTGAAGACCCGCGGAGTGGATGTAAAACCTAACGGAAGAACCTCAAACTGATAATGTTGAGACCCCACCATAAAACGGAGATAATTCTGATGCGACTGCAGCATGGGAATGTGAAAATACGCATCCTATATATCGATCAACACCATCCAGTCTTCCTGCTGCAGTGCCAAAAGACCCTGAGCTAGGGTCAGCATCTTGAATTTCTCCAGGTTAAGGTTACATTGAAGATCCTGAGGTCTAGGGTCAGTCTCAATCGCATCCCTGACCCCTTTCCTGCTCCAGAACAACCTTTATCACACCTTACCGTAGCAAAGACAGAACCTCTTGTTGCAGGAGCAATGAATGGTCCTCCGAACACCAGCCCTGGCGAGGGGGGAAATGAGGGGGAAACCCCCAGCCCCAGAGAGGAAGGGCGTATCCATTTTCTACACGATCTAACACCCAGAGATCTAATGTAACAGATCTCCAATTTTGTAGAAAATGGGACACCCGACCTCCCACGGGACCAACATGCTCTAAGATGGGGAACTAGAAGTGCTTCCCTGCAGTACCAGTTGGGCGAACAGGAGAGGTGGAGGGGGAGGAGGAGGAAACTTGCGGGGCAACTGAGCCTTGGAGGCGACCTCTGCCTTTCCCTCTGTATGATCTATACAGTGGATTGCCTGCTGTTGCTGCTGCCGGGCCCGTAATGGAGTAGCCTTGCCAAACCCTTGAAATCTACGGTAACCAAAGCCTCTATGTGAGGATCATCTTGATTTACTGCAAGGACGAAATGGATGGAAGTGATGCTAGGTCCTAACTTCCCTCACCTACCTCCTTCGCCCAACTAGGTCAAAGCAAAAGAGGGAAGGTGGGGAAGGAGGGAAACAAAACAAGGGAAGGAAGAAGGGGTAGACGTCCACTGGTTCTTCTGTAGGGTGGTCTCCAAGAATCCTAAAGGAGAAAACACAAGGTAAGTACTAATCTAGTGTACAAGTAACTGGCTATACATTAACCCCCTACTTCTAAATGAGATACCTGTAAATGAATATGCCAAGCATGTGTAGGGGAATAACTCCCATCGACTGTAGAACACTCCCAGTATCTTAAACAGGAAGTACAATGCCCAGTATGTAGAAGGACTGCGAAAGTTTGACAATAAACAAGAGATGAACAATAATATAAAAACCTACCTATGTTAGAAGCACCAAAGGAGTATATAAAACCCTTTAGAAAATAATCATTTGTTACTCCTGTTTAGGGAAACCCAAACAACTCATTTCCCAGGACAGGAGAGAGCACAGAAAAAATAGGGTAAAAAGTGCAGGGTCACTTTAACAAAAAAACAAAGTGGGTTATCTGATACTATTAACATAGTTTCTCTTTTCCCTTTGCAGCAGGAAGAGATTTAAAAGAAACAAAGAAGACCACTAGAATCCCACTACTAATCATATACACATCAGATAAGTGTGACCTTCCTTCTATTTCAAATAAGCAAAAAATAACACGGAAAACGGAGAAACTGTGATTCTTTACATCCCTTGCTTTTTCTTGCTTTTCAGAGGCAAGCTGCCAGGAAGCCAAGGGTTAAAAGGCTGAGGATCCCAGGAAACAATGTTGCAGGGCGACAAGAAGCTAAGTAAAAAGGGGCTCCGGAAGAGCACCAAAGGACCAGGAAGGAGAAAGAATACTGGAGAGGCCCAGCCAGCCAAGAGCAAAGCGATGATAAACAGCGGTCGAAGGATTTCAGGTAGGTGCAGAGGATTAAAACGATGGGAGGCTCCAGGATCTGTGCTGGAACACGACACGCGTTACCAACGTGGATCCCTCCCTTAAGTACGCCTCAGGTGCCGCCCTCACCCGCTAACAGAAAACAGTGGGCGGGGCTCACTCCTAAGTTCTTGAGCGCAGGAAAGAGTGTTGCTGCAGGCAGCGCGTCCCGTAGAGCCCGACACTCTAGGTTGGGACTGCAGGCCTAACAATCTAGCAGTGGCCCCAATATCTTTAAAGTGCTGCAGCACTGAGTCTGCCTTTGTACCAAAGAGTTGAGAGACATCAAAAGGCAAATCCAAAAGAGTGGCCTGCACTTCCAGAGAAAAACTAGACCCCATTAGCCAGGCCTGCCTCCTATTTGCCACTGAGAAACCCATCACTCTAGCAACAAAGTCAGCTGTGTCAAGCCAATTGAATGGCCTGACAGGCCGCCGCTTGAGTGTCCAAAAGACCCTCCGCAAAATGCCCCTGAATGTACTCTGGAAGCTTAGGGATCACCTCTTTAGCTGAATCCATCAAAGCATGAATGTAGCAACCCAGTAGGCATGTTGAATTGTCGATTTTTAAAGCTGTACTGGCCGAGGAAACTACCTTGTTAGCTGATTGTTCTCCTCTCAGATTCCCAATCTCAAGGAGTGGATGGACAAGAGCCAGATTGTTTTGTAGAAAGAACAATTTATAGACAGAATATAGAACAATGTCATGCATTCACCCCAGTACAGAGTTCTGGCCTAAATCCATTATTTGTTTGCTCACCATGCCAGTCCAGTTGAACCCAGCCATATGCAAATCAGTCTTGACCCTGTGCCTCATGGGAACAGTCCAGCCTGAACTGCTAGGCCAAGTCCTCCCAGGACTGGAAACAAGCATCCTAAGACTGGTTTTGGGGTTTCACCCCTCATCAGCCAGGATAGCTTGACTCCAGTGGCATGGAGAGCACGGGACACACATCTGGGCATACCCATCCCACTCGGGTTGACAAATGCAAAAAAAACAATTGATGGACAGAATGCAGAACAATGTCATGCATTCAACCCAGTACAGAGATCTGGGCCTATATCCATCATTTATTTTTGCTCACCATGCCCTTCCAGTTTGAACCCAGCCATTTGCAAATCAGTCTTGACCCTGTGCCTCATGGAAACAGCCCAGCCTGAACTGCTAGGCCAGGTCCTCCCTGGACTGGAAACAAGCATCATAGGACCGATTTCGGGGTTTCACCCCTCATCAGCCAGGATAGCTTGACTCCAGTGGCATGGAGAGCACATTGACTGCAATGTTCAACACTCTGTCCATCATCCCCTTTGATTTTGCATTATTCGCCCTAAGTTGGCATGGTATGCCCAGATGTGGGTCCCTTGCTCACTGTGCCACTGGATTCAAGCTAGCCTGGCTGATGACGGCTGATTGGCCAGAAACCGGTCCCAGTATGCTTGTTTCCAAGCCAGGGAAGACATGGCTTGGTAGTTCGGGCTTGACTGTTCCCATGAGGCACAGGGTCAGACTGATTTGCATATGCCATGTCTGAACTGGGGTGGGGGAATGAGCGAAAAAATGATGATGGATTAAACCCAGATCAGTTGACTGGGGGTGAGTGCTGGCAATGTTCAACACTCCGTCCATCATCCACTTTGGTTTTGTTTTGTTCACCCTAAGTTGGCAGGGTATGCCCAGACGTGGGTCCCTTGCTCACTTTGCCACTGGATTCAAGTTAGCCCGGCTGATGACAGCTGATTAGCCAGAAACAGGTCCCAGGATGCTTGTTTCCAGTCCAGGGAAGACATTGCTTGGTAGTTCGGGCTTGACTGTTCCCATGAGGCACAGGGTCAGACTGATTTGCATATGCCATGTCTGAACTGGGGTGGGGGAATGAGCGAAAAAATGATGATGGATTAAACCCAGATCAGTTGACTGGGGGTGAGTGCTTGCAATGTTCAACACTCCGTCCATCATCCCCTTTGCTTTTGCTTTGTTCGCCCTAAGTTGGCAGGGTATGTCCAGATGTGGGTCCCTTGCTCACATTGCCACTGGATTCAAGCTAGCCTGGATGATTAGCCAGAAACCGGTCTCAGGATGCTTGTTTCCGGTCCTGGGAAGACATGGCTTGGTAGTTTGGGCTGGACTGTCCCCATGAGGCACAGGGTCAGACTGATTTGCATATGGCTATGTGAGACTGGGGTTGTGGAGTGAGCTAAAGAATTATGATGTATTAAACCCAGATCAGTTGACTGGGGGTGAGTGCTTGCAATGTTCAACACTCCGTCCATCATCCCCTTTGGTTTAGATTGTTTTGTAGAGCATGAAGCCTGAACTACCAAGCTCTCAGGAGATGGTACAAGGTAGAGCCTGGGGATCCAGCTTTTTTATCTGCTTATCCATCTTGCCAACAATCTGCACACAGCAGGGGCAGTCATAGGCTTCTGCCAGACTGCTAATATGGGCTCCGTCAAAGCCTCATTAAATGGGAGCAGAGGATATGTCACAAATGAAGGAGATTGAAGAACCTCTGTCAGGATGTTTGACATTATATCTGCAGTACGCAACTACAAGTCGAGAAGATCAGCCGCCTGTCTTATAATTCAGTGGTAAGAAGAGACCTCCTGCGAAGGAAGACCCTTAGGAGAAGGAAGTGCCCACTGTGGAAACGTCTCTAGCCCACTAGCCTCCTGAAGCCCCTCAAACTGTTGCATGGGATCAATAATCTCCCCCTCTTCAGACTCTTCCTGTTGCTCCTGGAATTCTACCACCTCCAGAAGCCGCTGTACTTCCATTCTTGATCTCAATTTGGGTAGTGGCTTAGGCAGTGCCAGACACGGTGCCAGCAAATTCGGGGCCGGCGTCGATGGACACCCTACAGGGATAGCGGATGGTGCCGTGCAAAGCTGGGACAGCACCGAACTGGAGCCCAGCGGAGCCGGAGATTACTCCCTTCTTCCATCTAGGGATTGCACCGGCATCGAGAACCTCGGTGTCGGGAGAGGCCAACTTCGGGTCATCAGCAAGAACAGCAAAATTAGGTGGTAAGCCTCCCAGGTTGTAAGACAGCGGTCCCATGGGGCCAATAGGCGCACCAGTAGGGTAAGCCGTCCTGGCGAACATGCCATACAGTGCATTTAAGAAATGCGAAGGCTCCGTACCTGGAGTCGGAAACGGTGGGTACAGATCTGGTAAAGCCTGCTCTGGAAATGGTTCTGGCTGCTGCGCTAGAGACACTGAAGCCGGAGGCAGAGTATTTAAAGGCGTCGCTTTTCTGGACGTCGGAAAGCCTCTCGGAGTCGGAGAGTGTGCTGGAGTCACCTGATGTGAATGGGAAGGTGAGACTTCATCCTTTCTGTGACACCATGGAATTGGGGTCCCCGACTTCAGCGACTTGTCCTTAGAAGAACGACGTCTGGAGCCATGATGCTGCTTCTTCTTGTGTTTCTCTCTGACTTTGAGGTGTGCGGAGTCGGTGACTAGGACTTCGATCTCAGCCTCCTTCTTCTACTTTGCCCTGGCCATTAACAATTTGGCCTCCCTTTCTTTGAGGGTTTACGGATTCATGCATCAGCATGATGAACATCCCCCGATGTCGTGGTCCGATGACAGGCACAAAGACAATCATCATGGGGGTCCGTGATGGGCATATGACCCCCGCATTACCTACAAGGTTTAAAAACAGATTTCTTCTGAGCAGCCATCGCACTTTACAATTTGAGGAGAACCTGTAACAATGAAACACTCAGAAATGAAGAGCCCTGGAAAAACCGTTGCGCATAGACGAGGCGGAAAAAAGGGAAATGACGTCAGCACCCTGATGACGTCTTCTTATGGCTCAGATGAGTTAGTGAGTGGAGCAATTCCATTGTGATGTCCTTGTTGACCTGGGAGAGCTAGGGAGACACGTTTAAGTGGAATGCTGAGCAAGGGGTAATTCAAAAGGTGAGGAATCCACAGGCAGATGTATCCATAAGAAACTGTAAGATCATAGTACAGGAGTATTAAGATGTAAACCTATACCCCATCAACACCCATGCTCTCTAAAAGAGACCACAGCTTAGATCTACAGACATAGTCAAAGGCGCTCGACAAGTCCGTGAACGCCAAATGTGTTGAGACCCTTGGCATATTTGTATTTTGCCACAATTAGATGGAGATTGAGGCACTGTTCGATAGTCCCAAGCCCCTTTCTGAACCCATACAGAGTTGGGGAGAGGATGTAATTTTTGTTTATCCAGACAAGAAGGGGGTCAAAAACTACTCTCCCAATGATTTTAGATGAGGAGTTTAAAAGAGATATTGGGCGATAAGACTTGACATCATGCGCATTTCCTTTTTTAAACACAGGAACAATTGTAGAGGAGTGCTACGATATAGGCACACCCAAACAACAGACAGAATTGAATACACCTGTGTGTACAGATGTGACTTTGGCACGTTTATACAGAACCCCCACGAATGCAGGTGGTCTCCGTAGTCTGTGGGAGATGACTGCCTGGGATGAGGACACCTTCAAGAGCCCGTCGTCGAGGTAGGGGGAAGACTGACACCCCTAAACTGCGCAGATGAGCTGCGACCACCGCCATCACCTTGGTGAACACCCAAGGGGCACGGGTAAGGCCGAAGGGGAGCACGGCAAACTGAACATGCTCTCGGCTTACCTTGAACTGCAGGTAACGCCTGTGGCCCGGCAGGATGGGGATGTGAAAATACCAGTCTTCTTTGTGGAGGGCAGATAAGACCTGAGCTTGAGTGAGCATCTTGAACTTCTCCTTCTTGAGGAAGAGATTGACGGTTGGAAGATCCAAAATGGGCCGCAACCCTTTCTTCTTCTTTGTAATCAGAAAGTAGTGGGAATAACAGCCAATGTCTACTTCAGAAACTAGGACCCTTTCTTTATCTCCCTTGGCCACGAGAGCTGTAACTTCCTCTTGGAGCAACCTAAAATGTTCCTCCATCAGTCGTTCCTGACTTGGCAGAATGAAAGGAGGAAAAGAGAGGAAAGGCAGAGAATAGCCTGTTGTGTTTCTATCTAGGACCCTAATTCGATATTCCCGATTTATGCACTTATATGGTGATAATAAATAGTATCCTTATAAAGACATAAGAATCATATCCATACTTAGTAATAGCCCATGCAGTCCAAATACGGCAAGGCTACTCCCCTAGATTCCTAGAAAGTACAACGCGTTCTTTAAACAAACCAAGCCTCCAGCAGCCCGGGAATTCCCCCTGCTTTTGTTTTGATTTTCACAAGAACTCCTGGAGTCCAGAAAGAACTGTTAGTTCTTAGTGACGTCTTATGTCCAACCTTACGTCAAACCCGGCACCTTTCAGGTATAAATATACCAACGTTGCCTTAAGCAAACACACGGTGGTTTGGAGCAGAGCGGCTATCTACTTACCCGAAGCCCAGCTGAAGCGAGAGCCGAAGGAAGCCGCCCCTCCCTTTTGACGCACTGAGAAAGACGCTGTCTTTTTCTCCAGCCGAGAAAATTCCAGCTCCAGTGTTTCCAGTCACCCTTGCGGGTCTCTGGGAGATCGAGTCCTAAAAGAGAGATACAAGACCTCCTACATTCTATTACCAAGGTACGGAGCTGACTAAATCCTTAAGAGAATTCTTGATTCAGATTCTTGGCAAAAACCAACTTAACTTAAACTGCAACTTACTAACTCCTTCCCACATATTAGGCTTAGGTCAGGTACACCGGGGTAGGCGTATCTTAGAAGCACCAGTTGAGTACGTTAGTCAATGTTTTTATGTATGTATATATTTTATCCATTTTAAAGTATCATATGGCTAAGAAACCATATCAATGCTTTTACAGTATCATTTTATAATACTCCTTTTACTGTACGCACTTTACTTCATGATAAGTATTGCAATTGTGGCAATTCATTTCTCTTGCATGAGAAAGAAGACTGCTCAATAAATAACAACTTTTATTGAAAACGCCCGTCTCTCTATTTCTCTGCACTCTGGTGAAACTAAGTATGCACGATTGACTGAGTGAAATAACCGCCTATTGTTTTCACACGACTCTAGAGATACACTCTTTAATCTGTTGTCATGTTTATGTGGTTAACTACAAAACAACAATAGAGGGAGTGTAGAGGAAATGATAGAATCACCCTCCTAGCTAATGTACATAAACAAAGAGATTCTATCAATGTGTAGTGAATTTTTTAGTTTTTAACATTTGGTGAATAGTTAATGCGTGAGTCACGAACTAGGCTCTCTCTTGGAGTGACAAGACGAGGGCACTATGTGCTTTTAAAATACGCCTAACACACTAAGAATCCCATAGTGTCATGCTTCATCATTGGGGTCTTCCTGTCCCTCTACGGGGCGGGGCGTGCTACGACCTACGGACTACGCGGGAGCACTGATTTCTTGTGACAAAAGCTATGTGTTAGTGCGGTGTAAGTGTGATCAGTGAAGTGTAGGGACCTAACTCAGTGAGTGCAAGATAAAAAGTAAAAATTCCCTGGCAAGTAGAAAAAATATATTTTATTAACTTCTCTGGCTGGGAACATTAAAAAGGGGTTTGTGAGGTAGGGCCATTAGCTCACTACCTGGTCGACATGTTTCATAAGCAGTCCCCTACTGCTTATTCATCAGGACCTCTAGTGGTCCCTACAGATACGGACTCAGTTCTAATATAGTCTGCCTATTGTCCTACTAGTTGCAAGCGCTAACCTCAATTGGCGATGACAACACGACCGGCAGTTGGATTATAACACGGGGAGACACGGCACGCTCCCAATCTTCAGAGCGGCACAAGGGTAGGAATAAGGCATTGCACTAAATCTGGTAACGTAAGTACAAAGACTCAGACCACGAGTCTCTAAACTCGGTCATTCTCATTATCGAGGCTGATAAACTTGTACGGACAGCGTGTAATTGACAAACGGGCTCGGTTTTCTTCCACAGTTTACCACGTGGAATACCCTTCGCCTGCCAGCTCATGGGGCAATTAACATTTGTCGAACGAGTATGTATGAACCACTCTTATTTGTTTACCTGACAAAGACAATGATATCTGGTTTTTTTAACAATTTTTTTTAACAATAATTTTACCAATAATTCCAATGGTCCTTCGGATCGTGAGGCTCCCCAAGTCCTTAATCGTAAAGGTGCTAATTGAATGTATTGAGTTGAGTGTGTGTGTATTTTGTGAGATCGAACTTGCCCACATATACGTGTGGTCAATGTTACCCGTCAGACCATTTTGTCTGACTACGAGTAATTAATGGGCATAATACTCCCCCCCCCCCTCTCTGAGAAGCATGACTACAACGCTCCAGACAAACGAGGTCACCCATGGGCAAATGTGAACCTTGATAGAACACAGTGTTGTCTAAATTAGAATGTGATAACTAGTTTGATAATATGTCCCGCATTTTTCTTTCCCTTTTTCCTTTACAGAGACCAATTAGGTCATTATTATTTTTTACGCTTCACTAAGGGCCAACTCATGCCCAGAAGCTCAAACAGGTGGCCGATTTTTGCTACCAGTTTGTAGGACAATAGGCAGACTATATTAGAACTGAGTCCGTATCTGTAGGGACCACCAGAGGTCCTGATGAATAAGCAGTAGGGGACTGCTTATGAAACATGTCGACCAGGTAGTGAGCTAATGGCCCTACCTCACAAACCCCTTTTTAATGTTCCCAGCCAGAGAAGTTAATAAAATATATTTTTCCTACTTGCCAGGGAATTTTTACTTTTTATCTTGCACTCACTGAGTTAGGTCCCTACACTTCACTGATCACACTTACACCGCACTAACACATAGCCTTTGTCACAAGAAAACAGTGCTCCCGCGTAGTCCGTAGGTCGTAGCATGCCCCGGCCCGTAGAGGGACGGGAAGACCCCAATGATGAAGCATGACACTATGGGATTCTTAGTGTGTGAGGGGTATTTTAAAAGCACATAGTGCCCTCGTCTTGTCACTCCAAGAGAGAGCCTAGTTCGTGACTCACGCATTAACTATTCACCAAATGTTAAAAACTAAAAAATTCACTACACATTGATAGAATCTCTTTTTTTATGTATGTTTATGCGGTTGTCAGAATCTAATCCCTTCTTGTCTAAATCCGGAGAGTTAACTCTTTCCTGAACATTCGAGAAAGTTTCTAGTGACCTCTGAGCTAGCTGGCAAAACTAATTAAGTCTAATATAGTCAGTAGAGACCTAGTCGACCTCAGTCCTACGTCTACACTGCTGTTAATATTATTCCAATGCGCAGAGTCGATTGGGAATATAGGAACTACACTACATGGCGCCCAGCGTTTGGTAAGGCGATAATCTAACGCAAGACATTAGAGTAACTTCACCTCTTTTAACGTAAAAAGTCCAATAGACGTCTGGAGTGGGTAAAGAGTTAATATCCGCCGGAACTTAGTAGGAAGAGTTTCCTATGTATTCATTTTTGGTTTAGTCAACGTTGAAGGATACAGTGTTCCAAAATATTGTGCACCTAATCTTTGTTTCCTTGAAACTTGATCTGCAACAAAACTTTCTTTCAGTAAAATGGGGGAAAGTGACGATGAAAGGGAGAAAGCTAGATTAGCAGCTCAACTCCTAGCGGATGACAAAAGTCTCCAAGACAATGACCCGAATGCTATAATCATTCCGGTAAATGTAAGAAGAACTATAACTAAAAAACTTATAGAAAATAGAGTATCATCACGAGGTGGTACAGTCATATTCGTGGTAGAGGCCCATGAATATCGGCAGACAGAGGTATTCTATTCATGGATACAATTTCCAGCAGCACATGCTGTAACACACAAATTCCACTATTACAAAATAGAGGAACCTCCGGATGAATACGCTCCTTTCGAGAACGTTGAAATCCCACTAACTTACCAAGAGCACATGCTCTGGTTTAAAGGCGCCCTAAAACATCAAAATCACATCACCCGGCTCGGTCCACTAGGTAGACCAGGAGCCACGTGGCCGGTTCTAGCCAGCTACACACCAGAATCCGACATAGAAAAAATGTCAAGCGAAGAACTCTTAATTAAAATAAAAGAATTAACAAAGGCATATAGAGAATTAGTTCAATTGGCAATGGAAGACATAACATATCTGCAGAAATTGAAAGAAACAGATATAGCAGAACAACCATTTGAACTTGCCAGAATCATAGAAAAATCCTATGAAGAACTAGGTAGAGATAGTTTGGGTAGGAAACCAATAAAACCCCAACTAACTGAAAATCCTGAAAAAACCTTTATTAAATATAATCCGAACACTCCAAAAAAGAGTTGGGATGGTAATAAACAATCCACTCCCAGAGAAAAACGGTTTCAGTCCAGAGGAAGGTCTCCTCAACGGAGAGAAAGATCTTCAGACCGAGGAGGCAAGTCTCCCCAGAGGGAGCCCTCTGAGAAAAGATACAACCTTAGAGATAGGGATAAATTGAGAAAACCTGATAGATATCAAGATATTGATACAAGTCCCTCTCGATCTTTTCAGACTTCCTCACAGAAATTGGAAAGAAGAGGACAGTCAGAACACAAGGAACAGCACGTCAAGTCCAAAGACAAGGAACCTGCTCATCAAAGTAAAAAAATACAATTTCCAAAAAAGAAGGTAGCAAGTATTACAATAAAACATGCCGAGGATACTGAGGACACAACTGAAAAACGGAGAGTGGGCCCAGACAATGCTAGACAGCGCAGCAGAAGTAACCATAGCTCGCAAGATCCTGATGAATCTTCTGGAGACAGTGGACACGAATGAATACATTCAGGTGGAAACTGCAGACAACAGAGTTAGCAAACCCCATAAATTATACGAAATAACATTGCGTATAGAGGGGGACAAAACTAGGAAAGTAAGGGGTCTCTTTTGGGATAACTTATCTAAAGGCTATGACATCCTGTTAGCTGAGAAAGACTGGCCACCGGAGTTTGTCAGGGAGTGCCCTCATGGCGAAGAAATGATTATGCCTGCCTTCTCAAATCATATTCCAATTCATAAAAAATATACATTTGCAAGAAAATGGGCAGTAGCCCAAGCTCCTGCATTATATAAAAATCATGTAGGATGGGATGAGGATTCTCCTCCTCACAAAATCCAGTTAAAAAATCAACCCACTGCACAAAGGCAGTACCCAGTTAAACAAGAAGCTAAAAAGCAAGTCAGGGAGATCTTAGATCAACTTGAATACCAGGGGGTGATTGAAACATGCACCTCACAAATGAACAATCCTTTGTTTCCTGTCTCCAAGCCAGACGATTCATATCGTCTAGTTTTGGACTACAGACACCTAAACTCCTGTTGCAAAACATTTGCAGTACAAAAACTCACACAGTGCAGCACTAATGAATAACATCGTGCGCAAAAAATATAAAACGACATTAAAACGACATTAGATATCTCTAATGGATTCTTTTGTCAAAACATTGCACCTAAAAGCAGGTATTTGACCGCTTTCTCAATAATGGGGTCACAAAAACATTTCTGTCGACTCCCACAGGGATTCAAGAACAGCCCAGGATTATTCTCAGCACGGGTAACAGAGTTACTACAAATATATGATGATGAGGCATTATCTTATGTCAATGACATCTATCTCACAGATGATGACCTGGAGACACACTTGAAAAGAGTGAACACCATAATACTTGGGTTCGCAGCTGAAGGGTACAAATTCAACTTTAAAAAGTCACGAATTGCTCCTCTAACTATCCTATTTTTAGGATATAAATTATCAAGTGAAGGCAAAAGCCTAGCAGACAACTTCTTAGAGAAGTGTGCTGTACTCCAAGCTCCAAAAACGCTGAAGAACTTACACTCAATACTAGGTTTCCTGAATTTCGGAAGAACATACATTCTAAATTATGAAGAGAGGGTTAAACCTCTCTATGAATTAATAAAACCTGATTTCAAACCAATAAATTGTACTCAGAAACACACAGAAATTTTAAGATCATTGCAAACAGACATGTTAGCTAAAACAAAATTGCAAACTCGCGAAAACGTACGGAACCTTGTAATCCGAGTCATCCCAGGAAGATGCGGATTCACGTACCTGACCTCTTATGAGGGATAAACGGTACCAATAGCTTACAAATCACACTTGTACACACAAGCTGAAATGAAATTCAGTTCTACTGAAAAGATTCTAATAGCGGTTCAAACTGCTGTAGCAAAAGAAAGAGCCCAAGCCCAAGGCAGAAGGATATCTGTTTTAACAGCAGAATCAGCCCTTGAGGCATTAACAAGACCACGCATTCCAAATGCTGTGGCATTAGATCCAAAATGGATACAATGGGAAAATTCTCTTGCTGCAGAAGACGTGAAACACGCATTTGATCCGATAATGAAAAAACTAGAAAATCTAGAATACGAACATGAATATCCTCTGCCAATCGAAATTCTGCCTCTCGAACAATACACATGTGTAATCTACATGGACAGATTTGCACTACATTACGATGTAGATAAAAAATCCTACAACGCAGCATGTGCGATTGTTAAAGGTCGCTGGCGCTTTGGTAAATTCAGACCGATAATCACCAAAGCTGAATCACTCAGAAATTGTTCAGCTCAGCGAGCTGAAATAAGATCTTTGAAGATGTCGCTTGAAAATGCAGATCAAGAATTCCTCACACTCATAGTGTGCGATTCGCATTTCTGCGTCAAGTCTTACAATAATGACATGCAGGCATGGATCAAAAACGATTACAAAGATGACACAGGTGCCACAATAAAGCATAAAAAGCTATGGGAACAAGTAGTTCTTTTGCAGAAAGAACTACGAAAGACTCACGTGATACATATACTGAGTCATCGACGTGATGACGTTCACGTTGCAGGGAATTCATTGGCTGACAGAGCCACAGCGGAAGCGGTTCAACCGGCTTCCGTAGCCACAAAAAAGCGTTCTAAAAACACATAGATGGAGAAACCATGCTAGCGGTAAAAGCCTCATTAAAAGGCGACTATGCAGCATTACCTCTCGACTATCCCCTCAAAAATACATACATAATTGATGCAAACTCCGTTCCTTTTGCTCAAATCCCTGGAGTGGGGGATAGAGTAATTCCAAACACGAACCGGAGGGCTTACTTGATTCAAGAAGCACACATGGGACAGGGTCTAAGGCACCAAGAGATCGTGAAACCTCTAAAAGAATTACAATCAGAATACTGGTTGCCGGGGACGAGCCTCAAAATTACAAATTTGCAAAGGATTGTCCAGACGGCAACAGAGATCGCAGTTGTGAACCGGACCAGACTACTGCCAGGACTCCTTTATTAGAAAGCATCAGGCTATCTATACGCAGAAATCCAGCCGGAGAAATGCGTTCCCATAGATATTAAGACTAGATTCACTTAAAATGTAGACCCCAGCGCTCGGCTGATGCCAGAACTGTTATAAAAGATTTGCGAGTCTTTATTAGCACATACGCAATTGGCATGCTACATTCTGACCAGGGTCCTGAGTTTAGCTCTCGGGCTTACAAGGAGGCCATGGCCAGCATGGGAATTGCATTGCGGTACTCTTCTCCCTTCCATCCTGAGGGAAATGCGGTAGTGGAAAGAAAAAAATGTGACATAAAGCAATCTATAACGGCGAGGGTATTAGGTTCGGGTGATGGGTGGGTCAAACATTTAACAAGTGTCCAACGTAGTCTTAACAATCTGCCAAGAAATTCTCTAAAAGGTTTCACTCCCTACAAACTATTGTTCGGTACTAGGATGCACATTCAGGACATAGATAGTCACACTTCAGTGGTAGAAGAAAAAGCCTTTGATATCAAAGACCGTTTGGCTGCTTTACAGGACTTGAATGAAACAAGAAGAAATCTAAGTAACATAAAGTTAAAGCCAACAGCCACTGAAGAAAAACCACCTGTCCCAGCAAGACCTGTCTGGATTCCAAAGATTGGGGATCTGGTCAGAGAAAAGATCGCGGTGAAGAAGGAATTTGGGACTTCTTACAGAAAAGCAGTACCTGTCTTAGCTGTCAGCGGAACAAGATCAGTAGTACTACCGCCCCTTGCTGGTAAAAAGGAGAACCGAGTTGTATCCATCGACCTGGTAAAACCACAATCATGTGGCCAATAATAAGTAGAAGACCCAGTGGACTCCCAAGAAATAGCAGAAGACCAAATTTTGCTACAATCCAAGAGGTTCAAACTGAAAGACTAATCACATTTGATAAACCTACAGTGAATAAAAAAGAACTATGCAACAAAGCCATGGAACTTGTGCCTCTTGAAACCCAAATTGCAACAGTTCGTCAAGAAACACCTGTCTACAACGATGTAGCCTCAGACTATGCTAATGAAACAAAGAAAGATCCAAAGGCAAATGAAAATCCGGAAGCGATTCCAACAATTGACAGAACTGCATCTGGCTACTTCATCAATTTCGATGACTTTTCTGAAAATCCAAGCGAGCATGAAGAAACAACAGTAACAAAAACTTTCAAAGACAAAATGACTGAACTTTTTCACCAACTAAAAGAAACATATCTGATTTCACCATGGATTGAATTTTGTATTGTGTTAGGTGTACTTTTCCTCCTGCTTTGGCTCATCATGGTTTTATGTTTGGGGAGATTTATTGATGGAAAATATAGTACAATGGACACAGCAAGTCAGAACATCAACTTGGTCCTAAAGCCTCATAGTTCCTCTCACATCGAGAAAAGAGAACTGTCATCAGTGAACATCACAGCCAATCCAATACCCGGTGGGGTAGCATGGGACAAAATGGATTATGAAATCTGTGGCCCGATTGAGCTCATGAAATATCCACACCAGTTTAAGGTTTCCTTAAGTGACTTTGTGACACCAAGTACTTTCTCTGATGATTGGGACTTTGAAAATATTAATAATATGATGTCAGATGATTTAGTAATGTCAGCTAAATTCACAGAACATGATTATTTACAGGGTTCATCGAATTATGAAGAGTTATATTGTTATAATCATTTTGGTCATCACTATTTGCATAAATCTGCTCAACCTAGAAATGTTTTAACTTATAATCAATGGGAACATTGTCCAACTCCGCCAAAAGGCAGCTCGAATTTTTTTGGGGAGAAATTCCAAAACTTCTCAGGGTTTAACAACAGTGATTCAGAAACGTTTTATTTCAAAATGTTAAATAAGACAGGAATGAAAACAATGTTGACAAATACTAAATTGATTTATTCTGAACATTTTTATGACAAAATGTCTACATTTGGTTTTGATTTTTGGAAAAACAACATTGAAACAAAAACCATCTGGGGTTAAAAAGACTGGCAGGTACAAGGTCTAGAAGCATTATTTAGAGCCTGCATGATCCCAGAACAGATAATTTTCCTGAATGACACCATTCAGCAAACAACCTGTCTTGGTTTAGCCAAGATAAAAGACTTAAATAAACCGTCTATTCCGAAGCCAATACCTGATAGTAATAGCACTACAGATGTTGAGATAGACGTATCCCATATTTTACACCAAAACACAACAAATCCTGATTGGAAAAATGGTTGATCTGGCCCACAGACACAAAGAACTGTCAAGATAGATTCCTGAACAAAACACAGGGGTTAAAACAGAACAGGCCAGACCCAAAATACTACCAGAGACAACATACAGGGATAGTTACAACATACAGTGTAGGGAAACTGTGCCTCGAATGGCTACAGAAATCCACACTGGCTGAAATTAAGCAACACTTGACTTTACTTAAAGACGGTGCTGACTTGCGTGATTTCATACTGGGACCACGCAAACAGCAAAACAAAACGTTTCATATACGCCGGTATATACGCTGCTTACAACGAAGCTTGGAAAGTAACACAAATTGAAACAGCTGAAAAAATACGAGAAATTGATCGTATAAATTTGGAAAAATCACTTTCTGTAGTGGACAATGGGTTAACGACTCTGTCCTCCAGAATATATTCACTTGACAGCATTGTATCATCTGCTATTGATATAATAGAGCAGGACTTACTAATGTTACAACATGGTCAGTCCCAATTGCGTTCTATTGTACAACTTGGCTGGACGTTGCAAAATCTGCGTTCAGGCTACATGCCATGGCGTCTAATTAACATAACATCTTTATTCTCTATCTTTAACCTTACTGATAAACAAATCAGTTTGGCACAAAAAGGAGCAGACTATACGATTCTGAGCATTGAAAAACTTGAGAGATTACCATTGACAATGTCAGAGAGACCTGTCATTGAATGGATAATACACGGAACAATTACAATTCCGATAACTTTCCAGTTTAAGTATTGCCAAAAATATATACCAGCAGGCCTGTATGAAAGGTTGGGTAAAGGATACATCAAGTCAACATGGAGCTTACCTTATACACACAAATGTTATAGTGAAGGAAAAAAGGAGGTATTCCTTAGTGGTAACAATTGTAAAAAATCACTAAGTGGTACACTTCTGTGTCAAGGTATAAACTTGCATGGAGCCTGCGAAGGGTCTTCAAATAACCTTTCATGTCACCTGCATGGCACTCCTGCAACACAGATAGAGCCATTCTTTAGACAGCTTTCCAACGGCAGTTATGTTCTAATAAGTGACCACAGCTGTTGTGGCATGGTGCCAGGAAAAGCCTATTTCGTGAGCGTTACTTACATGGTCACTTGCTGTATGCAAGTATTGTATCCAAACAGCAATCCAGACATGGAGGCGGCAATATGGCCTTCTTTGAATATCTCATCTATTCAAATTGATACTTTAAGCAGAATGAAGTCTATTCTTTTATAGACTACTGTGCCTTTAACCTCGTCCAAAAGAGACGTATGATCTGCAAGTTGCAAGCACAGCTGCAGAGATAAATTCCCTATTATCAACAAATTGCCCCGTGCATTTCGTAGAAATGTTAAGTCAAATCTTAAACATGTCTGATACCAGTGGCATCGCACATGTATTTAAGACAATTTTTTCGGGACTGTTAGCACCCTTTGAAAAAATTCTGGGCATTTTCCCGAATTTTGTTCATTCATTTTTCGGCGGCCTGCCTCTTCTTTTGGGACTCGTAGCAGGAGTTTTATGTTTGATCCTTCTGCTCCGATATGGCAAGCCAAGCCACAGACAAAACTCCAGCTACAATGGAAGAGACGATCCTAGCAATACGCTACCGAGACCGAATCACTAGAGTCCTTGGATTACAACTTGGTTTCTTTCATTCAGACCAATCTGGCAAGATTGCATCTTACCTTTGCTTCGATGTCTGCTATGCGGAGAAGAATGCTTGTTGGACGTCTGTCTTACACTACCATCAGCATTACCTATGGATATCGATACTTTGCTTGGTTCGGTAACGGCTCATGCAATGTGTTGTCTCCAGCAGCTACCTATTCTGATGACGGCATTCGTTGAGACTTCACCATTATGATTAGGTGGCGGTGAAGTACGAGATGAAAGCAGCACCACACAGGTACAACCTTCTGTGAGCATTGCTGATCCAGATATCGATGATATCAATGATTCTCACATTTGCACTATTTCAGCATTTTCGAACTTGGTCGAACTTTCACCTGATGTTGTAGACCAGTTTTTTGCAAGCCTGAGGGCTTACCATCTTCCGAAGTGACTTCTTATCATACTGTGATTAGAAAGGCTGTAAACCTTTAAGAGTTACCTCTGCCTACAGCTGAACTGAAATCAAATATTCTTACAGAGGTGATCCATTCATCTACTCGTGCTTCGGAACCATTGCTGCCCTTCAATGAGGCCTTAACGGAGCCTATTTTGTATGTCTGACAGAAGCCAATGTCCTCCCCTGCAGTTCTCAAGAACATGGCTAGAAGGTTCATAGTGGCTCCTGGGGATCCAGCTTTTCTGTCTGCCCACCCAGCACTGGAAAGCTTGGTGGTTCAAGCTTCTTGCTCTTCTGAGCTGTCGGCAGGGCCCTTGCCATCTACACCTGCTGATAGGGAGTCAAAACGTATGGAGCAGTCAGGCAAGATTTTTTTCTCATTGGGGAATTTGGCCTTGAAATCCACGAATGCCACATGTCTCTTGGGTCTTACATCCATGTCCTGATGGACTCAACCAAGGAGATCATACCGAAAATTTTCCACATAGATCCAAGGTCATTTTTCTGAACTGTTTTTGGATGCCCAGGCTACTGTATTTATTATGATGCATCTGGGCAAACTGAGTGCAGGAGTGTGAGGCAGTGTACGCCCACCCCCCTCCAATGTTTGGGTTTGTTTGGTTATGAGATTGTTTTCTTTTTTGTGGCTGGTATTTGGAAAGTGATGAAGTGGTGATCAGACCAGTCACAAGGAACGATTGAGATTGCTTGGATCACATTTTCTTTGGAGATGATCCAGTCTAATGTAGCTTCTTTGGAATGGGGCAATAGGGCACAAGCTTGCACTAGTGAGTGGTCGGCTAGGAATCCTTTAAGAATGTTGACCTGATTATCCTAGATGTCGTTCCAGTGAAGATTGAAGATTGAAGTCTCCTAGAAAAATATCATTGGAGTGAGATTCTGAGTTAGCTGTTATAATTTCCATTAGATGGTCTAAGAAAATTAGGTTTTTGCCTGGGGGGTGATAGAATGCATTTAATTTGTACACTTAGTTGTCTTTGAATTGTACTGTGAGCCCCAGGTATTCACATGAGTTGATAGGGTCTGAGATACCTTTAGAGATGGTGATGTTTGATCTGTGGATACAGGTCAACCCTCCTCCCGTTTTGTTTAGCCTTTCTAGTCTTACAATGTTATAGTTAAGTGGCACCAGAAGGTCTAGGCATGGAGAGGATGATTCAGATAGCCATGTTTCCATTAGAATAGACAAGTCAATGTCTTGGTTCATGATTAGGTCGGCAATGTCAGCGGCATGTTTCATTGCTGAGCAGCAATTGATAAGTAGGCATGAGATCTTTTTTGTAGGGTTGTCAAGGTCAGAGTTTGAGACTGGCCCCTCTGGGATTAGTGGTATTTCTTTCAGGTTATTGGAGTTTGGCTTTCTGTGATTTGTATGTGTTATTCTGATGACAGTAACTAGGACCACTTGAATCTTCTAATCATTTATCTTAAGGTGGAAGTTGGAAGTCGTATCGTAAGTAAGTAGTAGGTTTTGGGTTTTAATGTCCGACAGATATCTAAGGAAAATACTTGGACGGTAGATACTATTAGACAGAGGCAGTGGGGTAGTGTTGAGCTTATTGTGGAGAGTGTGTGCCGATTTTTGACTCTGGATAATTTTGGAGAGATAACTTTCTGAGAGAAGTAGAGTATTCTTCATGTTCCTAATAGTGTTTCGCATGTCAGTAGCTAACCTATCTGTTTGGGCAATGAGTATTTCTAATTCCCTTACTGAGGATGGTGAGAATTGATGCTTTTGAAACAGGACTGCTGTTCATCTTCCGGCTGTTTGTTGATACCTTTAGTTCCTTCAGTAGTTATATTTTTGATCTGAAGGGCAAGTCCTGTATTAATATTGGTCCTGTGATTTATCATCCTCGGGTACTGATTGTTGGGTGCTGTGTCCAAGAGATTAGCATAATGTTCTTTTTACAAGATCAGGAAAAAATCTCTCACTAAAATTAAGATTGTGCAAAATGCTGCTGCCTGTTTGGTGGTGGGTATTCCCGCCGCTCTTGCACTTGGACAATTACACTGGCTCCTGGTGAAGAAACGCATTGATTTTAAGGCTCTTTGCATTACCTTTAAAGCAGTACATGGTACTACCCCTGTCTTCTTTAAATGCAATTTTCAACGTTATAGTCCAGCTCAGACACTGAGGTCTGCCTCAACTCACTACATTGTCATGCCCAAATATAAAAAAGCTGAATAGGGTGGCATACGTTTTCTGGGTGGAATTGCCAGACTCTGGAACTCTCTCCTGTTAGAACTAAAAAAGGAAACCCAATGCTAACTTTTAGGAAAGTCTAGGGTTAACTACTGTGGTTCTCTCCTTGAGCTAGCGCCTAGAAAACCCTTAGGTATTAGTTGTGCTATATACATTTTTTTCCATTTAATTTCATTTGCTTACACAAAGTGCAGGTCCCGACGTTGTGATGCAAAGAAAGGCACCACAAACAATCTTCGTGCAGGTCAGTGATGGACATCTGACCTCCGCCTTCCCTGCAGGGCTTGAACCCCGACATCTTAGGTGTAGTCATCATCAACGTTTACGTCGTCGCAACAACAGTATCAAATAAAACTCCCAGAAAAAGAGAGCCTGAGAAAAAAGTGTTACATGTCGATGGAGGGGGAAAAAGGGAACTGATGTCAGCACATCAACTAGGCCTTCTAATGGCCCTGATGACGTCACATTAAATCACTTGAGGAGCCGTTCCATTGTGACGTCCTCGTCGACGTGGGAGAACTGAGAAGAAAAGTTTCCAAGAAATGCTGCACAGTGTGGGAATTCAAAAGGTGCATAATCCATAGGCAGATGTATCCATCACAAATAATAAATACATAAAAACAAAAACTAAATATTACAGAATCACACAATTTCCTAAGATCAATACAAATAATTTAAGATCATAAAATCAGTGAATCATTATCAGTTGTACACCATAAATATTCCAATTAGTCATTTTAGGCAACAACTCCCATTTTCTGTCATACAAGCCACATAATCATTAAGAATCTCGATACTGCAAAGACCATATGGGCCGACAAATCAGTCTGCAGAATTCTCCACGCCTACAGGTGACTTATGACACCTAGACGCCTGAAAATTGGAATTATCCACCGAGCCTTTGCCCTTCTGTAAGCTGGACGGCAAAACAACATACAGGCAACAGCTAAAAAAGACTCTGCACAATAAAAATCCTTTGTCATTTAAAATGTGCCTGCTAATGTTGATATATTTTGTTCTTTTATTTGCTTTTTTTGCAGCGCTTGCTCCTTCTCTGCTCCCAAATACACCCCCTCTGCAGCTTCCATCCTATCCAGCGCTTACACCTCCCCTGCTTGTACCATTATTAGAATTAGAGGAAATGTCTCAACACCTACTATACAGCATACTTATGGTACTGTACTTTGTTTGTACTGTGGGAAAGAGCAGAGGCCCTCACCCGAAGGGGGCTAAGGGGTCGGCTCGTTAAACAGGGCAAAGGCCCTGGAATGGAGGTGTGTCCCAAAAGCAACAATAGGGCTGGAAGTGCTGCCCCCTCAAGGGAACCAAAAGGGGGTGCCGAGAAAACAGCGGCAAAACTGGTGATAAAGGCACCAAGCTGCCAGGCAGGGTGGGCCAGGCAGGATTTAAAATCCCCCGGGGGCACCTGAGCCCCATATAATGTTAATGTTAATGTTAAAATTTGATAAAGCGCAAACAGCTGCCCCAGCAAAGAGGCGTCCCGCCGCTAAAGAACCACAGAAACTCCACGGAGGACAGAAGACGGAAGCGGGGGGCCTAAAGGGGAGGGAATAGGTGGGTTTTGACGGCTCTCCGGAAGGCAGACAGATTTTCCAATGAGCGAATGTTCACTGGCAGGGTGTTCCAAAGTTTGGCTCCTAGCACTCTGAAGGAGCGTCCGCCAGTACGAGCTAGCTTTGTGAGGGGGGCCGTCAGTAGTTGTTGGCCTAGTGAGCGCAGATTGCGTTGTGGCACATAAGGTGTGAGGAGTGGCCGGATAAGTTCTAGACATCCAGTCTTAAGGATTTTAAAGATCATGATGAGAGCTTTAAACTGGATTCGTGACTCGATAGGTAGCCAATGCAACTTTCGGATTGTAGCTTTGGCTGAACACCTACGGGGAAGCCCGACCTAGGTTCTTGCCGCGGTGTTCTGCAAGCGTTGCAGGCGTGCTATCTCTGCTTTGTTGACGCCCAGAAGTAAGACATTAGCATAGTCCAGGCGAGAAAGAATTGTGGCTTGGATGATCGTTTGACGAACCTTGGGATCAAAGAAGCCGAGTATGGGATTAAGGCTCCTCATCAGGCCTACACAAGTGGCCGCTACTTTTTTTGTGTGAGTCTGGAAGTTGAGTGAGGAGTCCATCCAGACGCCTAGGTTTTTGACCAAGGATTTAGGGGGTGGAATGGTGCCCAGGGACGATGGCCACCAGTGCTGGTTCCAGTGGCCAGTATTCTTTCCGAGGAGCAGAACCTCCGTCTTGCCTGCATTAAGCTGCAGGCAATTATCCGTCATCCATTGGGCTACAGCAGCCAGCCCATCCCTGAATCTTGCTGCAGAGGTAGAGGGACCCTCGGTAAGAGTGATAGCCAGCTGCGTGTCATCAGCGTATGATACCAGCGTGAGGTCCCATTCTCTGGCTACTGCCGCAAGCGGCTGCACATATAGGTTAAAAAGGGATGGGCTGAGTGCAGAGCCCTGAGGGACTCCCTGTTCGATGGAGTGGGACTGGGAGAGGAATGGAGGGGCTGATACCCGGAAAGTTCTGTCCTCCAGGAAGGAGCGGAACCATTCCAAGGCACGGTCCGAGAAACCCATAGTGGCCAGACGATTTAGCAGAATGTTGTGAGATACCGTGTCAAAGGCCGCGCTGAGGTCCAATAGGATCAGCGCAGCACTTTGACCGGCGTCAAGTATCGTCCGGAGATGTTCCGACGTGGCTAGGAGGGCAGACTCAGTGCTGTGGCCCGGCCTAAACCCGTTTTGAGATGGATCTAAGATGTTATTTAGATCCATGTGTTTGGACAAGATGGTGTTTACGCGGGCCTCTGCGAGTTTGGACATCCATGGGAGCAGTGTAATGGGTCTGAAGTTCTCTGGTTTGGAGGGATCGAGGGTCGGTTTTTTAATGATGGGAGTGACCCATGCTTGCTTCCAGGCAGTCGGGACACTGGCCGAGGAGAAGGACAGATTCAATATAAATTCCAGGGAAGGTAGAAAAAAGTCTAGGGATTCGATGAAGTGGGCCGGTCTCATAGGGTCTGCTGGGGAACCAGATTTGACTTTTCTACAAAGTATAGTCAGGTCCTCATGAGAGATTTCCGGTATATGCTCCATCATGGTGCCATTATTAATGGATATAGGGGAGCTGAGTGATGTAGCAGAGTGGTGTGGGAAGGATTTATAGATACTTTGTACTTTTTCGACAAAAAATGAGGCGAGGTCCTCACATTGCTGCGCAGACATGATATTGGAGGAAGGAGACCTGTTACTCTGCAGCTCATCTACTAGTTTAAACACAACTTTGGAGGGGTTAGGATTAGAGTGAATTTCTTCAGCATAGAAGGCAGCCCTAGCGGAACAGATGGCTTTGTGATATAGCTTTTGTTTGGAACGATAGACAGATTTGTCTTTGTTACTGTATTCCCGTCTCCATGCTCTTTCGGCTTTCTTACATTCCCTCCGCATGGTTTTCAAGGTGTTATTGTACCATGGATTGGAGGGGGAGCTGCGTCCCTTAGTCCATTTGAGACGGATAAGGGTGTCTAGTCCCTGAGTGATCCAGTTATGGAAGGCAGCATATATAGTGTTCATGTTTATATGTGCTTCTTGGTGGAATTCTCCTAAGGTGGAGTGCAGGTCATTGGTTGAGAGTTTGTGCCATGCTCTTTTGAGGTGACGGGTAGGTTCAGCCCTGTTAAACACTTCCTTAATCAGTATCGTGAATTTGATTAAGTGATGGTCCGTCCATCCCATGGGTTTGGGCGCCTCTGTTATAGTCTCCGGGAAGTTAGTAAAGACAGGGTCTAGGATGTGTCCAGCAGAGTGGGTGGCGTCCTGGATCAGGGGGTAAAGTTGTAGGGCTGACAGGTCGGCCAGAAGGTTTTTAATGATGGGGTCTTGGTTCCGGTCGAAATGGAGGTCTAGGTCTCCTAATATGGTGAAGTTTGCCGAGCTCACCACCAGGGAGTTCGCCACTTCAAGGAGAGCTTCTATGAACTCAGGTGAAGGACCCGGGGTTGATAAATATAGAGGCCGGATAAAGAAAAATGGGGGCCCGCTGCGATCTTAAAGCGAGCGCTTTCACAGTTCGAGATGTGTTCTTTAGTGAAGGAGCAAAGAAATTGCTTTCTATAGATGACAGCGATGCCGCCACCTCTAGTGTCTCTATTTATCGATTTCATATGATAGCTCTCTGGTAGCGTGAGGTTGGTAATACTCGTCATGTCATCATGTAGCCAAGTTTCGCAAATGAAGAGGATGTCAGGATTTTCTTCAAGTAGGAGAGTGTTAACCTCTTGATGGTGCTTACAGAGTGATCTAACATTGAGTTGTAAAATAGTGAGAGGGGTAGGTTTATGCGCAGCTGAGAGGCGCTTGGGAAGACAAGGGTTTGGTGTGGAAAAGTGACATGACTTACAATGAAGGTATGTCTGTCCGAGATAACCCTCCAGATAAGCCTCCAGTTCTACCCCTCCCCCACCCCCCCACCCCCCTGGCCCAACCACTTGTTTACGGGCCAGCACGGCAGAACGAAGAAGGCAGAACAAAAAAGGCCTAACAAATAAGGCGGCATCATCAGGGTATTCGGAGGAACCCATCTGCGGTACTGCCCCGGTCTTCTTTAAATGCAATTTTCAACGTTATAGTCAAGCTCGGACAGTGAGGTCTATCAATTTTTGTACCAAGGACTTTGGCCTCCTCGCACTCTGTGCTCTGCAAGCTGTTCTTTGGTGAAACTGCTAGAGGTCCCCTCGCGACTCCTGTGCATCCGACCTGTGGCTCCATTTAAGGGACAATCCTGATTTTCTTGGGCTCCCCTGGTTGCTCTAGGCCTGACCTGACTCCCCTGGCTGTGGTGAGGCCTCTGGTCCTTGCTGGGCCAGACCGTGGACCTTTCTTTACCTTCTTTGTGGGTTACCGTTACCAAGGCTTGTTGGTGCTCCCGCCGGACACCCGCCCCCCAGCACTTGACATCCTTCGCGGGACAGCTCGTATTCGGATCCTGGTCATCCTCGACGTCTCCTGGTTCCTGCAGCTGTAGAGACAAGGTCTCTTTTTTCACACCTGAAGCACCTGGTATAATTGGGCATTTGTCTACCAAGCCCCTGGTCACTCCTGAGTGACCCAGACTCTGTCCCCTCAGCTTTCAGGTTCCTTCCATCAAGAACCCACCTTCGGATTCCACCAAACACTTTTCTTCTTTCCAGCAGTGGCATTTCTTTGAAGAAAGACGGCGGTTTCTGACACCACTTCAGACCTATGCTCCTGGCTCCTCTGGGTTAGGTAACTCTGGTACTTCGGTATCCACTAGTGGGGTGGCTCTCCAACCTTCTATGTTCCAAAGGGTTTCCTCAAAATCCACTGGGAAGGGTCCTTAAACTTTAAAATTGCAACCGCAACTCTCTCATTGAATTGACCTTTCTGCAGCGTTTGATACGGTGTCCCATGCTATCCTTTTACATCGCCTAGCCAAAGCGGGCATAGCAGGAACCGTTCTCAAATGGTTCAGAACTTTCCTAGCACATAGACGCCAGGTTACTATGTTGGGTCAATTCCGCTCTGAAGAAAAAATGTTGGAAACAGGGGTCCCGCAAGGCTCAAGTCTAAGCCCTACATTGTTTAACCTTTATATGGTCCCCCTGATCAAACTGATCTCTTCTTTCGGCATTAGTACAATCGCATATGCCGACGATACCCAGCTGGTATTACCTCTTGACAAAAATTCTACCAACTACGAATTGACCTTGAAAGAATGCCTTTCTGCAATCTTTTCATGGATGACTAATAATCACCTGAAATGCAACTCTGCAAAAACAGAAATTGTGCCTTTTGGGCCCAATAACTGTTTTTCTCCTCAGTCATGGTGGCCGAAGGAGGCAGAGGCTCCACCGAATACCATCATGGCAGTAAGGAATTTGGGGATTAAATTCGATAATACTCTGTCCTTTAAGTTCAAGTTCAAAACCACTTTATTTCGATTAATTAAAATCATAAAAAGTACATTGTATAGAGCAAATTGGGGGGTACATGGACATAATGAATAAGACAAACATTTTTTTAAAAATATTTACAGTTTTTAAAACATTTTTAAGTCAATGTAAATTCATTTATCAGCACCTGCTAAACTTAAGTGGCTCATCATAATGCGTTTCCTAAGGCGAATAGCAGCAACAAAAAAGTTAGCGACTCCAAACATTATGAATGGGGATTCCAATAATTTTAGAAATAACAATGCTGGTTTCGCTTGTACAAACCCCTTACATTTTATCAGGGGAATAATAAACTTTTTTCTGGGTAAGGAATAGTAGGAGCAGAAGAAAGTAAAATGCAAAGTATCCTGCAGGGAGTAACCATCACATTTACAAAAGGCCACGTCCTCGGGCCTTGCCCAAACATTAGAGTCAGTTAGCAAAAAATGGATTTGGTTAAATCTAAATTTAGTCAATAACCAACGATGAAACGGGATTGACACAACGGTGAGGTATGGTTGAATAGTTAAAGATGATATAGATAAATAATGCTCCCTCACAGTTGGCTTCCTTAGTTCTTCCGCCTCCCGCTCCAATTCTCTATACTTAATAAAGGTGGTTTTGGCCCAGACCAAATCAGCTTTAACTATACCCTCCAGGTATGAAAATAGTTCTGGACGGCCCAAATCACTTAGGGTGTTTTTGATATAGGACAGCCACTGGATTCTTTTCATGTTATCCAGGGACATGCAGTCCCTTATAATCGCGTGGTTCAGGGACAGCTGGGGATTAAGCCAGGTTTTTAACCACATCAAGATAGGGGCCAACTTAATAATATCACTGATGTACCCCTGCCTGAGCTCCTGGTGGATGGAGAATGTAGCTGTCGACTGTGGTAACCCTAGGAGAGTACGTAAAAATGTATTCTCCTCTCTTTGGACTGCCTCCAGATGAGTATAACCCCATATTGTGGCCCCATACCTAGCGATTGCGACTGACTTAGCTCTGTATATGGATAGGATGGCTTCGGTCAGTTTACCCCCTAGGCGTTTAGCGAAGCCTATTATGGCAGCTGAGGATCTTTTCATTGCGTTAACCTTGGCCGAGATTTGGGGTGCCCTTATCGTCAATTACCACCCCTAAATAAGTAAAGACCTTGACTCTAGTGATTGCTGTCTGGTTGCAATGGAAGGTGTTGAGTTTGTTATTTCTACCCCCCACTGCCATAACGTGTGACTTTCCTATGTTAATTTTTAGGTCAAGTGAAGACATAAATTCGTCAAAAGCAGTCAGTAGTCGTTGTAAGCCTAGGGGTGTTCGTGCCATTAAAACGGCATCGTCCGCGTAGAGGAGGACCGGGATAGACAATCCTCCAAAACGCGGAGTATCTAGCGTCGTCCTGCCCAATGATTCATCCAGATGATTTATGTAAAGTGAGAATAACATCAGAGCAAGGATGCATCCTTGGCGTACCCCTCTAGTGGACTTAAAACTAGCAGTGCAGGCTCCCTCTTGAGTCATTCTAATGGAAGCATCTAAGTCCCGATGAACCTCTGCCAGAAAATAGACCAGGGATTGATCCAGCCCTAAGTCCAGGAGAATGGTCCACAGCCTGGACCGGTTAACCAGGTCAAAGTCTGTGGACAAGTCCATGAACCCGAGATAGATCGATCCCCCTGTTGCCACCGTGTATTTGTTCAGGATAAGGTGTAAATTGAGGCACTGATCTTCGGTCCCTCTCCCCCTTCTAAACCCATATTGGGCGTTAGACAGAATAGAATTTTTAGCAGCCCAATCTTCAATTCTAGCTAAGATCACCTTCCCTAGAATTTTGACTGATGAGTCAAGGAGCGATATGGGCCTATAGCACCTAGGGTCTCCTCTTTGCCCCTTCTTGAAGACCGGTATGATGGTTGAGCGGGACCAGGAGTCTGGGAGCCCATGTGTTATAGATGCATTGAAAACATTTGTCAATATTTTAGCCCAAAACGTAGTGTTTGCCTTGTACATATCAGCAGGGACACCGTCCGGTCCTGGTGCTTTTTTCCCCTCTGTGTTTTCTATCGCCTTCTCCACTTCTTCTAGCGAAAAAAAGAGGGCCGGCTGGCTGGGATTCGTTACAGTAGATGTGGAAGGTTCGATTTTCCGATCACTCCCATAGATGTCTTTAAAATGATCTAACCAGTCTTTCTCGCTAATATTAGCTTCCAAGGTATCGTTCTCCATACCAGAGAACAGAGGGTTATTAATAATAGCCCAAAAGCTGGCGCTGTCTCTCAGGGTTGCCTTATCCATTAGAGCTATCCAGGCATCCTTTTTCAAGGCTCCTTTGCGAGCCTGCAATGTGACTTTATAAACCTTTCTAAGTCTTACAACTTCCTCCTTGTCCCTCGGAGATTTTTTAAGGGCCGCCATAAGATCACTATGGGCTCTGGAACAGGTTTTGTCAAACCACCCCTTTAGTAGGGGGGTTTTGTTCCGGATATTAACGGTTAATTCTTTGGCCACAAGGGTACATATTGTGGTGTAAGAGGTGATCGTTTCCCCCCCCTGCCTAGAGCAGTCCAAGCAAATGTCTAATTCATTACTAGCTATTATAGTTAAATTATTGAAGAAATCTGGTGGAGTAACTTTACTCCACTTCAACCTTCTACCTTGGTCTTTCGCTAGTACGATCGTGTCTGCTATATTGTTAACTTCAGCCTTAAGGAGACCTACACTGTTATCCAGCTCAAGGATGACCGGGTTGTGGTCACTAAAGGCAGATATCACTGCGTTATAAAAAAACACCATACTAAGCAGACCAGGGGATACAAATATATAGTCAATTATGGACTCTGCGTTCCTTGCACAATAGGTATTAACACGGTCATTTCTATCCTGGAACCCTGGTTCGTATAGATCAATATTTGATAGGAGGGCCTCCAGCCCAACTCCTTTGGTACTATGTTCAAAGTGTTGAAGAGTAGCGTTTGATGGACCATCCCTATCTTTGATCTGACAAGTTAAATTACAAAGGTGAATGTTAAAATCCCCCATCAGTATAAAATGTACAAAAGTGGATTCTTGCTCCCTATAATCAAGTAAAAAAAATTCCAGAGAGCAGAGATGCTCATTGGGTTTACCATCTAGTATAGAGTTATAGAAATGAATCATTAAACATTTCAGGTCATTTGGCAAACTAATCTCCAGGATTAAAAGATTTGAAGAGTGAGAGACTAGCTGTTTGGCTGATCCTGCTATGTTTACAGAAACCAGAAACATGAGGCCCCCTTTGTCTCTACCTGTTGTTGTACTGCTTGCTGGGGTAAAATACGATGTAAACCCTGGGACCCAGAAGTTACTCCCTCTGTCCCAGGTCTCTTGGAGAGCTATGATGGCATATTCTTTAATGAGGTTTATCCAGGTACTATCCTCCCTTTTGAAGCGCAACCCCGCTATGTTCCAACTCATGATTTTGGTCTTTCTATTTATAATACCAATATTGGGTTTTTCGACTATGGATTGAGTTTGTGGTTCCCCAAGAGGGACAGGAAGTCAATTTATCACCTCTTCTTGTGTCAGGGGTAAAAATCTATTTTGCTGGGGCAATGTCACCCTTGAGCCAGTCCCGGTATTAGTGCTGGGTTTGGGATGTAATGCTGTGTTAATCGTGGACCAGCTATGGACCGGATCCTGTTTGGGATTAGCTAGTAAGGTGCATGGGGGATCCCTCCAGCTAGGTTCTTTTCTGTTTGTTAGAGAATGAGGGCTAATGTTTGAATAAAAGAATCCTAGTGGTAGTGCAGAGAGCCCTACTACCGGCCCCTCCAAACTTGAGGCATCCCAGAATAGTCTGCATGCCTCAAATGGATTGTCAAAATTTGTAATTATACAATCACCTTTCTGGGATTTAGTGGTCCGACCAAGCCAGCCCACCCGTCTTGCCGATAGAATTCTGTTAGCCATGTCTTTCTCCCCTGTGCAGTTTTCATTACACCAGGACCTGACACTAGACAGTAGTTGCTGTGGGGATTCCCTTTCTCCTATCTTAAGTGGGGGAACGTTAACTATAATGGCGACAAAGGGAGCAGCCTCAGGGGGTAGATCTATTGTTGGCTGATATGCGCATTTAGTCATTAAAGGGATCTTTCTATTTACTGGGTCCGTAACAACAGCAGGGGGGATCACCCCTTGTGTAATTGTAGCGGAGCCAGCCTGTTGAGGATCTAAACAACTAGGAGATACAGCTGGAACGCTTTCCTCATCAGGTGATTGTTTAGGGAGCCTTTTTTTCCCACTAAACGGTTGATTATGCATGCGCCCCTGTACTGTCGAAATGTCACCTTTAAACACAAAGGTTGGGGGTTCCTTGGTGGCTAAACATGTTTTCAGACGCTCACATTTTTTTAGGATCCCTGTGACACATTCATTTAAAACATCAATAATGTCTTTAGCTATTGAGGTCAATGTAGACTCCACTTTTTCAATTAGGATTTTCTCCACCATGTCCCTAAATGAGCATTCCAGTGAGCTCAATGGTCCTTTGGCCGCCTTAGTAGATTTTTTAGTGTTCCTTTTTTTGTACTGTCTCTTTCCTTGTTTTGGGCGAGTGTAAGATCCAGCCCCTGGAAGGAGAATTGCTGGTGTTGTGGAGTCAGTAAGTACCCGGTCCACCACGTCTTGGGTTTTTGGGATGTCTGTGATGTGCTCCTTGGGGGGCTCAATAACAATGCTAGGTTCTAGAGGTATACGTGAAACAGCTGACCTCAATGGGGCTACACCCTCTTTGGTGATATTTGAGGGCTCCAATCCCAGTTTGCGTTCAGTTTTGGCTATTTCAGTTGTAAGCTCCCCCACAGCAGTAGTTAAGAAAGACAATATGCTATTAGAGTTCCGTGGGACTTTTACCTTTGTGGCCCCACCAGCTGAGGGAGAGGGTAGTTTGCGCTTACCCATGATGCTGGATCCCGGAGGTAAGGGGGATGGCCCGTCCCGTCCCTCGACGTCCACGGACGGCCTCAGACGGCCCACCCTCTGCCCGGGCTCCGCCCGGCGACGCATGCGCGCGTCCCGCGACGCGGAGAGGAGTGCTCTGTTTTATCCCCGTGAGGCAGGAAGTGGGTCCTGGCCGGCGTCGCCCCTGGCGCTCGGGGTGCTGGGCAATGAAGTCCCACCAGCACCTAACCCCACACGGCGGCCGCGAGTTGGGCTGCGGCGGCGGGGGTTAGCAGCGCACAGAGATGTCAGGCAGGCAGTAGTCAGCAGGTCAGTGGCAAGATGATACTCCCACGTCGTGTTTTCCTCCCCCGCTCCACCGAGGGGAGTGCTCCGTTTTATCCCCGTGAGGCAGGAAGTGGGTCCTGGCCGGCGTCGCCCCTGGCGCTCGGGGTGCTGGGCAATGAAGTCCCACCAGCACCTAACCCCACACGGCGGCCGCGAGTTGGGCTGCGGCGGCGGGGGTTAGCAGCGCACAGAGATGTCAGGCAGGCAGTAGTCAGCAGGTCAGTGGCAAGATGATACTCCCACATCGTGTTTTCCTCCTTTAAACAGCAAGCAAGGGAAGTGGCCGGGAACTGTTTTAACATCATTAGAGGTCTTAGAAAATTCTTTGACCTGCTTCCCCTGAGTGCCAGACGGACGGTTGCAGTAGCACTAATAACATCAAGATTAGACTACTGCAATAGTCTGTATGCAGGGCTCAACAAATCCGCCCTACATAGACTCCAGATGGTGCAGCATGCAGCGGCCAGATTGGTTCTCAGATGGCCAAGAGCTTTCTCGGCCTCTGCTGCTCTGGACGTCTTGCATTGGCTTCCGATACAAAAGCGTATCCTGTTTAAGGTCTTGACAATCTCCTATAGGGCCTTTCATCAACAAGGCCCAGTGTATTTATGGAAACATTTCACGCAATACCATCCGACACGTGAACTCAGATCATCCACTGCAAATCTGCTGACTGTCCCCAAATTTAGATTGGCAACTAAGGGAGGAAAATCACTAGCTGTTATCGGGGCAAAAGCGTGGAACAAATTACCCTACCACCTTCGTGAAGCCAGTACGGAGAAAAATTTCAGGAAAATGTTGAAAACATGGATTTACCCACTGTCAGACACTGGATGCAGAACTCTAATCTGATCCTCCTACACATCCATTACTGTCTTGCCATGATCATCTGCTTGACATAGGGAGTCACAGCGCCAAGATGCTCCTTGGAGCGGTAGTGCGCTATATAAGTACCAACTCACATCACATCACAATTGTACGTAGCACGCTGTTGTGTGCTCACACTGCACCCCTCCTCCATGGAGTCCCTACTTACTCACCTAGGGTGGTTCCTTGGCATCCCAGTGATTCTACACACTCTAGACATTGTCTTTTAGTCGTGGTTCTTATACCACTATTTTTGTATATGGTTTGGTCTCCCCCGGGAGTCCACTGTGTATTAGTGCTACTTACCAGTGTTTCTGTGCTACAGTATTGTGTGCTTTGTGTTTATCTGCATGGAGCAGATACTGGGAGGTATTTAAGGTGTTATAATAATACATATATATTCTTATAACTACTGTGTGATTCTCCTGCCTTTAACCATTACAATAAGATTGCATTCTGGTAAAACAAGCTGCTTAACATTCCTTCAAGACTAATTCTGAAGGCTGCTCTCCACAGCTACCACTTGGATAGCTTTCTAAGGTTATCTTTGACCTCCTAAATCACCATCAGGGTTATTTGGACTAGTGCAAGGTGCCCACTTTAACTAGTGGACATCATATACCAGGCCAACTTCTCACACCCGTGCTGCTGAGACCGGCTCTGACACAGCAATAGGTGCCGGGCAGTGCAGAGCCACAAAGACTGAGCTGCGCACTCAAGGCGGGACACACCCACTTAAAGGGACAAAGCACCTCCACCGCCAACCTACTGGAGAGCATGAACAATATCGGCCTCACCCAACTTGTCACCATTCCCACACACATCGCAGGACACACACTCTACCCCATCTTTAAAGCCAGCGAAAGAGTCAAGTACAGCCATGTCACCAAGCTCATCTGGACAGACCACGCCATCATTAACTTCATCATCTAGGGATCCTCCAGCACCGCCCCCAATCCACCAGCCCTTCATACCGGACCTGTAACAAAGTTTTAGAGGGAAGATCGACGGACGCCCTCAACACCTACCACCCACACACTGCAATCAACCTAGAACGGGCTGTCAAAAATGTCCCCGCCTGGATCGCAGACAGGGTTGCCCCGTTATGCCCACCAGACTGAAGAGGTCCTCCAAACAAACCAGATGGTACATCACAGAATTAAGAACCATGAAATGCAACTGCAAACAGCTCAAAAGGAGATGGCACATGAGCAAGGAGCCCACAGACTGAACCACATTCAAGACATCCCTCAATCAATACCACTAGCTCCTGAAAGAGACGAAAAGGAGTGCCCTTGTCGACTAAGTCAAAGCAAGTTCCAACCACAGCAAAGAAATATTCAACCTCAGAGAGTTCTCCAACTCCTCAGCCACCAAAAATATCATCACCCCTTCCAAGAAACTCTGCAACACCCTGGCAAAATTCTTCCATAACAAGATCTCCACCATCTACAGAAACTTCTAACCCCAACCCACCACCACCGACATCCTCAGCCTTCTAGATCACATGAATGAAAAACCTGACCAACTGCTCACCACCTGGGGTCAGCTCACCACAGAAAGCACCACAGCCATCATGAAGTCTATCTACTCAGGAGTGCCCATGGACCCCTGCCCCCATCACATCTTCATCCACAGGAGCAAGACGATCAGCAACTATCGCATCACCATCTTCAACGCATCCATCACCACAGCCTCCTCTGCAGAAGCCAAACCCCTACTCAAGAAACCCATCCGCTGACCCAAACGAACTTGAGAACTACTGCTCCATCTCTCTGCTGCCCTTTACAGCAAATGTCCTCGAAAAGGCCATCAACCGCCAACTCACAGAACACCTGAAGAACAACAATCTTCTAGACACCTCTCAATTCGAATTCTGCACCAACAACATTACTGAAACCACCATCATCGCAGTCACAGACATCAGATCCATCCTTGAAATTGACAGGCCTAATCTTCCTCAACCTCACAGAATCTCCCTACATCCTCGTCAAAAGGTTTCATCACATTGGAATCCAAGGAGACGGCCTCAAATATTAAACCTCCTTCATCACCGGAAGAACCCAGAGAATCTGCCTACCTCCCTTCACCTTGGAACCCAAGAACACCATCTGCGGCATCCCTCAAGGATCATCTCTACTCTATTCAACACCTACATGACTCCCTTGGCTAAGGTCATAAGAGTTACCAAAGTAAAGAGGGAGGCAGAGGAAGTGGCTCGGTTTATCGTCCTATTAGTTATGTAGTAAAACAAAAATGTAATATTTCGAAAAAAACTTGCCCTTAGGGATTTAGATAGGATACAATGAAAATTTGTCATAAACGCGTGTCTAGAAAAAATATTTTATTTTAGAGACCCTTCCCCCAACATGGTTGTCCCTAGGTGGCATGCTTCATCATTGGGGTTCCCCTCAATCCTCTACAGATTGAGGTGTGATGCGACTTGCGAGATACGTAGGAGCACTTTATTGTTGTCTGTGTCTATGTTTGTTAAAAAACAAACGTAGCTGGCAGGATAGCTCAGTGGCTTAATGCACTGCAGAAGACGTCAGTGTGTAACATTCAGGTCACCAACTTGAACCCTGACTTAGCTCGTCTCCTTGTTTCATCACGATGGGGGGTGGGGGGGTGCAGAGCTCGCGTGTTTAAATCATAGCTGCACCAGCTGGGCCTGATTTCTTCATCCGGAGGTTGACAAAATGAGCACCATTCAGCTCATAGGTGAAATGTTCTTTGAACAAGGTGTAGGTAAAAAAAACTGTCAGATATAGGATCTGAGGAGTCAAAGATGAAAACAATTTACCCTTGATACCACAATTAGGTACAATGAGGCACTTTGGATTAGAAGAAAGTCTTGTGCATTTACAAGCAGAGACGTCACGAGCTTTGAGATTATTTTGCTGCTTTAACGAGTCCTACTAAAGGGCCACAGTCCTGGGGTTAGTCGTCAGACTCTTTCGTGGTAATGTTTTTTTTTAGCAATTGATATAACGACGTAGCTCCAAGAAGCGCTTTGCACAGAGAAGACTGCAATTGTAGCATCAACATTTCAAACAGGAGTCCTCCTACAATCAATAGTGGCCGCTGGGGCAGGTTCACAGGGAGTTACTGCTGAGCCTCCCATGCAAATCCCATTTTATGACAAAAAGCCTTGTCTTGCGCCACCCCCATCTCACATTTGTGTCCGAATTGTCAGACCACTTTCGCCTGTAACTTTTGGAAACTTGACATTTCTTTGTTGAAATGACAATTGAGTTATCGACAGGTACAAGTGCATTGCCCTAGATCACACAGCTTGTACCATGGTGGCCTGGACCTGAACCCTGTTTTGTTTCATACATACACAAAAACACTGCCCATCTGCTCTGCTGCAGGGATGTTCTGCGAGACTGGCAAAATTATATTTTGCCTTTTGCACGCTCCCATTCTCCAGAAACAAGGCCAATTCGAGATAATTTACTATAATCTGCAACCTTTGCGGAGTCAGGGCAAATTACAGCTGCCTTAAAGTAGTACCAGCTCTTCGATGAAGACCGTCCGGCTTCAAAACAACTTCATAATGAAAGAGTGATTTGCACTACTGGGTCAAGTGAAATGGTAGTGTTTTGGGGGCAGATCTCAATCCACCAGCCCCCCTCTCGCTATCTTGTCTCTCTTTGCGTCTCTCCTTTCCCCCTGAGCGCCTTTAGCCCCCTCTCAGTAGCACAAAGCGCTACACAAACAGCAAAACTCTCCCATCCACAACTCATCTTCTTGAGAATACTCATCCATGGACAGCAGTCAGCGTTGGATTGGTAACGCGGGCATTCGGGCAATGCCCGAGGGGCCAGTGTCCGAGTTCTGCTGTGGGCTGCTTTTTTGAGCAGTCTGGGGGGCCATTTGGGCGCTGTCTCTATTGTTCAAATACAGCCAGCGGCCCAATGGGTGTCGGAGTGGCCTTTCTAGAGGCAGATGGGCGCTCATTACCTCCGTTTAGCAACAGGCAGAGGTGTCACTCCTTTTGTCTCGCTGGCCGGCCCATTAATGTGTGCACATGCTGAGTGGGGGCAGGGGCCCGGAGTAGAAGTGGCCTAACTTGTTTCACCGCTGTAAACTAATATGGGCATTTTATTACCCCCCTCCTAAAGTTTTTTTATAAGATTACGCCAAAACAGTGATTTGAGGAGTGATTATGCAAATGTGGGCCGATTTGTTTTTTTGAGTGCCCGGGCCGATTTTCAATCCCAATCCAACCCTGACAGCAGTCAGCATCAATCTGCCAGTGGCCTGCTCCATATTCGGCTGCTCTCCAATCTATCTTTGCTCTGAGCCTCTGGCGCAATCCTTGTGTTTGTCCCAAAGGAGATAACCACTGAAAAAAATGCATACTCAGTTGTCACCTGGCCATGTTTTGTTTTATTGCAGCATTACTCAGGCTGTTTGAAAGATCTGCTGCACTAAGAACAAGTTACAATCAAGCGATGTGAAACCGTTTGCAGCCACTAACAGAATGAAACTAGCTGAGTAATGAAAACTAAAAACAAGGTGGAGGGGCCATCACATGCTGTACAGTGTGATGGTCAAACAAAACCTTCTCTGAGTGAAATCGCCAGGGACCGAACTAAGCACGCAAAGGAGGGGCATTTACCCAAATGCACCAATAACAAGCTAGCATTTCTAAATGCCACAGGTAGTAACCAATGGCAATCAGTGGGTTTACCAAACTACACAGAAGAGATATAACAGGTCGATCAAAGCTCGACCTAAAAATTCACTGTGTGAGGAGGGAGAGAGTCCTTGGAGAGGAAAGGGCATCATGCCGAGAACCATCTAAGAGACATTTCTGCCCCCTTTTGCCCATCCAAACACATCCTGAACAAAAAGCTTGCCGAGGATGGTTCAGTGTCCTGGGGTGTTTCACACAACAGTCTCTAAAAAGACCTGGGAATCCACTCTTAGCAGTGGGTTCCTGATCAGCTCCCCATCACATGACCATGTAAAGAGAGCTGATAGCGTGTGACACACCATGGCACTGTGTGAGTTGGCAGCTCTGCAGCATGTATAAATGATGGCCCTACAGGAATGACACGGATAGTACCACTGCAAATAAGAATTTTCAAACTGCTAATTACACTTAATGAGCAAGTTAACTGTGCATAAGCAATATGGATATACAATCCTTATGTAAATGATCATGGAAAACGCAGCATAGATAGTTAAATTTGCCTACACTGTTACAAAAGTAGCATCAAGCTTAAACTATCTACACAAACAAAAACTGTCAACAAATATTTTCGTACCAATTTCAGTGTATGTGACTGTTTCATCAGTGCCAGCCTTGGATAGGACTTCCCCCCTAAAAAGTTAAGAATAGTAAGGTAAGTTGTACTACAGCGAGCAACCCTTGGGAACAAAAGTACTACATAACACAATACCATACACTGAATTTATTCTTCATGCAGCCCTATAGTAATTCGCAAAAATAACCAGATTATTTAGATAAGCAAAATTCAAAAAAATCTTTGGAAACATTTTCAGGATACTGATCCCACTTTAATTTCAACCTGCCCTCCTCAGACATCATTACACTCATTGTGTATGTGTGTACTTTTAATAAAGATGCAGTTACCGGTGTATTTACTTAGAAAAATTTAAATCCAATTTTACCTTGCTGGGATTTGAACCTATAAGTTTGCATAGTTCTTACAATGAAACCAGTTTAATTACCCAGCTAAAAGCAGGCAAAGCCTCCAGGAAAAATACCTGGGAATAATATGTGGGAATTGGCACAAAAGCCTTTGTGTTACTGCTCAAAAGAACAAGTTACTTACCTTCGGTAACGCTTTTTCTGGTGGATACAGGATCTGCCTGTAGATTACTCACCTTTTGAATTATCCCCTGCACCAGCATTCCAAGGAAACTTTTCCTTAGCTCTCCCATGTCGACGAGGACGTCACAATGGCATGGCTCCGCTCACAACCCTGTATGACGTCACGGAGCCATAAGAAGTCCTCGTCGGTGTGCTGACATCAGTTCCACCCATTTTTTCCATGCCCTCGAGGCGAACGGGTGGACCAACAACATAATTGAAGTATACTCAGTATACAATATATACACAAATAAACACAGTATAGAGTTAAAGAGGAAAAGCTAAAGAAACAAAGGATTTTCTACCAACCAACAGTATGGCAAGCAAAAGACATAGGAAAACAACCATGTCAAAAAATGACCATTTTTTCCGTATCCGAAGGTGGACAGCGGGGAGGAGGGTGGGTCAGTGAGGAATCCACAGGCAGATACTGCATCCACCAGAAAAGTGTTACATAAGGTAACCAACTTGTTCTTCTGATGGATACATTTGCCTATGGATTACTCACCTTTTGAATTGAATTCCACAGCAGTCCCGCTCCCGGAAGAGGGTATCCACCTTCTCATACCAAAAAGTCCTGCAACACAGAATAAGCAAAATGGCCGTCCCTCCTCAGCTCCGAATCCAAGCAATAATACTTTGTTAAAGTGTAGAGGGAGGCCCATGTTGACACCTTACAAATGTTCCCTACAGGAACACCTCTAGCCAAAGCAGATGTGGAAGACTTAGCTCTAGTAAAATGAGCTCTGATAACTTTAGGAGGCTCCTTCTTGGCCAGGGCCTAGCATATCTTGATACACAAGAAGATCCACCTGGATAGCGTTCTCTTGTGGCCGGCTTTGCCCTTCATCTTCCCCACAAAGCAAACAAAGAGCTGGTCACCTAACCTTGAGTCTTTGGTTCTGTCCAGATAGAAACTGACCGCACTTAGAGAGTCCAGGTGGTGAAGTCTCTCCTCCTCCTTGGAAGGGTGAGGATAGAAGGTAGACAATGTAATAGACTGTCCCAGGTGGAAAGGAGAAACCACCTTAGGCAAGAAAGCAGCCCTGGTCAGTGAGGAATCTGCAGACAGATTGTATCCACCAGAAAAAGCATTACCGAAGGTAAGTAACTCGTTCCTCTGATGGATACATCTGCCTGTGGATTCCTCACCTTTTCAACTGAATCCCCAAGCAGTCCCTCTCCAGGTGAAGGGTGTCCACCTACTCATACCAAAAAGTCCTGCAGCACAGAACGTGCAAAATGACCGTCCCTCCTCACCTCTGAATCCAAGCAATAATGCTTCGCTAAAGTATGGAGGGAGGCCCATGTTGCAGCCTTACAGATGTCTACCAAAGGGACATCTTTAGCCAAAGCTGAAGATAAAGACTTTGCCCTAATAGAATGAGCTCTAATAGCTTCAAGAGGCTCCTTCTTTGCAAAGGCATAGCATATCTTGTTGCACAAGATGATGGTCTGGAAAGCATTCTCTTATGGACAGCTTTGCCCTTCATTTGTCACACGTAACCAATGAAGAGCTGATCGTCCAGCCTCAAGTCCAGGGTTCTGTCGAAGTAGAAGCAGACCACCCTTCTAGGATCCAGGCGGTGAGGTATCTCTCTCTTCTTGGAAGGGTGAGGGGGAGAATAGAAAGTGGGTAAAGTGAGAGACTGCCCTTGAAGAAAATGAGTGACCACCTCAGGCAGGAAAGCAGCTCTGGTCCTGAGAGCCATCTTGTTAGCATGGATGGTTGTAAAGGGAGACTTAAAACTAAGAGCCTGAAGCTCACTTACCCTCCTTGCAGAGATAATAGCAATTAGAAAAGCAGTTTTGAATGTGAGAATCCTAAGGGGCAACAATGAAGAGGCTCAAAAGGAGAGGGCGCAAAATCCGTTCCGCTCGCGGATTTTTCGGATTTTCGGTAAATCCGCAATCCGCGAACCTCGCGGATGTGGCGAAAATACGCAAATCCGCGCGCGGCGGATTTTCTGCTTGTGTTCGCACTGCTCACGGGCCGCGGCGCGGGCAGCAACAATCTCGCACTCGCGAAATTACAAAAATTACATTTGGGGAGGGGTGAAGGAAGTGACCCAGTCTCCAACTTCCTCTTCCTGTCCAGCAAGCTCCTCCCATTGCTTAGTCCATTTCCTGGCCACTTTGAATTCGATCTTGACTGGGAAGGATTACTTTTTGTGGATGCTGCTGGAGATTTGGCTTTGAGGCCTTTTGGATTACTTTTTGATTAGAAATTTGATTTACAAGTAAGTTGATAAGTTGATGTTGTTTGTTTGTGGTGATTTTTGTGTGTGTTTTTTGACTTTTTGGGGTGGGTTTGGGGGCTGGCTATGTGTGGGAGGCCATTTTGAGGCATGGTCCTGCAGGTCCTGGCCATGTGGATGGGGTCAATCGGCCATTTTGAAGTCAGGCAGTGTGTTTTGTGCCCTATGCCCACCCAGTCTGCTCTGATTCCTTTCATTATGCCCAGGGGGCCTCTAACTTACCCGAAAATCGGATTTAAAAAAAAATGTTTGCCTGTGTTCGCACTGCTCGCGTCCCGCGCAGCAACAATCTCGCACTCGCGAAATTGTAAAAATTACAATTCTGCACATGAATTGAAAACTACCAGGCTTAGTTATGGGTGCATGCATGATACAACTGTTTTCTTTAATTTTAACATTATTCTGGCCAGGGCATGGATGGCATTGGATTGTTGTGATTTTTGTGTGTTTTACGACTTTTTGGGGTGGTGTTGGGGGCTTGCTATGTGGGTGGGGGCCAGTTTATTGCCTGGTCCCATGTGGGTGGGGGTTTAGGGGCCATTTTTAAGCCAGTTTGTGTGCTTTGTGCCATAGGCCTGCACCCAGTGTGCTGTGATTTTATCATGCCCAGGGGGCCCAGAATCCGTCTGTTCGCGGATTTTGCTGGTTATTCGCCACGTTCGCATCGTGAAGCAACAATCTCGCACTCGCGAAATTGCAGAAATTGCAATTTCGCACCAGAAAACCACCAGCAGGCAGCATAAACCTTCTGAAACTTGATGGATGGCATTGGATTGTGGTGATTTGATTGGTGTTGTGTTTTTTGACTTTTTGGAGTGGGGGTTGGGGGCTGGCTATGTTGGTGGGGGCCATTTTGAGGCATGGTCCTGGCCATGTGGATGGGGGTTAAGTGGCCATTTTGAAGGCAGGCAGTGAGCTTTGTGCCATAGGCCTGCACCCATTTTGCCTTGCTTTCACCCATTTAGCCCAGGGGGAGTCAGTGGTACATGAAACTATAACCCTCTCTGTGTGTGCTCTCTTGGAGCAATGTTAAATTCCTGTTTCCCAAAAATTTAGCAAATCCTAATTTTGAAATTTCCATATTGTGTGGTGTGCATGTGTGTATTCATAAATGCCTACTTGCAAACTATTTATTGAAGCGCTACATATGCAACATATCTTTACTGATGTTCCTCTGTCTTCGTTTGCTTTTAGGTGCACAAAGTCAATAACTCTGCATCATCGTTGAGCATCAGTGCCAGGAAGAAGTCCTGCTGCGGCCTGTTGTTCCGACATCTGAAGAAGATGGCTCCAAAAAGAGGTGCCCGTAGCTCCTCTTGCAAGAAAAATGTCTCTACTAAGGAGAAGAAGAAGCAAGTGGCTCCACTTACCAAGGAGACTGGTGGCTCGACCACTACATTTTGGGGAAAAAAAAAGGCCCACCATGAGTGCTGCACAGGTAGCCAGTTTAGTAGTTCAATCGCCAACGACCAGTGATGTTGGCTCATCGCAAGAAAGTAGCAGCACACCATCAACACAGGTTGTAACTCACCTCACAAGTACTATTCAACAACCAAAGCCTCAACAACAACTGCATGGGCTACTAGTACAAGCACAAGTACATGCGCAAGGAGCTGTCTGAGAAGGAGCTGTCCGAGAAGGAGCTGTCCGAGAAGGAGCTGGCCGAGAAGGAGAAGGCCGAGAAGGAGAAGGCCGAGAAGGAGAAGGCCGAGAAGGAGAAGGCCGAGAAGGAGAGGTCCATGGAGAGTTGCAAGTAGAGGTCAGTGAAGAGGCCCATGTAGCGGCGCATGGAGCGGTGCAAGTGCCCACAATGGTTGTTCTTCCAGAAGTAGGGGCACAGGAGGAAATTGACTTTGGAGCCGGGGTATCATGTCAGGAAGACGAAGGCATTCCTCCTGATGATTCATTTTCTCCCAGCTCCCCACCAAGGAAAAGATCAAGGAGTGTGTGTAGAAGTTCCTCTTCAAGCCCCGCTCCATCAGATGATGATCTGGATCTAGATTGGCAACCATCTCTGACGTCTGAGAGGGAGACACACCATGAGCAGCGAAAGGTATCAAATGTTAAAAGGAAGGGCCCCGGAAAGCTCATACTTATGGATCCGAACGTCGGACTTGATGAAGTGGTGCATTCTGATGTTGTTGAACAGGATGACAGCAATGACCTAGTCATCACACACGTCATTCCAGCCACACCGGCCATGCAGCAGACAGACATTTATACCCTATCCCGACGTCATGCTGAGCGTGACCCTGGCGACGTGGCACTGGTAGCACCACCAACGCAGTCAAGTAGTACAACAAGTTCAACAAAACCTACAGCTCCCATATTTTCTCCCCAGAGGGGGACTCCATCCAGCTCGACTCCCTCAAGTAGGGTTGCTGCAATAATTGCACAACCCAGTAGATGTCTGCAAGGCTCATCCACCACTGCTTCATCTGGCATTGGCAGTATCATCTCGTGCGGCAAAACCAGAAGTTTCCAGTCCCCAGTTTGGAACTTTTTTAGTGTCCATGCAAAGTATGATAACATAGCCGTTTGTTGCATTTGTAAGACTGGAGTTAGCCGTGGTAAGACTGGTACCAACTATGGAACCGGAGGCCAGATAGGTCATCTTGAAAGAAGGCACGCTATCGAATGGTTTGGGCACCTAGCAAACATCAAGGGAAAGCAATCCCAAAGGGCAAGTGGCCAAAATATACCCATATTAGGTGTTTCATCTGAAGATGACGGGGAGGTAGAAGAAGCGTCAGACATTTGTCCGGTTGCACCTAGTACCCCTGGCAGCACCACACCCTCCGGAACACATAGGAGGCACACTGAGAGTCTGGGAGACACACCAATGCGGAAAATGTCAACACTGAGCAGAAGTGGGTCGAAGAAGGCATCAGCATCATCCAGTAAATTTGTCCAGCGCACCATTTCAGCCATGTTCTCCTCAGATGTGCAATTTCAACGCAACCACCCAATTGTACGCCTGTATAACACTAAGCTGGCTAAAATGCTAGCGGTGGACCTTCTCCCTTTTTCGTTTGTCGAAAATGTGGGTTTTCTTGAACTCGTGGCAACACTGGCCCCTAAATGGAAGGTTCCTAGCCGGTTCTATTTTGCCAGGGTTGCTGTTCCAGCACTACATAAAGAGGTGCTTGAGTTGGTTGGGGCAGCTTTGCAGAAGAGTGCTGTTCACACTATACACCTGACAACAGACATGTGGACCAGTTGCCAAGACCTTGATTACATGTGCATCACTGCACACTGGGTCTCTTTTTCAGGGGTTGCACAACAGATAAATGCAGGTGGTGACTTGGTCGAGATTTTTAAGGGTGCTCGTAAACATGCAACATTAGCCATGTTTGGCATGGAGAAAAGTCATACTGCAGTCAACATTTTGGATGACTTTAACAAAAAGGTCTCGCAATGGCTGCCCCCAAGAAAGTGCAAGGTTGGTTATGTTTCAACTGATAATGGCAGCAATGTAGTTAGGGCCATGGAGGACGGTTACTATTTCAGAGTGCCGTGTTTGGCGCACTGTATGAACCTTGTCGTGCAAAAGTTCTTGAAAAAAGAACTTGCAGTCGACCAAATACTGACCATCTGCAGAAGAATATGCACACACTTCAACCATTCTTTTAAGGCCCGGAAGGAGCTGAGGCGCCAGCAAAATGTACGTAGAATGCCAGTGAAAGCACTTATCCAGGAGGTGGCAACACGTTGGAACGCAACCTTCTACATGCTTGAGCGTCTGCATGAGCTGTTTCCAGTAGTCAATGAGTATTTCTACAACCTGGGTGGTGATACGACAGAAATGATGCTAGCGGTGGAGCAATGGCAGCTAGTTAAAAGCCTGACAGACATGCTTCGTCCTTTTGAGGTCTTCACGCGTGACGTCAGCAGGGAGCACTGTTCTTTGAGCAAAGCTATCCCATTGTTGCTGAAGCTCGAGCACCAAGTCAAGGTGGTGTCTTCAGAATTAAAAGATGCTGGAAAGAATGAAGCATATGAGTTGGCGCAGAGATTATTACATCGCCTAGTTAGCAATAAACGGCTTGTAAATATCAAGAAACAACAGCACTACATTTGTGCTACTATTCTGGATCCACGTTACAAAAAGCCATTGTTTGGCAAAGTAATAATTCCTTTTGAAACATCAAATGTTACAGAGTACAAAGGTTGGCTAGCTCAGTCAGCCATTCGTTTTGAAAGAGAGCGGAAGGAAACTGTAGGAGAACTTGAAGACAGTACTACTAGTGAATCAGCAGGCCATCAGGCGTCCCAAAAAAACACTTCTGCATCTGTGCCTGTGGCTGAAGTGAGAGACTTTTCCTCTGAGCCGTTAACCACACCAGCAACCGTATCATCTGCACCAGGCCCAGGCGATATGTCTGAAGCGGATTGGCTAAGTGAGCTAGGGTTTCCTTGTCCCAGAAAGGACACAGAAGTGCAAAGTACAGGAATCCGGGAGAACATTGTTTCTATGGTGCAGGCCTATCTGGATGACTCCACAGCGGTCAATATTACTGAGGACCCATTGGCGTATTGGCATGGGAAAAGAAACATATGGCGAGAGCTCACCAACCTGGCTATCAATTACTTGTCTTGCCCACTCGCAAGCGTGTCTTCAGAATGTGTTTTTAGTTCTGCTGGTGGCATTGTGACTTGCAAAAGGTCCCGCCTCTTGCCCGCAAATGTGGAGCGGCTCACCATGATAAAGATTAACCAGCACTTCATACCACCAGATTACAAAGTACGAGAATGCACGCAGGAAGAAGAGGACACTGACCTACCTGAGGAAAGTTCTCCTCAGTTACCAGAAGTACTACCGACTGAATTTGCAGAGTATGAGGACGAGTTCTGCTTCCCTGACAGCGAGTTCTGAAAATGAGTCAATAATTAATTAACTTTAACATTAGTCCTTATTCACTTTTATTCCTGTGTGTCTGTCTTTCTTTTTTTAGCAAGTGCTTGATCACATTCACAACAAAACTGTAATCACCCCATCACAAGCAACAACAAGCCCATCAGCAGAACTGTCTTGATTTTGATGCCGCAGCATTCCTCAGGTTCACAACAGTTAGTTGACAAGAACTCAGTCCTGGTCGTCTATCCTCTTCCTCCAGACTCACCCTATCCATTTCCCGTAATGCTGATGCCTGGAATCTGCACAATGAAGAAAGTTACGTTGACGAGTCCCCTAAAGAGGGACTGGAAGTAGTGAGTCCTCATTTAAATACATTTTGCTAAGTGTGACTTTTTTTCCCCGATTTGCTTTTTGGCTGTTTGGGGGGTGTCAAACTTGTTTGCGCTTGGGTTTACGGGTCTTGGCTGGGCCATTGCTGGCAAGGTCTATTAAGGGATGAAATTGGTTAGGCATTTACTTTGGAAAACATTTGGCCAATTACACGTGAACGTTTAGGCGTTATTATTGCTCGCTTGCCTGTCTTAGGGGTGCTGTCTGTGGGGCTTCTAGGATTTTGGGGTCTGTGAGCACCGCTGCCATATTTCTAATGTTGATTGCTTTTGTTTTGCAGAAAATCCACGCCGGGAAACTCCAGTTGGGGCCCTGCTGCAGAACGCCTTAGGACACTGTGAATTCCAGGTGGAGCCAGCCCTCAAACACAAATTACAGGTAAGATAAGCGTTTGGATGGGAGGTAGTATAATGGAGTATTCGGGGAGGCGAGAGAGTGACAGTGGTACTAGTAGTAAAGTCCTAGGGCTCTTGAATTAACAAACTCTGTGACAGGCATTTACTTTGGAAAACATTTGGCCTATTACACGTGAACGATTAGGCGTTATTATTGCTCGCTTGCCTGTCTTAGGGGTGCTGTCTGTGGGGCTTCTAGGATTTTGGGGTCTGTGAGCACCGCTGCCATATTTCTAATGTTGATTGCTTTTGTTTTGCAGAAAATCCACGCCGGGAAACTCCAGTTGGGGCCCTGCTGCAGAACGCCTTAGGACACTGTGAATTCCAGGTGGAGCCAGCCCTCAAACACAAATTACAGGTAAGATAAGCGTTTGGATGGGAGGTAGTATAATGGAGTATTCGGAGAGGCGAGAGAGTGACAGTGGTACTAGTAGTAAAGTCCTAGGGTTCTTGAATTAACAAACTCTGTGACAGGCATTTACTTTAGAAAACATTTGGCCTATTACACGTCAACCAACACGATGACAGTGTTCAGTTAAATGAACTTACTGCAAAACCACCACCCTCCAAGCTCAAAAGTAGTAAAAAAACAGATATGCTCAGATAAAGTTTGAAAAAGTATATTTTGATATCCCTAACAAAATAATCTCCCGCAAGACCCTCCCTAACCCCAACAAATAAATAGTCATTCAAAAGTCCCCAAAAAAACCCAACTCCCAATTCCCACCCCCCAAAAGTCTCTAAAAAAGGGGCAAGGGACACTCTAGGGATGCACAGTGTTGAGTTTGGCCTCCAGGGCATCATGCCTTAGGGCCAGGGCATCGTACTTCTCCTGGAGGGTGGCGTGATCTAAGCGGAGGCCCTCCACCACATTCTGATAGTCTTTCCATTTCTGGACCTCCGCCTCTAGGTCGGACACTCTGCGGAGTGCTCGGCGCAAGCGAGCCTTTACACTGCTGTGAGGTGCAGCCTTTGCTGCTTGGCGGTGGCGTCTGCCAGCACGGCTCCGTTTGGCTGGAGCACTGCGCTTACCGGCAGAACGTGGGGTCACGGAGGAGGATGCAGATGTTGATGCACTGGACTGCGTGTCGTCCCCCTCCAATTCCACCAGCCGCCGATATTGGGCAACAGTTGCTTCCAGCCTCCGTTGCCGGGCCAGTACAGCCAGCATACTCCTCGTCGGTTTTGAGATTTTAGTATTACCAACTATATGAAGAAAGAAAGACATAATATGTAACCAATGCTCTTTAAGAATATGATTAACACAAAATAATTCAGCAGGAAGTTGTGTCACAGTACAACTAGCAACTAGCCAGCGCAGTACAAAACTATTCAGGCCAGTATCATGGGCGTCCGCAGGGAGGGGCAAGGGGGGGCGCTTGAATCACCATTTCCCTTCCCACAACTCACTTGTATCCTTGGTTTGATGCTCTTTCATATGAAAGAGATCTGGCAGAAGCCCAGGCGATATGTCTGTTTCCCTCTCTCTCTCTCTCTCTCTGTCTCCCTCTTTATGTCTCCCTCTACCTCGCTGTCTCTCTCTCTCTGTCTCCCTCCCTCACCCTCCCTCTGGCTCCCTCTCTCTCTCTCTCTCCTTCTGTCTTCCTCTCTCTCTGTCTCTGCCTCTATCTGTCTGTCGGTCCCAGCCTGCTGTAATTACCATATTGTAATTTGTCACTGGGCCACCACTGGATACACATCATATCCTATCTAAGATTCAGATAGTACCATGATCCAGCTTACCTGTACTCGCCACCGCCACTGTCTCCTTCCTCACAGTCTGTACTTCTTGGTCCGACTCCTCTTGCGCCGCCTCCTCCCCAGAGTGATCCTCGGACTCAGAGTCAATGATCACCACCACATCCGAGCTGGCCCCGCCCCCAGATGTTCCACCTACAAAGTAGATTTAAGAATGTTAGATTACACCACTCACTAGTATTTGGTCTATGAATGAAGAAATGTGAAAACAGAAAAATTAATTGACTGTCTACTCTAGTCTAAAGTAAAAATGTCCCTCCTTCCAGGGAAGGCTGTTGTCTTGCTGCATTTTTTTGTCATAATTGATGAATGCTTGATTAATTTTAACACACACCATTTTTCTCTGAACAGACAGAAACTGGACTTCTAAGGACAAGAGCAACATCAACTTCAAACCAGGTGAAAGCTCGGCTCGACCACAAGAAATGTGTTCCATTACTCATCAACTCAGCACCAAGCACTTTTCCATTTCCAACTAACTTTATTTTAATATATGTGTTTACTTAAACTTTTAATAAAGCTTTTAAACTTGAATAGACTCTGTGGTTTTTGGTCCTCCAGACTAGAGTGACTGAGCGAAAGGTTTTGCAATTTTTGCAAGGAGGAGTCCGTGCCGCTGACACTACCAGGTTTATACAGTGTGCCAAACACGCCACTCTGAAATATTATTACTCTGGTCTTTGGTGTCCATAGTTCGGTTTGTGGAGAATTGTCCCTGCAACAGTAGTATTATTGATTTTGCTCCTATCTAAACACTATTTCGAAAAAATTAAATTAGGAACGCTTGGACAACAATAGGTCCTCTATATTTAAATGAAAACTTACTGGGGCCAGCAAAGGAGCACTCGCCGCCCTGGCCTGCATCCTCCTCCTTTGGAGCCACTGCATCCGTTTTTTCTGTCCGCTTGCCCCTGGGCGGACCTGACGTACAACATGAAAGAATGAACAGAAAACATTGATGATTGCTGCTTGCCGATGTCCTTGTCAACCAAATCAAACATTTAGAAAGAACAAGAACCAACTATTTCAGCCAAAAAGAGGGCTACAAAGGAAGGACTGCACCTGAGCCTCTACTCTAGGGGCAGATTTACAAGCCCCTTGCAGCTCTTTTGCTCCGTTCTTGCGTCACTTTTGTGACGCAGCGCCACAACAAGAGAGGGGCCATGGTGTGGCGTATATTAACAACGTGACGCATATGGGAGATGCATCCCATTCTAAAGCCCTGTGCCATAAGGGAGCGTTCCAGCGCAAGGGAGGGCGTTCCTGCGCAGGAAAGCATGCTAAAAGTGGCTATGGGGAATATATAAAATTTCAATCAGTCATTTAGGACAATGATGTGTCACTGAAACCCTGCGCCTGCATGAAGCAGACTTACGGCTTGACGCAGCATTGCTGGAGCTGCGCCATCGTTGCAACGCAACTCCATCAATGAGCCGCCTTTACGGCACCGATGCGTAACGCTTCGGTGACGTTTTGGGACCATGGTGTGCCGCATTGTAAATACGGCGCACCATGGGTGGTGCTGGCGTGCCGCACACTTTGCAGGGATGCGCAGGTAATTGCTAATCTGACACTTAGAGGCATACTTACGAGTTCTGAGCTGGACACCTCCAGATGTGCACCAGAACAAATGCGTAACGCAAAACTAACCTTGCGTCACGGCAGATGCGCCGCAATTACAATGCGGCAAACCCTGGCGCAAGGTTAGGCAGATGCGTGACGCATCTCGTGACGAAAGAGAGGCGCATCTCTAGAGTCGCGTCGCAGGCGCGATGCAACTATAGCAATGCTCAGGGCTGCCCAATACTCAACATACCGCATCAGTCCTTACGCCTGCTTCAAGCAAGCAGGCATAAAGAATTGACGTAGCAGCGTCACGGAAGTGCCTGCGTTAAATCTTGTAGATTTCACGCAGGCACTTTTGCGAGGCGCACAGCTGCCTGACCGCCCCCCCCCCCCCCCCCCCCCCTGCGTGGGAACGCACCCATGGTGGCGCAGGCCCAGGCCTTAACGTGGCGCATCTCCTTAGATGCATCACGTTGTACATGACTCGCAGGGATGCGCCACGTTTACGTCGCTGTGCGTCAGGTAAGGCAGCGTAAACGTGGCACAAGGGGCTTGTAAATCTGCCCCTTTGTGTCTAGCATTACGCAGTTCTGTAAAATACACTCATACATTACTCAGCCCAATTAAATGAACACAAAATAGAAAACAAATAAGCAGTGGCACCGCCACAGAGAAGGAGAACAGTGCACCTGAAATGCACAGAAGATTTTGAAATATTAATTTACCTCTCTTATCAATGTAATCAGCAGCATTATTGCTCTTTGTAAAAAAGTTAAAACAAACATTTGCAATATAACACACAGAGCAGGAGAAAAAACAGAGTAGTGAGTGATGAAAAAATTGCTACTACTACTCACCAAGCCCGGGGACCTCCACTCCCAGCACGTCTAGCAGGTCGCGCTCTCGGTCCAGGATATCGGTCCAGCGGTGGGTCACTTGATTGTAGGTGCGCTGGACCCCCGTGATCTTAAAAAGGGCCCGACACACCTGCCCCCACTGCTTCCGTCGCTCCTGGCTGTTGGTATAACCAGCAGCGATCCTGCCGCCTGCCGCGATGGTCCTGGGGAGACGGCGCTGCACATAAAAAACGAGTGCGCCCACCTCCTCAGGGCTGAAGATCTCCCGGGGCACCACCATTTCCGCCCTCAAGCGGCCACACGGGAGCTGGGCACGGGCTGCGTGCCCGTCTTGGCAGCTTGACAGCTGTCTTCACCATGTTCTGGGCAGGTGTTAGCAGTAAGGAGACAAAATGAAAGAGAATAAGAGTAGGGAAGAAGGAAATAAAAGTTTAAAAAAGTAGTTGAAAAGTAAACAAAAGTAGCCTAAAACACAAAAATATAGACCTAGAAAAATAGAGGGATAGAAAAAAAGTTAAATAGATCAAAAAAATATTAAAACAAGCAAAGGATGGCAGAGATATACAGAGGATAGAAACACCATGCCCAGACACATAGGAATGAATGAAAAACAAGATGGCGGCCCGAACACGTGCGTGTAAGTAAGTTCGCACGCGATTTCTCTCGCGAACTCGTGCGAACTTGCATTCGCAAGGCGCTCATTGCGCGAGATTACACATAGCGGGCGGAAACGGAAATACGTCACGCAAACAAAATGGCGGCGCCCATACTCAACCTTGGGGTAACTCGCACGAGTTCGCGTCTTCCACGGTCGAGTTCGCACGACGCCGCGCCTCGCGAATAGGGCGAAAATACCGAAAAACGAGTTTTGCAAAAGCAAAACCAACGAGCAGGTGCAAAAGTTCGAGCTCATCATTTGTAACCATTTACCTGTAGTGCTTCCTGAAGGGGCCCTCCAGAATCCGGTTGCCTACTTGCAACTATTGTGTGACCCTGCTCTGACAGTCACAGAATAGGTACAAGTATGCCATTGCATCCTGTTATTGCAACAAAAAGGAAAGGGAGCAGACAAGCAGGTGCCAGCCTTCATTAATGTCAGTTGGGGCAGGGCAGGTGTTGTTGTTTGCAAAACTTAGTGCAGGTGTACTTGGCTTTGCCACAATAATGTACACTCACTAGTCAATCAGAGGGTGCTGTGATGACACCGAGGGTGGCATGGGTGTGCCAGCCAGAGGGTGGCATGGGTGAACCAGAGTGCCAGTGTTGACAGAGGATGGCAGTGCTTTGCCCCAATAATGTAAACTGGTGAACCAGAGGGTGCTGTGATGACACAGAGGGTGACATGGGTGAGCCAGAGGGTGGCATGGGTGACCAAAGAGAGTGCCAGTGGTGACAGAGGGTGGCAGTGATGAAGAAAGCCTTGCAAACAGGCTGGGCACGTAGAAATAACAAGTTCGCAAAACTGGCGACCCGACAAGTAAGTTCGCAATTTGCGAAATTGTACAAAACCCTCGCGAACTTGCAGAAACCCGCGCGAACACACACCTCAAAAAAAATCCGCAAATCCGCGAGAGTTCGCGGATTTTGCGGATTTACGCAATCCGCAAATCCGCAAATCCGCGGATTGCGAATCCGCAAAATCCTCCCATGCTTAGTCAGAACCAAATTTAAGTCCCAGTGAGGCATAATGAAGGGAGTGGGAAGAAATTAATTTGTGAGGCCCTTAATGAACCTCATAACTATGGAAGACCTGAACAACTAAGGCTGGTCAGGCAAACAAAGGAAGACAAATAAGCTGACAAGTAACCCTTGACAGTAGCCAGAGCAAAACCTTGCTGGGCCAAAGAAAGCGAAAAGCTAAGAACATCAGGTAAATGGGCCTTCAGGGAATCAATCAACCTCTCTCCACAGCACTTCACAAATTTGGTCCATCTACAGGAATAAACAGATTTGGTGGAGTGTCTTCTGGCAGACAAAATAATGCCCACCATATCCGGTGCCCCGTTCAATCTCCAGGCATGAAGGTGCAGACTCTGGAGTTGGGTTGTAGAACCTACCCATGCGACTGTGAGAGGAGATCTGCCCTGAGAGGGAGACGTAGTGGAGTGTGTGATAAGAGATGAAGAAGGTCTGTGTACCACACCCTTGTTGGCCAGTCTGGGGCGATGAATATGATTCGGGCCCGGTCTTGGCGAATCTTCCTCAGAACCAGCGGAATCAAGGGTATGGGAGGAAACGCGTAAAGAAGCAGCAAGTCCCAATCTAGCTGAAAAGCATCCCCCAATGCTCCCCGCAATGGATACTGGAGACTGCAAAACAGCAGGCAGTGTCCGTTCTCCTGAGTGGCAATCAGGTCCAACCGAGGAAACCCCACATCCTGAAAATGTGTCAGACCACCTCCGGTGGAGACGCCACTCGCTATTGGCCGAGGACTGCCGACTGAGAGTGTCAGCACGCACATTCAGCACTGCGGCCAGATGATTCACAATCACGAAAATCTGATGGTCCAGAGCCCAGGGCCAGAGTCGCAGAGGCTCTCTGCAGAGGCAATACAACCCTACTCCTCCCTGCTTGTTGATGTACCACATTGCGGTAGTGTTGTCTGTCAGGACCAGAAGTGACTCACCGCAAAGGGAGGGAAGAAAGGCCTTGAGAGCCAAAGGTATCGTCTGCAATTCTAGAATATTTATGTAAAACAATCTTTGCTCAAGGGACTAAAGGCCTTTGATCTCCAGATCCACCAGATGAGCTCCCCACCCCAGAGTCGAGGCATCCGTTATCACAGTGGCCACCGGTGGAGGAGGCTGAAACAAATTCCCTTGAGACAGGTTGCCAGGAACACTCCACCGCAGTGTCTCTGGAGATTCTTACCACCTCCCTGAGATCTTCGTTGTACTAAAACTACTGCCTGCGGAGGCACTACTGGAGTGCCCTCATATGCCAGTGTGCATGGTCGACAAACACTATGCAGGAAGCAAACAGACCGAGCAGGCGTAAGACCTTCAGGACTGGAACTACTGCCACTTTCTGAAACAACGGAATCATAGACTGGATATCTAGGATCCTCTAAGGAGGCGCGAAGGCACGATTCACAGTAGTGTCCAGTAATGCCCCTATGAAAAACTTGCGCTGTGAGAGTACCAGGTGAGATTTGGGTACATTTATTGAAAAACCCAAGTCGAACAACAGCCGAGCTGTTATCTGCAGATGATGCAGCACTAACTCTGGAGACTTCGCCTTGAGTAAGTGAGCAATAGAAGGGGGTTCCCCAGGACAGATCAATGATATAGGCAGGGACAAAGGGGAAAACACGAAGGCAAATAGAATAAATCACCCTGCCAAAACTTGATAAATGATGGTCCCAAAAGGGATCCAGTTCAGATAGGAGGGAAACAAAAACCAATGAATGTCCGAGACCGGGGGGGTAAACAGACCACAATCAAATCATTATCTTTGACATTTTATTCTTTTCAAAATGTTTTATTTGGTTTAGTGCATATAGTCATCTTGTTAAGATAGTCAAAGAAGAGTTAAATACAAAAATACATAAAATCAATAGAGCAATTCATCATTTCATCGTAAATTGAGGGTAATAGTATATCACTCCACGGGGTAAGGGCAAGGGGCTCAACAGGCACTCACATCTAACAAAGCTCATTCAAACTCATGCATATTCAATCGCTTTATACAGGTAATTTACAAGGGCCTGCAGCAGAGGGAGGGTGGAGTAATGGTTGCATGGGCATGGGTGCAACTAGGAGGCGGCAAAAGGTTGGAAAGTTGTTGCCGTTCCTGGTGGTAACGCCGTAATAACGCCAACGCGCGTTTCGGTGTGGAGCACCTTCGTCAGGGCTGGCAATGGTGGGGGGAGAGGGGAACACACAAGCTGAAAGAATATAATTGAGGAATGTTATAATACATCAAACGTTATAGAAATAACATGTGAATCAGGTAGACATTGCATAAGTTTCCGCATTTTCACAATTTTTGCAACAGTTCATTAAAAGTGAGAAAGTCATAACTAGACCTTTTATAGACATAAAGTGATATAGACTTCTTCAATACGTGGTCTGGGTCTAGGTATTCACTGGAGGTTCCCAAAATATTGGACCTCGGTGATTGAGAATTAGTCAAATCCACCGGGGAAAACATGGAGAAGACACAGAGATCTCTTAGCGTATTGCATACATTTTTCAATCACATAAAAAATTTCCCATGCTCATACTCAGGGTTCCTTTATCTTCCAGGAGGACTAGAAGATGAGGGAAGCCCCTCCCATATACAAGTATCCTGAGGGGAACTGGGTCCCAGGGTCATACCTGCGATAAAAATGAGACCGAGGGTTTAGGTGGAGCGATCCTTTCAGGGGGATCGAGCAGAGAGGTGGCAAAAATTCCGGGTGATGAAGCACTGCACTGGAAGGAAGACGGACAAAAAAATGCATACGTGTTATGGTTAGACTGCCCAGTGGGATCAGGGGATCATAAAGGGACGGATATAGGGGTGAGGCAGGAAAGGATTCCAGCGGCAAGGGGCCGGGGGCACACTCACCTAATACAGAGATCAGAAAAAGATCGCCAGCGAGATTTTACATGGGTAGGTCCAGGCTATATTTTCGGAATTGGAGTTCCCATAGGTGGGGGGACACTGAATAATAAAAGCATATCCACAAAATAGACATTAGTCCATGTAGGATAGACACATAGATGTCATAAAACGGTCGAGTCGGAGAAATTGTTCGGACATTCGCGACTTCCTGGCCCAATCTGACATCCTCAAAGAAAAACGTATGCACCGTGGGTACCCCCCCCCAAATTGGTCAAGGACTCGTTCAAAAGGGCCAGATACTCCAACAGGGATAATATGTTCCAACCCAAACCATCTGAGAACGTTGACCGTCTAGTCTGCATTACGCGGCACTCCAACTTTAATCACAAAATACGTCAAGCCGTCAATTCCAGCTGGCATCTCTTGAACCTGGAAAAGAACAGAGCCCCCATTCCCAGACCGATCTTTGCATTCAAGAGGAACAAAAATTTGAAAAACCACCTTGTTCGCGGGAAGATATCTGAGACGCCAACTGAGACACAAAGCGCTATATCCAACTTGAAACCAGTTTTCCGGAACCACAGATGTGGCTCATGCCATGCATGCCCACAGGCCATAATTGGCGACTCCATAACCACCACGGAGAGAACCATCTCAGTGGCACGGAATGAGACATTTACCAACTGTCGAAGCAGCAACGTGGTGTACGTCCTCCTATGCCCGTGCAACCTCCCATATGTGGGGGAAACTGGACGTGAGTGCCGGGTGAGAGTCGGTGAACACAAGTCAAACATTCGGAACCGCAAGACCTCTGCCCCCATCGTATCACACTGGATTGAAAAGGGACACTCAGAGAATGATTTGCGCTGGTTTATACTGGAAAAAATAAAAGCCCCACTCGGAACTGATCCCGTCAACCTCCGCAAAAAAAGAGAGTTTTTTTGGATTTTTCTAACTAATTCTGTTACCAAAGGCCTCAACGAAGAATGTCCATGGCAGAACACTTTCTTATAAAATTCCATTTGATATATCTATTTGGCCCAGTTATTCAGGTCCCTCATTGCTCTGAGACCTGTTCTCTGTCTCCCTCCCCGGGGTTCGTCTACCCCTTCATCATTCCAGCGTGCACCATTATTAACCCCTTTCCCTGCAACTCCTAGGCGCTCTCTACTCATCCCTGTAGATTTACCTCTCTCCTTTACCGCTTGCAGCCCCTCTCCCAGATGGCCCCCCCCCCCACCGAGGGCAGTCCCAGGTTTTCTTTTTTCGAAACGTGCCCCCCCCCGTGCCGTTTTTTTTTTCCCGCCTTCCCCGTTATCCTGTCTCCCTTCACGGTTAACCACCACTCCTAGATGGCGCCCAAAACCGTCGGACTGCCATTCTGTTAGTCCTTCTTCTAAACACTCCGCTTCAGCGCGATTCAGGTGATTCTTCTCTGGACGATTGGACCTGCCTTTAAAACGAGTGATCCTCCCCTGTCATCTGATCCAGGATATCCCGATTCTGGGAGCCCCGCCCGGACCTTAGCGCCCCACGTCGTGGATCCGAAGCGCTCCAACGCTAACTGAGGTAAGCCAAATCTAACCTCCCCCCCCCCCGCCGAACCCCCGATCTTGTTCCTCGAGGTATATACTCTTTTACTCATTAAATTTATAAAAAAAAAAATTCCCCTCGTAGACCCGACCTCAAAGCCCTTCACACACGCCCTGGGACCAGTATCTTGTGGCCCTCTGAATTTCTCCAGCAAGCTCGAACTTTATAACTTACAAGGTGAGCTGGCGCTGGGGAAGGACTGTTGTGCTTTACCCGCCCCTCGAGAGTCTTCCCATTCTGTGTAGACCATAACCACCTCTGTATGTCTTTTTTGTGTCCCCTTTCAGCGCCAACTTCCCCTACCCACTCCATTACTCCATTACTCGAAACGGCGCATACTTGGATTCCCCATTCCACCCTAAACTTAGACGCAGCAGCGCGCCCATGAGCACATACAGGTGAGCCTTATTCCTGAGACTTTCCCCTTATAACTCGACCGTTTTATGACATCTATGTGTCTATCCTACATGGACTAATGTCTATTTTGTGGATATGCTTTTATTATTCAGTGTCCCCCCACCTCTGGGAACTCCAATTCCGAAAATATAGCCTGGACCTACCCATGTAAAATCTCGCTGGCGATCTTTTTCTGATCTCTGTATTAGGTGAGTGTGCCCCTTGCCGCTGAAATCCTTTCCTGCCTCACCCCTATATCCGTCCCTTTATGATCCCCTGATCCCACTGGGCAGTCTAACCATAACACGTATGTATTTTTTTGTCCGTCTTCCTTCCAGTACAGTGCTTCATCACCCGGAATTTTTGCCATCTCTCTGCTCGATCCCCCTGAAAGGATCGCTCCACCTAAACCCTCGGTCTCATTTTTATCGCAGGTATGACCCTGGGACCCAGTTCCCCTCAGGATACTTGTATATGGGAGGGGCTTCCCTCATCTTCTAGTCCTCCTGGAAGATAAAGGAACCCTGAGTATGAGCATGGTACATTTTTTATGTGATTGAAAAATGTATGCAATACGCTAAGAGATCTCTGTGTCTTCTCCATGTTTTCCCCAGTGGATTTGACTAATCCTCAATCCCTGAGGTCCAATATTTTGGGAACCTCCAGTGAATACCTAGACCCAGACCACGTATTGAAGAAGTCTATATCACTTTATGTCTATAAAAGGTCTAGTTATGACTTTCTCACTTTTAATGAACTGTTGCAAAAATTGTGAAAATGCAGAAACTTGTGCAATGTCTACCTGATTCACATGTTATTTCTATAACGTTTGATGTATTATAACATTCCTCAATTATATTCTTTCAGCTTGTGTGTTCTCCTCTCCCCCCACCATTGCCAGCCCTGACAAAGGTGCTCCACACCGAAACGCGCGTTGGCGTTATTACGGCGTTACCACCAGGAACGGCAACAACTTTCCAACCTTTTGCCGCCTCCTAGTTGCACCCGCGCCCATGCAACCCTTACTCCACCCTCCCTCTGCTGCAGGCCCTTGTAAATTACCTGTATGAAGCGATTGAATATGCATGAGTTTGAATGAGCTTTGTTAGATGTGAGTGCCTGTTGAGCCCCTTGCCCTTACCCCGTGGAGTGAGTGGAACACTGTATATATATTTTTTCACGTACTATTACCCTCAATTTACGATGAAATGATGAATTGCTCTATTGATTTTATGTATTTTTGTATTTAACTCTTTTTTGACAATCTTAACAAGATGACTATATGCACTAAACCAAATAAAACATTTTGAAAAGAATAAAATGTCAAAGATAATGATTTGATTGTGGTCTGTTTACCCCCCCGGTCTCGGACATTCATTGGCTTTTGTTTCCCTCCTATCTGAACTGGTTCCCTTTTGGGACCATCATTTATCAAGTTTTGGCAGGGTGATTTATTCTATTTGACTTCGCCTTGAGTAGTCAGTCATCCAGGTAGGTGAATACCGGAATCCCCGATCTTCTGAGATGAGCTGCAACCATCACCATTGTGAAGACTTGTGGTGCAGAAGTAAGTCCGAACAGAAGGACCACAAATTGGTAGTGTTGGGATCCCATCGTAAAACAGAGATACTTTCTATGCGACCTCAGGATGGGGATGTGGAAATACGCATCCTGTAAATCGATCAACACCATCCAGTCTTCCTGCTGCAGCGCCAGACGAACCTGAGCTAGGGTCAACATCTTGAATTTCTCCTGCTTGAGGTATAAATTCAAGACCCTGAGGTCCAGGATCGGTCTCAACCGATTGTTCTTTTTGGGGATCAAGAAATATCAGGAGTAACACCCCTGGCCCCTTTCCTGCTCCTGAACTACCTCTATCACACCTTTCTGGTGAAACAAAATAAGGGCGTAGCCATTTTCCCCAAAGATCTGACATAAAAGATTTCCAATGTTGTAGAAAATGGGACACCCCGCCTCCTACGGGACCAACATGCTCCTAGATTGAGGATCTAGAGCTGCTTCCCTGTAGAACCTGAGGGGAGAACAAGAGAGGAGGAGGAGGAGTGTTGCCGAGCAGCCCCCCGCATGCGGCCTCTTCCCTTCCCTCTGTATGACTTGTACAGGGGAGTTCTGCTGCGGCTGTTGTTGCTGACAGCCTCAAAAGGAAGCCACCTTTCCAAAACCACAAAACCTCCGGTAACCATAGCCCCTAGGCTGGGACTGCAGGCCTTAGGACCTCGCAGTAGCCCTGCTATCCTTGAAGCGTTGACGAGCAGAATCCACCTTTGTCCCAAAGAGCCTGGATCCATTGAAAGGGGAAGACCAAGCAGAGTGGCCTGCACATCTGGAGAAAACCCCGAATTTCTGAACCAGGCGTGCCTCCTGGTAGCCACTGAGGAGCCATTCGCCCTGGCGATTGAGTCCGCTGTATCCAGACCTGGCAATCATTTGACGAGCTGCAGCCTGCATATCAGTTAATACTGACAGAAAATGCCCTTGTACTTCATCAAGCAGTTTAGGAGCCACCTCTTTGGCTGAAGCCATCAAAGCATGGATATATTTTCCCAGCAAGCATGTGGCGTTAGTAGATTTTAAAGCCATACTTGCCAAGGAGAACATCTTGGCTGACTGCTCCAGCTCTTTGGAGTCCCTATCCCCAAAGGTGGTGGGGAAGGATCCCACCGACTGTTTGGATGAAAATGACGCTTGAACCACCAAGCTTTCCGGAGAAAGGTGGAAGGTTAGAAAAACCGGATCCCCCAGAGCAGGCTTATAGCATCTTGCAACCACTCTTGAAACTGCTGGCGCAGACAAAGACTTCTGCCACATCTCTAGAATCGGCTCTGTTAAAGCCTCATTGAATGGAAGTAAAGGCTCAACCACCGAAGACGGGGAGTGCAAAACTTCAGTTAGAATATTAGACCTGACCTCAGCTGAGGGCAATGGCTGATTCAACAGGTCAGCAGCCTTCCTGATGACAGCATGATAAGGAGAAACGTCCTGAGAAGGCATTGCCTTTGGGGAAGAGAGCTCTCACTCCGGGAAGTGTCCAAGCCACTGACCTCCTAAAGACCTTTGAAGTCATCCACAGACTCAAGGATTTCCCTCTCTTCAGTTAGTTTCTGTTGTCCCTGGTACTGCTCTTCCTCCAGCAGCCTCTGAGCCTCCCTCCTGTAGCTCATCCTTGGGATCGGTGGAGTCAGGCGCAGCGCTGGTGACATCGGCGCTGGCATCGAAGGAGGACCTTCAGTAGTGGTCAGCGGCACTGCTCGAAGCGGGGAAGGCGTCAGCCCAAAACCAGATGGCAAAGGAGACTGCAAAATCGACGATGAGAATCTCTGCACCAGGCCATGAACGGTACCTGAAATTAAATTTTTATATAAACAAGGGAACCCGAAAATTGGCTGAGGACCACGGGTGTCAATTATAATTCAGAAAACAATGGTCCCAAGCAGACAGCAAGTTTTCAAAAAGAATTGAATATAGACCATGATAGGTTACTATATAAATCCAATGTCCAGCCGGACAAGGAGTTTTATTCATACAATGTTTTGAGAATAAAGCGAAGGATGAATGAAACAAACATTTATAGTGGGGCACAGTCCTGTACCCTGTAACGAGGGGGAAGTGCGGGGGAATGGGATTACAATTCAAACAATTTTGACAAACAACAAATACAGGCAAATACTTAGAGCTATGGCAGCTTGCATTCAATGAACAATTATAGCAAGTATAGCCAAATAGTGGCCACAACAATTAGGCACATTGGACATTTATGGCACTATTTAGAAATGTCGACGTTTCGATCCCAAGCTCATTAATTAACGGGATCATCATCAGGACTAGAACATAACATTTGCCTGGTCTATGCAATTTAACGCCTGTTAGGGTGAAAAACAGGGAAACAAAAGAAAGTGACCTATGAGAATAAACGAAAACATTGAAGAAGTACAACAAGTCAGCGAGTAAGTTTATCATATATGCACACAGTAGTCAGATTCGAACGATCACGTGGAGGAAATATTCAGACATAGAAGTTTATGGTATTGCAATCTAGTTGACTGTGCTTATCCATTATCGCTCCAGAGACTATGGTGGTGAAAGTGATGAATGGCTTAGAGCAGTATCATTCAACATGCCAGTGTCCGCGATCAATTTAATGCAGGTAAAATACATTTGTGCAGAGTTAGATGTGCTACCGGTACCGTGAGAGTATCTATTCGATGCGGAAGGAGCGCAGTCATGACGGAGAAGGAGCAGTGAGATGAGGGCAGACAGTCCGTGCGTGACTGGACTATGAGCTCAGCCAGCGCGAGTAGAGGAAGCTGCTCGATATCACTTGGCAATGAGCTGTGAGTGACAGGTCTGGTCAGTGTTGTGAGATAAAAAAGAAATTGTGCGGCGCATGACCGGGGGAAAAAACTGAGTGTAGGCTTACAAAGGGTTTGTTTGCGATGATATCACATGAAGCAGAGTGTGGTGATACCACTGGGAAGGGGGGCAGTAGCGGCTTGGCAGATTTGAATTGAACCACTGGAAGAGAGTGGAAACAAAAATCAAATAATTGAAACACATGATCATGTGGGAGATGAATAAAGGGGTGGTGATTAACCTGGGGCACATACCTCAAGGCTGGAACTTGGTTAATCGTTACGGCCAGTGGAGCGAGAGGCTCCTAGCCAGGATTGGCTAATAGGTTGTTGCGGTGTGGAGGTGAGTCCTCCGTTGTCCTTACCGTGGAGGCGCTAGGATGTGGTACTCGGTTTGGTTACTTCTGAGCTGGGGAGATAAAAGTGCGTTTTAGCCGACATGACGGGAATGAGGAGGAAGTCAAGCGCGGCAGGATGCAGCAGGGTGGGGCCCGTTGTTTGGTCTTACCTTGAATTACAAGATGGTGTTCTCTGTATCGACAGCAGCGGTGTGCTGTGTAGTACCCAGCGTGATGGCAGGCACAGAACGTTTGTGTTGCCGCTCTTGGTTAAGTAGCGCGATAACGGACATCATCTTGGATGAGTCATGGGGGTGCCGAAAAGAAGGGGACTACGCCGCAATGTGCGTTGAGTAGAGAGTGAAAAGTTGCGCTACAGACTTGGCTGTATGTGCAAGGTAGCCAAATTAAAAAGGGGGGAAATGAGAACCTGGGGCCGGGCGGGGGTGAGTCAGTGTAGCGAGTGTGCGATAATGATCAAGGGGCATGGTGCACTGTTCGCAGTGTGTATAAAAACGGCCGCCATCTTGGGTGAGTGAGTCGGAAAACAGTCGAAAAGGCATTAATAGTGGCAATAAGGTATTGCTGTCCCGAGTGCATGCGTGAGTGACATACAGTTGGTAGTAGCATGATTAAAAACAATCATTGTATATTTACATATTTCAGAGAATTTAAAGAATAAAATGAAGTAAGATGAAATAAAAACGATTCTGAAGTGTTTGTCATACACATTTGGAAGTCAAGGTTTGAAGAATTAACACACAAGGATCAGGCAGGATCTATATCTTTCGAAGACTTGCCAAAGGAATTACATGGAAGAGGGGTGTAAATAGTGGCAAGTTCATAATAGAGTAGTCCAATCCTCATTTCTGTTCAGGCCATTTCTAATTGTGTCAAAAAGGATTATTGTTTTCAGTTCTTCACGGTTTATCAGTTGGGCCATGTTGCCTCCTCTTTGCGGCAATTTAAGAACTTTCAGGATTGTCCAGCGAATATCATCTTCGTCGTGGTTGGCATCGGAGAAATGATCCACCAATGGTGCCTTGGGTGTTTTGCACCTGATTCGGCTTCTGTGTTGCCCAATTCTCGTTTTTACTTTTGCCAGACAACTCAGAAAGTAAAATCGAGAATGGGGCAACACAGAAGCCAAATCAGGTGCAAAACACCCAACACCCAACGGTTCCATGGCCAAAGTAAATAGGAGAGGCAAGAGGCGGCTTCCTTGTCAGGTAGCCCACCCGGTTGTCCCATTTCTCCCCGAGATATAACCTCCTGATTGGACCCGAGCTACTGGTTGAGTGCATAACAGCTTTACCCACCCTAAGAACTTTGGGTCAAATACTAGTTTAGTGAGCAATTCTTGCATTTAGTCCCAGCCCTCCTTGTCAAACACCTTTTCTATGTCCAAAGCTATCAATGCCACATCTGTCTCAGTACTGTTAACAGAATGTATAATATGCGTAATCTGCTGAATATTCATAAGGTTACTTCTGGTGGGGCTAAACTCACATATATTCTTGTGCACCAAAGATCCAATCACTCCTTTACGTCTGTTCACCAGAAGCTTAGCCAACACTTTAACATTAGTGTTCATCATAGGCAGCGGCCGATACTATGATCGCCTTGCCCATATACTATGGAAGTCCCCCCCTAGCCCCTCCGAACACCTCCAACAGTTTGTCTGCCAGCGCTCTCATATATATATATGCATTATAAAATTCAGAGGGCAGTCCATCTGAACCCAGTGTTTTTCCCCAAGGCACATCTTTCATAACCTCGATCAATTCTTCCTTTGTCAGATCATTTTCTAGGTCCGCTAATTGTTCCCTTGTGACTCTAGACAGCTGCAGTGCACTTAGAAAGGCCTCCAGCCTCGCAGGTAGAGCCCTTTCGGTACTACTATACAGAGTGGTCAAGTTTCACAGGAGCGTACATTAATCGCGGCCTGAGTCACTATCCGCTTCCCCTCCTCATCATTCAGCATCATGATTGCCCCAGGAGAACGTTCACGGAGCAACAGCCAGGTCAATACTTGCCCGTTTTATCCCACTCCCTATGGAGCAGTTGCCTGTAGTCCCTTTTTGAAAATGTATCAAGAGTATCCCAGACCTCTCCCACCCTCCTCCTTGTCTCTCAATAGCCCATGGGTCCTGTCATTATCTACCTGATAGCTACCCTGAAGCCTCGCTAACTTCTCCTACTGCTCATGAAGGACCTTTCATAGCTATCTGACTATACCAAACGTTTTAGTCACACACTCTCTGCGAAGTACCACCTTAAGCACTTCCCACTCAGTGGCTTGCATGGCTGTGGTCCCTCAGTTTGTCTCCAGGTAGCACTCCAAAGACTCCCTGAATGCAGGGCAGAAAGCAGAATCCCTGAGGGTCTTGCGACTGAGGTGACACGTAAGAGATGGTTCCGTAGCCAATGGTCTGACAGATAACGGCCCAGATGTGCAACCTTCCTCGCGAATCCACTCAACAAGCTGGAAGGCAGCATCCTATCAAGTCTGCTATACATATTGTGAGTGGAGGAGTGGAAGGTATACTACTGGCCACTGGGGTGCAGGGCTCCCCAAATGTCCACACTATCCAATCCTGCTCTGACTTCTGCCAAGGTGCTCATCATTCCGCACATGGGGTTGGTCATCGGAGGTGAATGATTCAATGCCCAGTCTAAGATACAATTAAAATCACCTGCCCAGATGAGAGGGGTATCGGCATGTGATGCAAGTACCACAAGTTCCTTCCCAAAAAAAGTTTTATTATCACAATTGGGTGTGTAGACATTAAGAGAGACAAATCTCTGCCTTCCAATTGGCCCGAGACCAACCAATAGCGACCCCCCATATTGGCATGAACCTCCTTAAAGCAAAAAAGGGACCCCCGGTGGCAACCAGAGCGCCACACCCCAACGGTAAGCCAAGAAGGTGGAGACATACAGCTGAAACCAATCCTTTCTAAGCTTCCCTGCATCCATTAAATACATTTCATGAAGAAATGCGATGCCCACCCTATAACATCGCAGATATGTATGAACCCTGCAGCTCTTAGTGTAGTCATGTAGCCCCATACTTCCAGGACACTATGCGTGTTTCTCCAGCCATTTGTCAGTTGGAAAGGTTCTTTTTGCTTACCCCAAAGATAATGAGGTCCTCCCGATCCAGAGTCCCCTGGTGTGTTCCATGACACGCCCATGTGCCCCCTGGTTGCGTCAATAGTGCCCATCTCACTAAATGGGCAACTTGAACCATCCCCCAAACCATTCCAGTCCCACCCACCCGCGGGGTAAACACCCCCAACTGTAAGTGTATGATGTTTCCCCATATCATCTGCCACAAATAAATCACTTAAAACTCACCCATCCTTGTGTGGCATTTCCACTCCCCCCCCACCCAAACCAAGCTCCAACTAATTGGCGGAAACCCACCACCAACAACAGCTGCAAAAACAATGTGAGAGAGCAACCTCAATTGCCAATGCTCCATCCCCAGAGCTACTGGGTCATGAGCGCGAGCCTCGGGTACTCTAGAAATTACTCTAAGTGCACTTGACAGAAAGGTTGTATCAACTGAAGAAAAATTAAATTAAAAATAAAACAACAGCAGGAGCCCCCCCTTCTTTCCCACCCCACCAACAGTACATGCCCCCACTGTGGTATACAACTCTCCTGTCCTGAGGCGGGCATTCCAAATGGAACACGGTCCTCACTGCCAAACAATTCAAGTACAGTTATACCCTCCTGGATTCAATTTAAGCCCCAAGCTGCCCAGTGGCACCAATCAAGGCCAGACCTCCTTTGTCAGTCAGCAGGAGTCTGATTTCCAATGTCTGGGCTTTCCGGTCGCTCCGCTTCCTCCGTATCAGCAGCATCCAGTGTGCCATCCGGTTGCACCATAATTCAGGATCTGCCACCATGCTGCGGAATTCAATAGCAAAGTCTTTCCATTGATGGGGGGCGTGGCTACGCACGCGAACGATATGGACGCCTCCGGGTAGAGCTCCGCGCTGAGCTTCTCCACCCGGTGCATTTATCCTGTCCAGCGCGAGCCACGGCCAGCGAAACCTGCCGGCGCCGGCGTGGAGGGCGGTCACCCGTCTCCCTGCCAATTTTGGGGACGATCGGTGCTCCCGGCCCGCACCGAGGGCAGCACTAGAAAACAGCCGCGCAAGCCGCCTCCACACCCGGCTTGTGCCCACGACAGCCCGGGGCTCCACAACTGCTGCTAGGCCCGGAGGGCCGGAACAGACCACGCACGCGACACTGACCGCAGGGAAGAGACGCACACGACAGAGAGGCCTGCACGAGGCACCGGAGGCACTGGCCATCACGAGTCGTACCCCTCACTGTCTACTGCGGACACAGGGCCTGCACAAACAGGCACTGCAGCCGCCCGCGCAACTGACCGGCACTGAGCCACCACGTGGAACCAGCAGGGACGCTAGGACTCGGGGTCAGCGGAGCCAGCCACCTCGTCGGGGTGGCCACCGTGCGGACAGCCTGAGAAGGTGAGCGCTGAGGGCCTGAGTGGGGGTGAGGACTGGGGCCGGAGGCGCTCGCCGGCCGCCACTAGTGACTACTGCGGCGGAGGGGCCCGACTGCCCGATCCACAGTGACGTCTGGCGGGGCCGGACGGCGTCTGAGGTGCCCCACCGAACCTGATTGGAACCAGCACCCCAGACCTGCTCCCGGCGGGCCGCGCATGCTGTCTTGGCGCCCGGGGAATGCCCTGACCAACCCGGGGCTCTACACACACTGGCAGGCCCGAGGGAGAGGCCTCCGCGGCGGGATTGCGGCGCTGGCCACGCTCACTGGCCTCGCCCCACACAACGCTTCGCCAACCGCTGTGGACACTGACCCTGTGCCCTCTACTGACCCTGACACCGCGAAACACTGGTAGAGCAGCTGAGGCCCTGAGGGCGAGGGGGCAGTCCCCCACCAGAGCAGGCACTAGACGAATAGCCCGCACGCCGCCCAGAAGCGACCCCTGCCCCGTGGATAGGGCGGACAGGCCAATTGGCTGGAGAAGAACATCGGGGACCTGGGCACTGCAGGCGGCTGAGGCCGAGAACGCTGGCGACTGCCCTTGGCGCTACCTCGTGCGCTGTCTGACGGGCCGCGAAGGAAGGGTCCGACCGCAGGGGATTGGGAGCGACCCTAGTGCGACGGACGTGAGAGTGTGGCAGCCATGACACCCCCTTCACCGACGACTCCGCACGAGATGTGCCGGATCCCGAGAAGCCGCCTGTAACGACAACGTCCCTACGGTCCGCTACCGCGCAGCAACGGCGATCCACCTGTGCTGCTCGAGTACTGGGGCCCGGAGTCGGGGGACCACCGCCGCGCCGTGCCCTGCCAGGACGCCCACGGACTCGAGCTTTATCACACCCCTCTGGCACGGCCCTCACTGCTGAGGTAATACTCGCGCCCTGGCACAGATGTCTACTGGAATCAGGACCCGAACCGGGAACAGTGGGACCATACCTAAAGGCAAGATGGACAAATCCGGGAGGGGCTCTGACCCAGATCAAACGGCGGCGAAGCTGGACACAATGTTGGCGGCGATGGAGCGTCTGGAGGAATCCATCCAACTGACGCGCACCTCATTGGCCTCAAAAATAGATGGAGTGGTCATTGATCTGACGCACCTGAAAGCAGATCACAAGAAGCTGGTGGACCGCACTGTATCCCTGGAAAATGATGTACAGGAACTCCGACCCCAGGTCAGCCAATCGACCAAACACATCCAAGACCTACTGAACAGGGTGGACTTCTTGGAGGATAGGGCGGAAGACGCGGAAGGCAGAGCGCGACGGAACAACGTACGCCTTGTAGGCGTTCCAGAAAAATGGGAAGGGAGACACCCGGAGGAGCACATGGAACAATGGCTGCGCGACCTACTACCGGAGGGTTCGTTGTCCCCACACTTTGTGATTGAACGTGCGCACCGCGTCCCCACCAAACCACTGGCAACAGGCTCTAACCCGAGGCCCATGCTGCTACGTATCTTGAATTACAGGGACAGAGACTCCATCCTGAGAGAAACGCGCAAACTCCAAGAGATCAGGATTGAGAACGCGTCAGTGATGTTCTTCCCGGACTACACTATTCAAGTGCAGAGGCGACGACACGATTTCCTGGAGGTGAAAAAACGCCTGAGGCAACAGGGCCTGCAATACTCGCTGTTGTTTCCTGCGAAACTGAGGGTGGTAGCTGGAGAACGCACCCACTTCTTCACTGACCCGACAGAGGTGGAGGCATGGCTGGACAGCGGCATGGGCACAGACCCCGGGACCATGGCAGGCACTGCGCCCAGGAGGCAGAACGGAAACGCCCGGAGGAGGCGCAGACCACGCCGGAGGTCACGATCTGTTCCGCGAGGACCAGCGAGGACAACCCCACCGGAAGACACCCGACAGCAGGAGAAGCAAGACGCCCTTCGTCTGGTCATGGAATTGAGCTCTTCCCCAGTACAGAGTGAGACGGCGGGAGGCAGCCAGCAAGACCCTCCCAGCGACGAAGAAGCCATCTATGGCATTCCGGACTCACAAGGCTCGGAGGAAAGACCAGACGTCACGCCCCAGATGGCGGACTATATCGGCTGAGCGCGCCACAGGGATAAGGGACACGGCTCAGATGACGCCTCCACGGGCATGGAAGAATGGTTAGACATGCACACGCCCCATGCCGGGTGTGAGCGCTAGCCCTGCATTTTGCTTGAGAATTGCATGCTCGCCTGGAGACCCCTGTGGCGCTAATGACCCCCGGAAATGTCACCGGCACCCGCCCCCGGCTAGCATCCACGCCCGGAGAAGCTGCTCCTGGACACTACCACCCTGGGACACGTAACGTATAGAGACTTGGTGCATGTGTGCGTGGGGGCCAGCAGTTACTTAGATGTTTTTCTTCTTCCCCACCTCCGTTTTTCTTTCTTTTTTTTTGTGCTGCCAAACATTCACCGGGTGGGTGGAGAATCTCCATGAACAGACATTGTTGGTTTGCTACCACGATCAGGGTGCACTTTGCACACCTACCCCCTTCAGTCTTAGATATGGTTACTCTCCTTGAGAGTATGGACGGGAGCATGTTCCGCACCCGACCTTTTTTTATTCTATATGTTCACCAAGTTCGAAGGTTCACTGTTTTCCCCTTTTTTTGTACCCTTACCCCCTCCCCCCCTTCCATTGTTGGGAGTTGTGGTCACGGGGAGGCTGCTGTGGTGTGGTGCTGGGGCGAGTTGTTTGATGATCATGTGGGACACGAGGGGCGGCGACGGGGAGGCGGGGTGAGGACTGATATCGAATTGCTGTAATGTCTGCCATTAAGATATGCACATGGAATGTCAGGGGCATGCACACACCATCCCGGCGCTACCAAATATACTCCTATCTCAAGCGCCATCACGTACAGATTGCCCTCCTACAGGAGACGCACCTCAGTGACCCGGAAGTTAGCACCCTGCGCCGCCGATGGCGGGGACAACTATACGCCACGCGCCATTCGTCATACGCCAAGGGATCATTAGTGTGGGTCAGACCGGGCACACCTTGGGCGATGTCGGACACACACATAGACCCCGGAGGGAGGTTTGTGGTGGTCCGTGGCAGGTTGGATGGGAACCCACTGGTGCTGGCCTCGGTATATGCACCCAACACAGGCTTGGCGACTTTCCTGGCACAATTGTCCACCACTTTAGCTCCCTGGCATGGTGTCCCATGGGTGTTGGGTGGAGATTATAACGGCACGCTGGACGTGACCCTGGACCGTTCGCACCCCCCACCGCCCAACTCACACGCACAGACTCCTGCAGACACCCTCCAGGCATGGTCCACACAATGGGGCTTGCGAGACGCTTGGCGTAGCCACAACCCGCACACCAGGGCCTATTCGTACTACTCTGGGGCACACGCTCTCCATGTGAGGTTAGACAGATACATGGTCACTGGAGACATTTTGCCACACGTCATAGACACCTGCTACATGGGCCGCACGCATTCAGACCACAATCCCCACACTCTGAGTATAGCATGGGACTGCCCACGACCCCCAGTGCCCACTTGGCGGCTCCAACCTGACCTGCTCCTAGATGGCCATTTCCGAAGCTCCATTAGTGTACAGACAGCGCAGTATTTTGAGGACAACACTGGCATGGCGTCATCCCCGCAGATCGAATGGGACGCATTTAAAGTGGTCCTCAGAGGGCAATGCCTGGGCACACAGGCCTTCTTACGCCGCCGCATAGAAGCTGACCTCACACGTCTGGAAACAGGCCTGTTGCAGGCTGAGCAAGAAGCGACCAACGGCGATGACGCCAAACTATTGGAAACACGCGCGGAACATGACAAACTGATGGACAGCCTGAAGCATGTTAACTATGCGACACACTCGGCCCGCACACATCACACTGGTGATAAGCCTGGCAAACTGCTGGCTTGGCTAATACAGCGCGAGGAGCGAACGTCCCCCATCACTGCGATACACCTGCCCACTGGCACTACGGTGTACACCCAAGCGAAGATCCATGACGCCTTCATAGCGCACTACCGAGCACTGTATGAGTCACGTTTCTCAAACCCGCACCCTAACATTGCCGACTACCTCGATGGACTCATGCTTCCCGCCCTCACGGCAGACCAGCAGGACGACCTTGGGTCGCCACTGGAGGCGGACGAACTACGCGACGCCATCTCTGCCCTCTCGAACGGTAGAGCACCCGGACCGGACGGCCTCCCGGCTGAATACTATAAGGCTTGCTCCGACATCTTGATCCCGGAGCTCCTTAAACTGTATTCGGCGGCATTGGATGACTCTGCCCTGCCCACATCCATGAATGAGGCGACACTGGTGTCGCTTCTCAAACCCGGCCGGGACGCCGCGCTCCTCGGCTCATACAGACCTCTAGCACTCCTAAATACGGATTACAAGATCCTGGCGTCCTCCCTGGCAAGACGACTGGCGCCACTGGTGCCGTCCCTGGTACACAGTGACCAGAACGGTTTCGTGCCCACAAGGTGCACGTCCCACAACATCAGGAGACTGTTTCGGGTGCAGGAATATGCGGTGCGGGACTGGCCAAGGTCGGGATGCCTAATTCTCGATCTCGAAAAGGCATTCGACTCGGTCGAATGGCCATATTTGCGGGAGGTACTGAACAAGTTTGACCTGGGCGATAACTACATCGAAATGGTCGGCCTGCTATATAGGAGCCCGGAAGTGCGCGTCCGCACGGGCAAGCTACTTTCGGACACTATAAGAGTCAGACGGGGCACCAGACAGGGTTGCCCGCTGTCCCCGCTACTTTTCGCGCTGGCAATCGAACCTCTCGCTGAGATCCTGCGTGGAAGTGGGACGAACTGGGGCATACCACTAGCGGACGGCACACATGTGGTCTCGCTGTACGCTGATGATCTATTACTGTACTTCAGAGACCTCACGAACTTACCACAGGGACTTTCGGACATATTCCAGACCTTTGAAACCATGTCTGGACTCAGAGTGAACTGGGCGAAGTCGGGAGCATACTCCTTTGCGTCCGACGTCCCGAACCCAGGACTTAACATCGGCGGGGAACTACTGCCATGGCATGACACCGCGTTCAAATACCTTGGCATCTATGTATACAGAACACACCCGGACATCTTAGATGGCAACCTGACACGCGCCATCACATCCATCAGGTCGCAAATTTCCTTTTGGAAGACCCTCCCGCTCACTGTCCCGGCCAGGATCACACTGACTAAGATGATAGTGTTACCCAGGCTTCTCTATTACTTTGCCAACACACCGGTATATGTCCCAGCTCGTACGTTCAAAGACTTAGAATCTATCCTCAGGGATCGGATCTGGAATGCTGGACGACCCAGGGTGGCGCTAAATAAGCTCTACGCACCAATTGAGGTGGGCGGCCTTGCGGTGCCGCATCTGGAACTATACTACCTAGCGGCGCAGCTCCAGTGGGTGACCGCCTGGCTCTCGGACAGGAACCTGGCAGATACGGCCTCACACGAAGACTCGCTCACCCTCCTGCAGATACACTCGGTCTTCCACCCGTTAACACGCACGAAACACCGACCACAGCTACATGTGGACGTGGCGGTGAAATGCTTTCACAGAAGTGTGTGGCTCACCAAACACGTTACACTTTACGCCCCAGCACTCCCACTCCTGGGCACGCCTAAAGTGACTACCATAGTCACGGAAGCTGCGCTGGAACATTGGACGAGCTCGGGGATTGAAACCATGGCGGACCTGTATGCCGATGGCGCCCTGATTCCCTTTGAGACGCTGGCTGACGACACGGGCATCCCAGCGGGTCAATTCTTGCAACACGCATCCATAGTAGTGGCATGCACCCGAAGATGGGGTAACATGACGGTTGAACCCCCCACGCATCAACTGATACAACTCCTCCATGTCATGGGGGATGGTGCGCACGTGGTACACTGGTTGACTCAGGCCTTATTGACCCACACGCAACATACCCTACAACCCCTATGAGCTAAATGGGCGATCGACAGAGGAAGGGACTGGACAGACAAGGAGTGGATGATGGTGCTCGCCAGCCCCAAAAACATCCCTCGTAATGCACGCTTCAAGGTGATACAATTTTACGTGCTACACAGGGCATACCTCTCACCAGACAGACTCAACCAATATTTCCCGGGTACCTCAGCTGGCTGCCCCAGGTGTGCACTGAACGGAGCGGACCTGCTACATATGTTATGGCTCTGCCCGCGGATACGACCATACTGGCATTCAGTGCTACTGATCCTCGACCGTTGCACGGCTATGCCGTTACCACATACATGGGAGACATGCCTGCTGGGCCTCTATAAGAGGACCGCCCTCAACAAAGTCCACTCCCGATTCTGGGATCTGGGCCTCATTACGGCCAAGAGACTCCTCACTAAAAATTGGAAACGCGCGACCCCACCCCTGATACAGCATTGGCGCACCTCTCTAGACACATGGGCAAGGGCGGAAAACATAGTCCTACACAACGAGGAGACGGCGAGATTGCGACAGTTCCCAATAGCAACACTATGGGATGACATGCTCAGCGCCTTTCACAGCGACAGACACCCACTGGGAGATCACACACCCGCCAACTCCCCCGGGAGGGATGGGGACACGATAGAGGATCACACCGACGCACATGACGGCCCCGACGCCTCTCGCCCAGCCCCCCGTGCACCCCCTTGAAATGACGTTCATCCCGCTAACGGCCTGGCCACACCCTGGCCAATGAGGAGATGCCCTGCATGCCGTTCCAACGCCTTGCGCCTCCTGTAGGACTCCCCGCGTCCCCCCCCCACTACACACTGAGGACATCCACCGACCGATATACTGGTTGCCCTCCCTGGCGCCCGCTCCTGCTACGCCATCCCCATGGCACCACGTGAAACATACCGCTGACCTAGCTGACCACACCCAGCCACTCCCTCCCCCCCTCCTCTCTCCCCGGTTCACCAGTTCATATACCGGAGCTCATGGGACGGCAGTGACATTGCTGCAACCACACCACGAATGGCCAAGTGGCAATGAGGGACACAACACACGGCGTATCGAGATTTCACCTACCTCCCTAAGCATTAGAAACAAGTGGGACATACTTTTACATCCCTCCTCCTAACACGCCACTGATGCGCGTTGACCAACCCGGGACTGGCCCGGACCGGACACTTTATGGCCCTTGGTGGCACCCCTTCCCTGTACCACCCCACTAGCCACGCTCCTGTGACTAGCGCAGACCACGCTTACATCAACATGCACAGGAGTCGCTTCCTCGGCCTCCAGAGGCTTCCATTATCCTGGAGGGTGGCCGGGGGAGGCCATAGATGGGGATGGCTCACACTGGTGGGAAATGCAAAGCAAGGCTATTAAATGTCACCACAACTGTTTTTTTACTCCCCTAAGCCCTCCATTCCCTTTCTCCACAGCGACACTGGATGAGCCCCGAGTTGGTGGCACCATACAAATCTCTCACTATCTCTGCTCCTGACTGTGATTCCTATTGATTATTGTTGTCTCGCTCTGTACCGTATACAGCTCTGTATTGTTACTATATGTTGAAATAACAATAAAAACATTCAAACAAAAAAGTCTTTCCATTGATCTACTGGTGTGCCTACGTTTTCTACTTTCCGGGGGCATTGGTTGCACATGCCCCCCGATCCCAGGCCGGTCGACCCAGACAGCCCAGGTCCCTTACCAGCCCCACATCTCCTCAAGTCGCCTAAAGAAATGGGTCTGACCACAATGCATCACCTTGAGCTCGGCTGGTAACAGGAACATCTATTTAACGTTCAAATTGCATAGCTTCTGCTTGACCGAGAAGTAGGAGGAACGTTGCTCCTGCACCCTACATATGTAGTTATAAAAAAGTTTGACGGTGTGTCCCTCGAAGCAAGGGTCTCCATGTTTGCTGGCCTACTACAGCACACTGTCCCTGTCCTTGTAATTGAGAAGCTTCGCAATGAGTGCTCTCGGGCAGCCCTCAGAGAGGGGTGAGGAACAGCGCCCAATGGGTTTTCGTTATCACACAAAGCGCTGATAAAAGTCCACCATGACATCCCTAAGCAATTTCTCCAAGAAGGCCTTTAGCTGGTCTCCCTCCTGCCACTCCAGAAATCCCAGCAAGTGGAGGTTACACCTCCTCTCTCAATCCTCTGCATCTTCCACTAACATCTTCTGACAGCACTTGAACCGTGGTCTGTAAGCCACACACCTTTCCTGGTCATGCTCTCCACCTTTTCCTCCATTGTCAGAGAACATTCTGTAGCTTTCCGCAAATCTGTTCACAGTAGGTTCACCTCTATTGAAATGTAATCCATTTTATGTTCAAATGTGTGCTTCGAGCTTTTGATGGCGGTCAGCATCTGAGCACCAAAAGGCTCCAATGTTGAGGCTGCGCCTGGCCATCACCCTTTTCAACCTGCCAGACATTCCCTTTGGATGGGTATGCTCAGACGCGAGTCCCATGCTCTCCACACCACTGGAGTCAAGCTATCCTGGCTGAAGACGGCTGATAGCCAGAAACCGGTCCTAGGATGCTTGATTCCGGTCCAGGAAAGACATGGCTTGGCAGTTCGGGCTGGACTGTTCCCATGAGGCACAGGGTCAAGGCTGATTTGCATGTGGCCATGTCTGAACAGGGGTGGTGTGGAGTGCAAAAAAAATGGATTTAGGCCCAGATCTCTGTACTGGGGTGAATGTATGACATTGTTTTGCATTCTGTCCATCAATTGTTGTTTTTGCATTTGTCACCCCGAGTGGGATGGGTATGCGCAGACGTGAGTCCCATGCTCTCCACACCACTGGAGTCAAGCTATCCTGGCTGAAGACGGCTGATAGCCAGAAACCGGTCCTAGGATGCTTGATTCCGGTCCAGGAAAGACATGGCTTGGCAGTACGGGCTGGACTGTTCCCATGAGGCACAGGGTCAAGGCTGATTTGCATATGGCCATGTCTGAACTGGGGTGGTGTGGAGTGCAAAAAAATGATGGATTTAGGCCCAGATCTCTGTACTGGGGTGAATGTATGACATTGTTCTGCATTCTGTCCATCAATTGTTGTTTTTGCATTTGTCACCCCGAGTGGGATGGGTATGCTCAGACGTGAGTCCCATGCTCTCCACACCACTGGAGTCAAGCTATCCTGGCTGAAGACGGCTGATAGCCAGAAACCGGCCCTAGGATGCTTGATTCCGGTCCAGGAAAGACATGGCTTGGCAGTTCGGACTGGACTGTTCCCATGAGGCACAGGGTCAAGGCTGATTTGCATATGGCCATGTCTGAACTGGGGTGGTGTGGAGTGCAAAAAAATGATGGATTTAGGCCCAGATCTCTGTACTGGGGTGAATTTTTGCGTTTAGACATTCCCTTTGCAGCACCTGTAAACTGATCCATCTGGGTCTGCTGTGACTGCCTGGAGCCCTTATCACGCCCCATGGCTACCTTACCTGTAGCAGTCTCATCTGCAAAACTGTGAAGGTTGAGGAGACAGAGAAACAAGCACATGCACTCCTTTGTCCATTGGCACACACTACAGTATGGCAGAAGGCTGTGTGCATCTGCTATAGTTATTGGAGCATTTCTCACCACATAGCATGACCCCTCCTACTCAGACAGACTACTTAACTTCGGTAACGCTTTTTCTGGTGGATACAGTATCTGCCTGTGGATCCCACGTCGGCAAGGACGTCACAATAGTACAGGTCCACTCGAGACTCCATATGAAGTCATCGGAGTCATAAGACCTCGTCGCGTGCGGACGTCAGTTCCACCCATTTTTTCCGTGCCTACGAGGCGAATGGGTGAACCAACAACATTTTGCAAATATACACAGTATATAATATATACACCAATATACACAATATATTATTTGAAGGAGAAAAGAGACTGGAAATGCTAGACATTTCCTAGCAACAAGCTACATATCATTTAAAAAGACAATGAAATACCAGCCATGTTATAGTCAAAATTATTTTCGGTTTAGGAAGGTAGACAACGGGGAGGCAGATGGGTCAGTGAGGAATCCACAGGCAGATTCTATAACCACCAGAAATAGCGTTACCGAAGGTCAGTAACTTGTTCTTCTGCTGGATACATCTGCCTGTAGATTCCTCACCTTCTGAAATGAATCCCCAAGCAGCCCCACTGCTGCACAGAACTAGCAAAATGGCTGTCCCTCCTCACCTCTGAATCCAAGCAATAATGCTTCGTGAAAGAGTGGCGAGAGGCCCAAGTTGCTGCCTTTCAGATGTCGACAATAGAGATACCTCTAGCCAAAGCCGAAGAAGAAGACTTAGCTCTTGTAGAATGAGCTCTAATACCTTCAGGTGGCTCCTTCTTGGCCAAGGTGTAGCAGACCTTGATGCACAAGATGATCCACCTGGAAAATATTCGCTTGTGGACAGCCCTGCCCTTCATTCTTACCACATAATCAAAGAAGAGCTGGCCGTCCAGCCGTAAGTCCTTGGTTCTGTCCAGACAGAAGCTGACCGCCCTCCTAGGATCTAGGCGGTGAAGTCTCTCCTCCGCCTTGGAAGGGTGAGGGAGAGGATAGAAAGTAGGTAAGGTGATAGACTGCCCTAGATGAAAAGGAGTAACCACCTTAGGCAGGACAGCAGCTCTGGTCCTGAGAACCATCTTATCTGCATGGATGGTTGTAAAATGAGGCTTAGAACTAAGAGCCTGAAGCTCACGTTGTCAGGCAATGACAGGTTGCATCTGCTCTTTGTGGGGATTTGGCGCAGGATTAGCTGAACTACATCTCCCAAAAGGTCGTCCTTCTATGAGGGACTACGCCCAGTTAAATTATGGCCAGCGTGCAGAGCGTTATGTGTAATTCTGGTGAGCAACTGGAGTCTTGTTGCAGAGAGGCTGCTCTGCAAGTGGGACATTCTTTGCGTGCCTTGGTAGAGCGCACGCTGGTTTTGTTGCAGTCCGGGCTCGGAGCTGCCTTGTCCGTGATCCCTTGAGCCGGGTCTGCTAAGGGATTGAACTCGCTGTTTAAGGACCGCCCGGAGGAGTGGAAGTGTCCGGGTTCTGTTTCTTCTCTGCGGCTGCAGAGAGGAGTTTGGTTTGGTGATCCCGGTCAACTTCTGGGGGAGGAGGTTCCATAGCAAAAAGAGGTCACGTGAGTCCGCTGACTTTTCCCTTGAAAGCTGTTATTTCAGTGGGAATCACTGGCGGGGATAGTGGTTGTATTCATTCACTTATTTGAGACTTTTAGGGAATCAAGACTTTTGTGATGGCTTTCCGCAGCCGGGATCTCACTTGGGAAATCAAAATCGGAAGCATCTTAATGTTCAGGCCTTTGATGCCCAGTCTCTCCAGTACCCGCCGAGACAATTATCTTTTGTTCTTTACTGTCCTTTACTTTATGGTTTTGTCTTACTATTTCAAAGGAATGAGTACTAGGGTATGTATGTGGTTTATGGTTCCTTGTTTTGGGATGTATTGAAAGTGGAGAGTGGAGTAGTAATGGTTTTGCTTCATTAGTAGGTAGTTTGTCCTCCTTTTGAGAGAAGGTTTCTCACTGAGAATAGAGGACGTTCACCACAGTGTTGGGAGTCTTGAACAGGTATTGAATTACACTAGTGAGACCCTGTGAGAGTAGACAGTGGTGTAGAAAGAGTTATACTAATTTTGTGGTTTTTGTTACAGGTCTCCTTTTCCCCGCTGTTACTACCCTAATTCCTATCCCTCGCTTGATCGCCTTTATGCTCTGTGTCTATTCTGTCAGAGTTGGGGGATGTCAAGAGGTGGACCCCTTGAAGCATCACCCAGATCCTGAGGATTTCTGGTGGTCGCGACACACTTACCCTCCTGGCAGAGGTAATGGCAACCAGAAAAATAGTTTTGAATATAAGAATACTCAATGGACAACTCTGAAGAGGATCGAAAGGAGACCCCATCAGGAAAGTAAGTACCAAATTTAAGTCCGACTGAGGCATAATAAAAGGAGTGGGAGGAAATCTCTTAGTAAGACCCTTAAAGAACCTCATAACTATGGGGGATTTAACCAGCAATGGCTGGTCCGGCAAACAAAGAAATGCTGATAAAGACGACAAATAGCCTTTAACAGTCACCACAGCAAAACCCTGCTGGGCCACGGAAAGAGAAAAACCAAGATTTTTTTTTTTGAAAATCTGTTTATTAGCATAGTATGGGAAGCAGTTACACACATTTCAGGTTCAGCACATCAAGGTAAACCATGCATATGTCTGCTTAAAACAAATATGTTGCTTTGTCATTTCGATTTTACATTTTGTGGCGATCAGAACTGTCGCAGTTAAACAAACCCCTGTTTTCAGAAACCCTCCCACCACCCTCGAACAACCCTCCCGACACTCTCTTTGCAGCTATCTAATGAAGTGAATAGAACGAACATTTATCTGGGTCACCCTTAATAGTTCAACATGTAGCCTCTTTTTCAGTACACTTAGTCGGTGCGAGGCAGCAAGCCAGTGATTAGATGTTCCTCAACCCATAATCATGCATCACAGCCGGTGACCGTGTATGAGATGAAATTCCGGTTCCGGACACTTTCATTCCACACCCGGTGCGTCACTGTTATCCCCGTCTTCCCCATCATCCCCCGTTTCAAACTCCCCCAACGTGACAAACCAGTCCAGTGAGATCGGCCTTTTCCGTAGTCCTCTGTATTCTTCGCGCTGTAGCGCTTCTCCCTCTGCCCTGCCCCAGCGCACTACCTCTGCCTTCCATAATTCAGGGTTGGGTGGTTTAGGTGACTTCCACCTCATCGTGATAGCTCGCTTCGCCAATAATAGGGCCAGATCTGCAAAGCGGGACGCCACTGTCCTGCTGCGCTGGGAGGGCCCCAGCCCCAACAACGTGCCTTCTAATGTAGGAGATCGGGACAGGGCCCCTGCGCTCTCAAGTGATGCATGGACCGTGGTCCAGTAGTATCCTAACTTGGGGCATTGCCACATCATGTGTATCAGTGATGCATCTTCAGTGTCGCAACGGGGGCAATTGCTTTTAGCCTCAGGAAACATCGTATGTATGTGGTGTGGGGTCAGGTAGGCTCTATGCAACAGCATTAATTGAATGAATTTGAACTTGGGGTTCCTGGCTACCTTTCTGGGAAATTGCAGTATTCGGTCCCATTCCTTGTCTCTCAGGGGCCTACCAATATCCTCCTCCCATGTCTCCCTGAGAAACGAGAGAGGGAATGTCCTCCCTTCTCTGATGCCAGCAGCAAGCCATCTCGTCAGATGTGCCCCCGATCCCATTAGATAGTGCATCTTAGTGAGGGGGTTTGTGTCAGGTTCCTGTCCCTCAGGTGACCATGTATGTGTGATATAATTGCGAAGACCAGCGTACAGAAGGAATGAGCCCCCAGGTATGCCTTGTGTGGTTCTGAAGTCTTCGAAGGACAACAAGTGGCCGTCTGTAAACAGGTCGCCCACATGCGATACTCCCACGTTATGCCATGTGGTTAGTGCGGTCATCGTGAGAGCTCCTGTGCCCAATGGAATGCCCAGAAGTGGGATAGTGGGGGCATAGGATGACTTAGGCGAAGTGTATTTCAGAGCCTTCCTCCAGTAAAGGATCGCTAGTCTAAGAAGTGGTGGGGCATCCCTCGGCATGTCCGAATTGGGTAGGAGTAGTATGTGTATTCTCCCTCTACCGTAGTCCTCCTCCGACATGCCGATCTCTTGGAGATTGCGGCCAGCTACCCAGTAAGCCAGCCATTGAAGCTGACACGCATAGTTGTAAGCTCTAAAGTCCGGCAGGCCCATACCTCCGGCGCCAGTGGGGAGTTGTAATTTAGACAAACTTATACGCCTGCGGCCGTGCCCCCATATGAGCTCTGTAAGGAGAGTGTCAAGGGTCTTAAATGTCGCTGCTGGGATCAGGTAGGGTAAGTTGGTGAAATAATAGAGAAGACGGGGAAGCATCACCATCTTTGAAATCGCTACTCTGCCGGGTATGGAAAGTGGAAGTGTCAACCAGAATTGAATCTGTGATTTCAGTGCTCTGATGGCCCTCCCAAGGTTTCCGTCAATCATCAGGTCAGACTCCCTATAGATTTGCATCCCCAAGTATCTAAAGGTGGTTTCCGCCATCTGGAATGCATGAGGGGCGAAGGGTAAGGGAGTAATCAAGCCTGTTGCCGCAAACGTGTAGCCATAGGACTTGGATTCGCTTATGGTCAGACCAGAGATCGCCCTAAAGTCCTCGAAGACCTGGGAAACAGAGCTCAGGTCTCCCCTCAGGTCTCGGAGATACAATATAATATCATCCGCGTAAGCAGATACAATATGTGCAGTCCCGTGTCTGCGTATTCCATAGTGGGGAGCCATCGATCGAAGCCGACAAAGCATAGGCTCAAGGGCAAGGACAAAAAGGAGGGGGGATAGCGGGCAGCCCTGCCTGGTGCCCCTTGCTATGGCTATAGGAGCCGATATAAGTCCAGAGGTGCGTACTCTCGCCGTGGGGACGGTATACAGCAATCTGACCCAGGCAAGGAATTCAGAGGGTATCCCGAATTTGGACAGGGTGGCGAACATAAAGTCCCACCTAAGGGAGTCAAACGCTTGTTTCAAGTCCAGAGATATGCAGCCCTCTGAGTGCACGTCTCCACCGCCTCCAAGCATCAGTTGTGCTAAACGCCTAAGGTTCATGGCCGTGCTACGACCCGGAATAAAACCACATTGATCCGGGTGGATCAGTTGCGGTACGTATTGCACAAGCCTCGCTGCCAGTACCTTGCTCAATATCTTGGAGTCAGTATTGAGGAGGGAAAGTGGCCTATAATCTGCCATTTGCAGCCCTTCCTTGGCAGGCTTTAATATGGATGTGATCAATGCCTGCATTGATGACTGTGGAAGGGACGACGTCCGTAAGGCCTCAAGATAAATAGTGTGCAAGCGCGGTGCCAGGAGGTCTACGAATGTCGCATAAAAGTCGGCCGGTAGGCCATCCGTACCAGGGGTTTTGCCCTTGGGGAGAGCTCTTATCGCCTGCCTAATTTCAGCGATCGTAATGGTGCGCTTCAGGTCTTTGGCCTGACTCTCAGTGAGTTGAGGTAGAGTCAGGTCCCTCATGAAGGTCTCGAATGCATCTTCGGATAGGGGCTGCGGAGGGCTGTAAAGTGTTATGTAGTAGTCCCTGAACGCCGTATTAATCCCGAGTTGGGTGTTAGTTGGGTTGCCCGCCTGATTCAGAATATTCAGGATGGGATGATGAATTGGGGAGTCACGTAGAATGCGAGCTAGCAGGGGGCCGGCCCTATCCGCCTGTGTATGCTGCCTGTTCGTGTACTCTTTGTAGTCTAGGAGCCTCAGGTCTTCCAGTAGTTCCGCATGTCTAATGTGAGCCTCCTGTAGTGGCGTGAAGGGTGCATTGGTGCCAGCTGCCTCATTCTCTAAGGGCGCAAGTGAGTTCTCCACTTCCTTCAATTGGGCAATTACCTCACGTTTCCTACCCGTCCCAGCAGCCATTGCCGCCCCCCTTAGGCAAACTTTAAAGGCGTCCCACTCTACTAGCCGGGAGCTGGCCGTGTTAGTATTTGTGGAAAAGTATGTAACTATAGTGTCAGACAGGGAGGCCCGAAATACAGAGTCCTCAAGTAGATCTGGAGATAGTCTCCAAGTTGGAATGGGGGTCAGACGTCTACCCCACTGCCAGGTGAGTTCTACAGGACTGTGGTCAGACAGAGTTTTCCCCATGTGCTGGGTCTGGACTATGGAAGCCGCTAGGGAACGGGAACAGAAAATGTGGTCGATTCTGGTGTGGAGCTGGTGGGGCGGTGAAAAAAAGGTATATTCCCTGTCTCGTGGATGTGCGCTACGCCACACGTCTGTCAGATCCCAGCCCTCGGACCATCTCGCTAGAGCCTCCGCCTGTTTTTTACTCTCAGCTGCCTGCAGAGGGGGATGTGACCTATCCAAAGCAACATCAAGTACAGCATTAAAGTCCCCCCCAATCAACCAGTGATGATCCGCCCAGTCTGCAATTACCCCGTTCACCTTCAACAAGAACTCCGCCTGATTCGAGTTCGGCGAGTACACACACCCAAACACAAGAGCCTCCCCGTCCAGCAGCCCCCGCACAAATACATATCGCCCCTCATTATCGATTCTGTGTTCCAGTAACTGGAAAGGAACAGAGCCGCGGAACCAGATCGCCGCCCCCCTGGAGAACGCAGAATAGGAGGTAGCAAAGAGCTGTCCCCTCCATTTCTTGCGGAGTTTCATATTCTCAGCAGCATTCAAATGCGTCTCTTGTAGGCAAGCAATCTGTGTCCCCCTGCGGTTAAGGTGGGCTAATATCCTATGGCGTTTATGAACTGCCCCCATGCCACGCACGTTCCAAGTGCACATTTGGTATTTATTAAGCGGCCCCATTTCCATCTATGAGATGCAGCCAGGTGAAAAACCCGGGTACCCATGGTAGTCCGGTTCCGCGAAAGGATGAGAGTGTCGTACAACCCTGAATTCCCTGAACACAAGGGTCCCCAGGCAAACGTGCCCGAGATCCAAACCATGGTGCCCAACGTGGGCACAAGTCAGTTAAGTTTGTATGCATTCCGGGGGTGACAGGCCTCTGTCAGTAGTCTCTCTCTCTGCGGCCTGCATTAGTTCAATAGCCCACCCTTGAATAGGCCCCCCATGCAACCCACCGCTTACCATACAAGTGGGGGGAGACAGTCATACGTTACCGCCCGGAGGGGAGCATACTTGCAGCAGTTCAGAACTCCTCCACCATCTGGGCTGTGACCTTCGGGAAGAGCGGCAAGCTGTCAACCGAACCAGACACTTCAGTATGGGTGTCAGTGGTGATGGTGTGTCTGTCTTCAGCTGCTACCGCGTCGTGTGCTGCCAAGGCCTCCTCCGTTAGCCGTTGTCGCTGTAATGAAGATGGGTGTCCGTCTGTGAGGGCACTAGAATGGTGCGGCTGCGCTGGTACACCATGGGAAGAGTGTTGTCCCGGGCTGGGGTCTTTGTCCTGTTGAGCCGGAGGGTTCCCGTGGTTTTCGCCCTGGCGATCTTCAAACGGGTCCCGTGAGGCCGGCGGTGTTAGGGTGACATCCATCCATTCTTCTGCCTCTTCTGGCGAATCAAAGAAGTGGGATCTGTTGTCGTGTAGAATTTTGAGCCGTGCAGGGAACAGGAGCGCATATTTCATGTTTCTGTCTCTTAGTTTGCGTTTTACATTCATGAAGGTGGACCTGGCACGCTGCACAGTGGGAGTGAAATCAGGGTAGACCGAGATGTTCTTGTCCTCAAAACGTATCGGCGCCTTCTCCCTGGCTGCCCGCAGGACAGTGTCACGATCCTTGTAGTGAAGGAGACGTGCGATCAGAGGACGAGGGGGTGCTCCAGGTTTGGGGGGCCGCGGCGGCATCCTGTGTGCCCGTTCCACACTATAGAGGGCAGTGAGGTCTTCCTGGCCCACTAACTGCCGTAGCCAGTCCTCCACAAACTGGGTAGGGTTCCTCCCTTCGCTTCTTTCCGGAATGCCTAGGATGCGGACGTTGTTGCGACGGGCCCGCCCTTCGGCATCGTCCACTCTATCCCACAGTTGTTTAAGTTGTTTCTCCACACCCTCCAACTTAGTGGAGTGTTCCGTCTGTTGCGGCACAAGGTCATTCAGTGTGATCTTTTGTTCCGCTACCCGTTCTGCCAGCTTGTTATGGTCAGCCCTCAATAGTGATAGTCCCGTCGCCATATTGTCTATTCGTGATTACAGGGCTTCGCGCGTCGCGCGTATCTCATTCAGGATGAGGTCCAACTTTGCATCCTGGGAGCCCCTTCCGGTCGGTGGGATGATGTCCACATTGGAGGAGGCCAGTGGGTCCTCAGAGCCCGTGGACTGCACGTCCATTGCGGCTCCCCGGTCATGGGTCTTGCCCCTGGGCTTGCCCATGGATCTCGTGTGCAGGGTGGCGCTGCAATGGGCACCTCCGGGCGTCGTTTCTTACTCCGGAGACCAACCAAAACGTAGTCCACGGCCACTGGGGATACAGGGTGTAGTGGTCAAAGAGGGCAGAGCTTATATAGGGTCTATGCGCGCTGCACTGCAGTTGGGGAGCCTGTACGTCCACTGGGGCCAGCAGGCAGTCGTGACCCCTGCTTCCAGGGAGTAGATGAATATAGACCGTGTGGCCCCAGATGTTGTCAGTCTCGACGCGGAATCCTGAACAGGAGCGCGATGGGCATCTATGCTGGGAGTATACGGCCAGGCGGCAATGCACACGTCGTACTTCTGCGCAATGGGCCGGTGCAGTTTCCCGGGCCCTCGGGGGTGTGTCCCACACTGCAAAATGTTCGGTCTGAGGGAAGCAACACCTCGATTCAAGGTCCCGTCTCACATTCAGGGCGCCGCAGTCCCGGAACTGAGGGTACTGCCCGGCTGTGCTGGCAAGATGGCGCCGGTGAGAGACAATACACCACAGCTCCGGTGCACTCAGAAAAGTTCGGTCGGAGTCGGGCACTCCGGTCCGATGATTCAGGGAGCGGCAGCACTGTACCTGCAGTCCCAACCAGTGCTGCCGAGGGCAGACGCCGCAATGCAGAAGGGTGAGCAGGCAATCCGATCCGGGAAGGTTCCCGCGTGTCTCGCGGGTCTCACAGCAGGGCAGCCGGATAGTGCGCAGTGTTGGAAGGCAGTCAGCAGGGCCACGGACATGAGAGGGTGTTTGTACGTGCTCCGGAGCCTCCGCTGGAGTCCACAAATACTTCTGTTCGGGGGCCCCGTTTGGACCGCGCTGATGGTGCAGTGCAAGCCGGGTAGGTCACCTAATTGAGCCCGGGGCTTCGCTTCGTCCCGAAGGCCGCTGCAAGGTCCGGTGACGTAGCGCTCATGTGCTGCTGGCCGAGGGGAAAGACACCGCTCCGCTGCTTCCAGCACCCCCCCGGGGGCTTCCGGTGTAGAAATCAGGTGGGTTGCCGTATGGGGCTGCAGGATATATTGCTAGTGTTTTCAGGCTATGGACGGAGCTCTAGAACTACGCGTCCACCATCTTCGGCTCCAGGCCACGCCCCCTGAGAAAAACCAAGATCATCAGACAAATGGGCCTTCAAGGGATCAACTGAACTCTCGCCATACCCCCTAACAAATCTGGCCCATCTACAGGAATAGTCAGATTTGGTGGAGTGTTTTCTGGCTGATAAAATAACATCCACCACATCCGGTGAGAGAGAGAAAGAACTAAGCATGGGCGGATTTTGCGAATTGGCAATCCGCGAACTTGCGTATTTACGGATTCGCAATCCGCAAAATCCGCGATCTCTCGCAAATTTGCGGATTTTTTATTTTTTTGTGTTCGCAAGGATTTCTGCCAGTTCGCAAGGGTTCTGTACCAGTTCGCAATTGCAAACTTACTTGTCGGCTCGCAACGGCCGCGACTATGTTGTTTCTACATCTGGTTCATCATCACAGGTTCACAGCACCCTCTGTTTCACCACTGCCACCCTCTGGTACACCCATGCCACCCTCTGGTACATCACTGCCACCCTCTGGTTGGTTTATCACTGTAGATTATGGGGGTGAAAAAAAAAGCAAGCACACCTGCCCTGCTTCAACTGACATGAATTAATTTGGGTTTGATTAATGTGTCACTGAATTTAAACTTCCAGTCTGGCTGGCACCTGCTTCCTTATCTGTAATTTGCTGAACTCTGAAGGGGCCCCTCAGGAAGCACTACAGGGAATGGTTACTAATGATAAGATTGAACTTTTGCACCTGCTGAGTGCTTTCAGTTTTGTCTGTAATTGCTTTCTGTTGCAGTGTAATTTTTTTAACAGGACCTTTGTTGTATACTTGTAGCTATTCTCTGAGCCTGCTGTGAGGGTCAGAGCAGGGTCATAGAATAGTTGCAAGTAGGCAAATGAACTCTGAAGGGGCCCCTCAGGAAGCACTACAGGAAATGGTTACTAATGATAAGATTGAACTTTTGCACCTGCTGCGTGCTTTCAGTTTTGCAAAAATCCAAATATCCAGCAGCATCCACAAAAGTAATCCTTCCATGTCAAGATCCAAATCAAAGTGACCAGCACATGAAGAAAGCACTGGGAGGAGCCTGGTGGACAGGAACAGGAAGTTGGATACTGTGGGGCACTTCCTTCCTCCCACCCCCACCCCCCAAAATGGACTCCTTGCAGAGAAAAAGTGCAGGCAAATGTCAACCTGAGGAGTTATTCTGATAAAAATCATAATTTTCAAGGTTTATGCTGCCTGCTGGTGGATTTCTTGTGCGAAATTGCAAATTTTGCAATCTCGCAATTGCGAGATTGTCGCTGCCCGCCGCATCTACATGTTCGCAAGTATTTACTCCCGCGAAATTGTATAGTATTCTAGTTGGCAAGTGCGGCCAAGCAAAAAATCCGCTTTGCACGGATTTTACGAATTTTCGGCAAGTTCGCGAGAGTTCGCGGATTGCAAATTTACCGAAAATCCGCAAAATCCGCGAGCGGAACGGATTTTACGCCCATGCTTAGAAAGAACTCAGGTTGCCCCGTTCAATCTCCAGGCATGAAAGCGCAAGCTCTGGAGGTGTAGAACCTGCCCCTGCGACTAAGAGAGGAAGTCTGCCCTGAGAGGGAGACAGAGCGGAGGGTACAATGAAAGGAGAAGGAGAATGACGTCTGTGTACCACACTCTTATTGGCCAATCCAGGGCGTTCAATATGACTTGAGCCCAGTCTTGGTGAATCTTCCTCAGAACTCGAGGAATCAGGGGTATGGGAGGAAACACGTAGAAGATTTGCGAGCCCCAATCCAACTGAAACACGTCCCCCAACGATCCCTGCATCGGATACTAGAGACTGCAGAACGAAGGGCAGTGCGCTTATTCCCAAGTGGCAAACAGGTCCAACCAAGGAAACCCCACATCCCGAAGACGTGATGGACCACCTCCGGATGAAGCCGCCACTCATGATTGGCCGAGAATTCTCAATTGAGACTGACCGCACATACATTCAACACTCAGGTCATATGATTTGCAACCACACAAATCTGATGTTGCTGAGCCCAGAACCAGAGTCGCAGAGCCTCTCTGCAGAGACGATACGACCCTACTCCTTCGGGTTTGTTTATGTACCTCATTGCGGTAGTGTTGTCCGTCAGGACCAGAACCGACTGACTGCAAAGGGAGGGAAGAAATGCCTTGGGAGCCAAAAGTATCGCCCGCAATTCAAGAAGATTTATGTGTAGCAATCTCTCCTCCAGAGACCAAAGGTCCTTGATCCCCAGATCCGCCAGATGAGCACACAACCCTAGAGTGGAGGCATCCATAATCACTTTGGCCACCGAAGAAGGAGGTTGAAAGGGCTTCCCTTGAGACAGGTTGCATGATACACTTCACCATAACAGATCCTCTGCAGTGTCTCTGGAGATTCTGACCACATCCCCGAGATCTCCGTTGTGTTGAAACCACTGCCTATGGAGGCACCACTGGAGTGCCCTCATGTGCCAGTGTGCATGGTTGACCAACAGAATGCAAGAAGCAAACAGACCGAGCAGGCATAAGACCTTCAGGACTGCAACAGCCGCTCCATCTTGAAACATTGGGATCTTATTCTAGATACCTAAAATTCTCGGAGGAGGCGGGAAAGCACGACTCATAGTAGTATTTACTACTGTCCCTATAAACAGGTTGCGCTGAGAGGGCACCAGGTGAGATTTGGGTACATTTATCCATTAACCCAAGTCAAACAACAGCCGAGCTGTTATCTGCAGATGATGCAGTACCAACTCTGAAGACTCCGCCTTGAGCAGTCTGTCGTCCGGGTAGGGGAATACCGGAATCCCCGATTTTCTGAGATGAGCTGCAACTATCGCCATCACCATCGTGAAGATTCGTGGTGCGGAAGTAAGGTCGAATGGGAGGACCTCAAACTGGTAGTGTATAGACCCTACCGTAAAACAGGGAAACTTCCGATGTGACTTTAGGATATTATTAATGTGAAAATAGGCATTCTGCAAATCGATCGACACCATCCAGCCTTGCTGCTGCAGTGCTAGAAGAACCTGAGCTAGGGTCAACATCTTGAACTTCCCCTGTTTGAGGTAAAGATTTAAGATTCTGAGGTCCAGGATCGGCCTCAACCACCCATCCATTTTGGGGATCAGAAAATACAAGGAGTAGCATCCCTGACCCCTTTCCTGCTCCAGAACCACCTCTATTGCACCTTTCTGTAACAAGGAAAGGACCTCTTACTGCAGAAGCAACGGATGGTCCAACGAACACCAGACCTGGTGAGAAGGGTAAGGAGGGGGAAACTCCAAAGATCTGATGTAACAGATTTCAAATTTTGTAGAAAATGGGACAACCGGACTCCTACGTGTCCAACATTCTCTAAGATGGGCAATCTAGAGCTGCTTCCCAGCAGATCCAGTGTGGGAGACAGGAGAGGAGGAGGAGGAAGAGACCTGTTGGTGAGCGACCCCTTGTAGACAACCTCTTCCCTTCCCTCTGTATGAATTATACAGAGGGTTCTGCTGCTGCTGCTGCTGTTGCTGCTGCTGACGGCCTTGGAAAGGAGCAACATTCCCAAATCCTCAAAATCTTCTGTAGCCAAAGATCCTAGGCTGGGCCTGTAGGCCTAAAAATCTAGAAGTAGCCCTGCTATCCTTAAAACGTTGCAGAGCTGAATCTGCATTTGCCCCAAAGAGCCTGGAGCCATCGAAGGGAAGATCCAGCAGAGTGGCTTGAACATCCGGTGAAAAACCAGATCCTCATAACTAGGCATGTCTCCTTGTTGCCACCGAAGAGCCCATCCCTCTGGCGACTGAGTCAGCTGTATCTAGACTTGACTGAGCCACCCTGACGGGCCGCTGCTTGCGTATCAATCAACACCTCTATAAAGTGAGCTTGAACATGCTCAGGCAGCTTAGGAGCTACCTCCTTGGTAGTGGCATGAATATACCTTCCTAACAGGCAAGTAGCGCTGGTAGACTTCCATGCTATGCTAGCTGATGAGAACACCTTAGCCGACAGTTTTTTAGGATTCCTATCCCCCAGGGTTGAGGGGAAGGAACCCGTTGACTGTTTGGAAGAACATAAACTTGAACCACCAAGCTTTCTGGTGAAGGATGTGAGGTTAAAAATGCTGGATCTCTTGGTGCAGCCTTGTAACGTCTTGCTACCTCTCTAGAGACTGCCGGGGCAGACATTGGCTTCTGATACACCTCCAGAATTGGCTCAGTCGGAGCTTCATTGAATGGGAGCAAAGGCTCTATCACTGAAGAAGGAGAATGCAAAACCTCTGTGAGAATGTTAGACCTGACCTCAGCAGTGGATAACTGCAGATCCAAAAGATTAGCAGTCTTCCTAATAAACGTGTGATATGGAACCACACCTTGAGAAGGTAGAGCCTTGGGAGAAAAGAGCTCCCACTCCGGAGTAGTGTCCAATTCAATGGCCTCCTGAAGACCTTCGAAGTCATCCACAGACTTCTCCCTCCCTAGCCTGCTCCTGCAAGTCCTCCTCTTCCAGCAGTTTCTTTGCCTCCCTCCTGGACTGCATCTTTGGGATTGGCGGTGACCTCGGAGCCGGCATCGAAGGAAATCCCCCAGTAGCTGCCAGCGGCGCCCAATGAAGTCGGGAAGACGCCAGCCCAAAGCCTGACAGCGCCAGAGATACCTGCGGGATCGGCCTTGAGAACCTTGGTGTCGGAAGAGGCCGTGACAGAGTCACCTGCATGAAGGGCACTAACTGTGCCTGGGCAAAATGCTGGGGAATGCCCAAATTAAAGGAGAGCAGTCTCATGGGTCCATCCGGCGCACTGGATGAGTTAGCCGCTTTAGCAAACATGCCAAACATTGCATTGAAAAAATGCAAAAGATCGCACCTGGTCCCGAAAAAGGTGGGTATGGATCCCGAGTGTTAAATTTCCATGAGAGCGCCTCCAGGATTAGTAGTCATGAGGAATGATCTAAGACTACAACACCCAGATGTCTTAGCAGCATCATGTAAATGTAAATGAAATGTAAATGTGGGTGTACTTGTAAAGCACACTGCGACTCCATGGAGTATCCCGGCGCTGAAGACCGCTGGGGAACCTGTCCTGGTTTTCCCTGTGAGATGGTCCCTTTTTGGGTATCTCCAAGGTGAAACCAGGCATCCCCGGCGTCTGTGGGGGGCCGTTATAGAGAGGAGGCAAGCTTAATGCCCAGAGTTGCCGAGTGTGTTCCCTGGTTAGAGTAGGCACCGAGGCGAGAATTATGGAGTCCGTTTTGACCCTGGTCCACGACCCTGCCGCGTCGGGAATTGAACCCTGGTCCCGGGCCGTTTCTCTGCTTACGGGTCTGCCGCCTCTAACAGGTGAGCCACACCACTCCACTAGTCATGCTCAAGGGGCGTGTCTATATAGGAGTGTACTTCCTGTAACTCCTTGTCAGATATTCTGGCTGTTTTCGACCTCGGAGGTAACCTGTTGGATCTTGTGCTTTGGTACCGTCTTTCCTACGGTACATTCCTGCTTTGCTTTCTTCCTTGGAGTTGTATAATCGAATCGGCATTCCGGCCGGTCTGTTCACGCTTTTGTCCTCTGTTGGCGAGTCACTTTAGACTCATGCAGAGGACGATTTGGTTTGGATAGATCAAGAGGTGGCACTATTTAAGCATCACACTGATCCTGAGGAATGCGAGGATAACACCAAGCCACCTGGTCTGGCTCAGTCCGAGGCCGTGAGGTGGGTTCTGACAGTGGCGCCGGAGACACCAGAGCCGGAATAGGCAAAGTCGGAGAAACAGGATACGCCTCCTTGGGCATCGGCGAACCCCTCTGCGCCAGAGAATGTACCGGCGTCACCTGAAGAGAAGGATAGGGTGTAATTTTTTTCTATGACGCCGCTAGACTGGAGAAACCGACCTCAATGATTCCGAAGAACGACGTCTGGACCCATGACACTGCTTCTTCTTGTGTTTTTTGGATGACCTTGAGGTGTGCGGGGTCAGGGACTTCGACTTTGTCCTCTTGCAGCCCCTCTTTTCCTTCTTCGTCCAGGCCATAAATAACTTTGCCTCCCTCTCCATAAGAGCCTTCAGATTCATCCTTCTACAAGACAAACATCCTACAACATCGTGATCCGATGACAGACACCAAAGGCAATCTTCGTTGGGGTCCGTGATTGACATATGATACCCCACACTCCCTACAAGGTTTGAAACCTGACTTTTTCTGTGTAGCCATTGCACTGCTACAACCACAGATAGACTGTAACAAAGCAAATCCTACAAAGAAATGGAGAGCCCCATAAAAACCTGTACGCGTCGACTGTGCGGAAAAAAGTGAACAGACATCAGCATGCCGCCGAGGGCTTCTTATGGCTCCGATGGCGTCATACGGAGACGCGAGCATAGCCGTGCTATTGTGACATCCTCAATGACGTGACAGAGCTATGAAAAAAGTTTCCATGAAATGCTGGTGCAAGGGTAATTAAAAAGGTGAGGAATTCTTTGCCACTAGGCAGCCCCACCAGGGCCCCTCGATCACAGAAATGTTGTGGGCCCCCATTGCGAGGGTGCCATCAGGGCATGCAGGTGGGGGGAGAAACCTGCATCAACCGACCATCGCAATTTATCACAAGGCCGCAGGATCCCACAAGCGCTGTTGGGCTGCAGTCACGTCACTAGTCATCTAATTGCTCCACACAATGCATTGTATGCCAATAGGCTGCTGGGGTCCCCTTCAGGTGTTGGTGCAATGTCCACAGCATACACCGATATCCTTTAATCAGTTCCAGCTCTCCGTGTTGTGTCTAACAAGTATTCGTAGGCCTCATGGCCCTGGCCTGTGCAGACCCCCAGTGCCTGTGCAGGACCAACCACAGGAGGATGCCAGATGACTTTGGAGGGAAGTGGGGTCTGTGCCAGACAATACTCTATGAGGCAGGCACAGTCATACTCGAGTGCCACAGGCTCTCTAACCTCTGCATTTATGAGTCACATCCGGGACGCCCTCTGCTCGGGAGCAAAACCTTACCTTCAAGGGATGGCAAGCAGCTCTGCCCTGTCAACTCACTGTCAGGTTCAGCTCCAACTCATGCCTGCAACACCGCTCTCCTCTGCTCAAATGCTCCAGATACACCGCCCTATTGATCAGCCAGAGGGTACAGTGTGTAGAAGTCTGCCCCCGTTGGCTTTGGGTGTGGATCAGCCTAGCACCCAATGCCGTCTGCCTTCTTGGTGCTACCTGGCCTTATCCTTTCTCCTGTTCGGCTGCAATCTCAATCCTGCACCCGTCTCTGCTCACCACAACTCCCATCCAATGGCCAGGGTGTTCCTATAAACTACCCAATGCCACTAAAGTGAAGGAGTGGGCCAGAATGCCAACGAATGTCACGTGGAACTACAGGGCTCTTCCTTAGAGTGAGCAGTTGGCCATCTTGCTTGGGCATATCCTACATGTGGTTAATTGGGGCAGAACCTGGGAGTGGTAGAGGCGGCGCTTGTGCACAATGGGGGGGCTGGTACATTGACGGGAGACTCTGAAGCTTTGATGACCTGGTTGATAAATACAACATTACCCCCTACAACGTCTCACTATATATGACCATGGCATCATGCTACCTGGGATGTGAGGATGCCAGACAAAAACTGGCCACACATGGAGCCCTTGCACACATTTTTACCACCTCTTGCAAGTCCCAAATGATCCCCGTTCCTTCACAATGCTTTACTGCCAGCCCTACGAGACAGATGGGCAGGTGACACAGGGCACAACCTTACAGATGTGGACTGGCGCACATTTTAAAGTACACCCCTGCATGTCACGCAATTCCCAGTTTTGTCTGATTCAGGTATACTTTCTTCATAGGGCGTACTTAACCACGAAACATATTAATCTTATGACCCCAGGGGTATAGGCAACCTGCTCCAGATGTTTGGAGATTGAAGTGCATGTCTATCATATTGTTTGGGCCTGCGCCACCCTGACACACTACTGGGAAACAGTGATCCAGTATATCAATATTTCTACAAGGAATGGTATGGCATTATCCCCAATGGTCTGCCTACTGGGCCTCTTTCCCAAGTCTAAAACTAATAGGATCTCCTCAAGATTTGCGGACCTAGCCCTAGTCCTGGCACAGCGCCAGGAAACGCTCTATTGGAAATTACCCAAACATCAGACACTTCAGAAGTGGAGCAGAGAACTCTCCAAATGGGCACGTGAGGGAGCTACTGAGAACCAAAGAACAAAATGGGTTGCACAGGCATGGGATTGATACTTTGAGACATCTCAGAATAAATGTTGAGGGTCACCTGCTCCTGTTATCAGAGGATGAGTCCTCCAGGGAAGATCATGCCTACCCATTACCGGGCCGCGCCACTGCCTCCTCCCACCAGAACACCCCTTCACCACCCACCAACAAGGCAGAGTAGGTCCTCCCTGCACTGCCTCACGCACGGGGGAAGCCTCAAGCTCTGATACTACCTACACCCCACCCCAGAGTTAGTTTGTTTCCTGGTTCCTGATTTTTTAGCTCCCTTGAATGGTGCATTCATATAATTCCTCACAGGGCTCCAAGTCATATATGTGAAAGAACAGAAATATATTATATGCTAGTACAGCTTACATGAGTAAAACTGTGTTGGAAATACGGATTCTATGGTTGGAGATCAGGTGACAACTTTACTTTGTTTTAATGGGTATTCCTGTACTAACAATCCACTAATATATGATCTGAACAGTCAGCCCGATTATGCATCAGCTTCACCTTAATAAAATTGGTTTTATTTAAAAAAAAGTTTTAAACAAGAGGGTTATGACAGTTCCTACTCATACATTTGACGTAGATTTCTGATTTGGTTTATTAGGATGTTTATTCCAGCACACGCAGAATAGAGTAGGCTAGTATTAGTCAAATAAACAACCACAAAAATTCTTCATTGCCATATAAGCAATGCCAGTAATTACAACACTGATGAAGTTGAAAATCTACTAAACAGTTTATGCTTACCAAGGACTCACAACACTACTGTGTCCCCAAGCAACATATGATGACTTTTCATCTCTTGCTGGCGAGGCACTGGCTACATACACTTGGTTATCAAGAGCCCTGCATTTACAAAAGAGAAACCAAACAATTGAGAATATGTTGTATCCTAGTTTATAAGTACAGTCAATTAATGTTAGTCATACAAAACAAATTATTTTATTTATTTATTTATTTATTTAAGAGGTTTTATATGGCGCTGGCTTCACCCTTAGGTATCAGAGCGCTTTATATAGGAAAGACGATAGCACATGGGTTACAAAAACAAATGGTAACGAAAAGAAACATTGAGATATGGTAGGCTTATCAAACAAAGTGAATATCATATCTTGATTATGATACAGCGTGAAAGGATGAAGCTATTTGCTAAGCAATATAGGATAAAAATTACAAATTATTAAACAGTATAAAGGAACTAGACTCATTATTGTCGATATAAAGTGAAAGGATGGAGCTATTTTCTACAGTGAACGAACAATGGTTCTGCTACCTATCTCTCTAGGAATTCTTTAACAATCGAATCCCGCCCACCCACCGGGGGCTAATCATTTAATGATAGGAAAAATATATTTTCAGAAAGTCTCCCAATTATTTCAAATTATCATACACAAGTCAATCAAAAAAATCATATGTAATAAAGATATAGTATATACACACATATAAACACATAAATCACATATACAGTGTATAAACGGTTACATATATAAATCACATCACATTACAAACATTTACAGTGTGCAAATTATTACATATATATATCACATCACATTACAATACACACAAAAATAATAATCACATATAAAAATAATTAATTCTTATAACGTCCTGTTCCTATTTGGCAGTCATGTGTCAAATATCACAGTTGAATTCCAGTTGAATTCCACAGTTATTTATTCAACACTGACTATGACGTTTAGTTTATCATACACGTCGACGTTTCGACCCCTCCTTATCATGCAAAAACTTGATTTGTCAATTTGGGGTCTTCATCAGGACTATACAAAGTTTGCGAAACCTATACAAAAAACCAAATATATCTATATTAAAATTGGGATTCATAATACAATGTGGTACTGCCTAATTGGTTATTTTTTGGGATGATCGCTGCTTTTTTGGTCTATGGGATACGGATTTAACGAGATTGATAGCCCAATTGATATTGGCTTTGAAGATATATCATAATCTTGAGCAAGTTACTCCAAGATGGCGCCATGGTGAACTTGTCTTCCAATGTGACCTAGGCTCCGTGTCCACAACATGACCAAGACTCCCGAGTCGGTGTGCATTGACTACACCTCCTGCCTGGATCAGACATTATAGTTCGCCCATCCGTGTGCAATGTGAGTAATTACACTTGTTGATTCATTATGATTTGCTGACTTTGTTTGCATTATGACCCACATTAGCTGAGGATTCATAGTTTTTGTGCTGTTACTATTTCAGTCGCCATTGGGTAAGATGATGTATTCGTGCTTGTGCCTTCCATTTTCTTAATTATTTTTTGTTTGAGTAAGACTGTAGTAGTAAGCCGTTATTTGGATTTTATTTTTCACAGCAAAGCTCAGAAGTTAGTTGGGTATTTGCAATTGTTGTCTAAGTTGCAAGGTATGTTCCTATGACATGGTTATATGTACTTGAGGTGTCTGCACTTAGGGTGATGAGATATTTTTCTTTATAGCAGTGTTGGCGGCAGGTTGCTTTAAATGCAAGTTTATGTGCACTTGTTCACATTTGGGGTGTTTGTTCTTGGGTGGTCATGTTCCATCAGAGCTTTACATGGCCTATTTTTGTAATCTCTGTAATTTTGGTCAGAGTTGGACTGGTTGACACTGGAGTGCTGACAATGGTGTTGGTCGTGTTGTAAACGGGTGATATTAAATATCACTGGTTGTATTGATTCATTTGTTTATGTCAGTATTCGCAGGAGTGATTTTCGTAACAACGCTGAGGCCTGACGATGGTCTTACTGACCTAACTGGCAACCGAAGACCGAAACATCGACACCACATCCTTTATAGAGTCATATGTCATTAATTGTTGATTATATCCCACGGATGTTTATTTAACTGCGATTAACAATGATGGTAACACTACTTGTGTTAGAAGGAGTGACTGCGCTTCCACTTATCCCTTGACTGAAGCAATAAGAATATATGTTGTTATTATGTGCAAGGGCCAGTGTTGTTATGAATGGAATGTACATATTGCTTGAATACAAGATCGCTGATAACATGTTTAGTTCAAACTATACATTGATGAAGTAAAGTAATATATATATTTTTCATAATACACCTGTAACTGTGGTCTATATCTTAAATAATTGATAATTCGGATTCACATTTGTGGACCTATATTGAATAGTATAATACATTTTTATATAAATAAGTCCTCAAGGAATACTGTTTTGAATGCCTAGAATCTAAACCATTATGAAATAGAAATTACCAAACCTTCAGTTCACAATCCTGCCTATTTAATTAGCAGGGAGTCTACCCTATCTCTCTCCGCATGCGCCTGCACCAGGTATTCCCTGTGGTCGAGGCAGCGCAGCCTCTCTACCTGCACCGCCACCCGCTCTCTTGCAGCCAACACTGCGGCGTGCGATCTCAGATCCTCCGGATGAACTCTCTCTGTGCGGCGTAGTCGCAAATCCTCCTTCTGTATGTCTGCCAGAAGCGTCCTCCGCACTCCTGTCGTCTTAGCTACACACAGGCCCCGCACTACCACCTTAAAAGTATCCCACTCCAGTGCTAGTGTCGAAGCTGACCCCTCATTCTCAAGGAAATAATGTTCTATGCCCTCCTGCACCTCTTCCTGGAATACTTGGTCTTCCAAAGCCTCAGGGCGCAATCGCCAATTAGGGATTGCAGGCGGCACTCTGGACCACCGTAACACCAACAACAGCGGGTTATGGTCCGATATTGTTTTCGCCAAATATTCGCTATGGCAGACCAGCGCATGGACCTCTGGGGAACACAACAACGCGTCCAAACGGACGTGCAAGTCATGTAATGCGGAATAATAAGAATAGTCCTGTGTGCCCATATGCTGCGCAAGTCATGTAATGCGGAATAATAAGAATAGTCCTGTGTGCCCATATGCTGCGCTCGCCAAGTATCAATTAGCCCCCACTCAGCCTGCCAGTCTCTCCGGAGCTTGGAGAGCTTATGTATAGGTGCCCCGGGTAGCGGTGGGTGCGACCTATCCATCTCAGTATCCGTGACCATGTTAAAATCTCCCCCCAGAATCACCGAACCCGTCAGAATTGGCACCAGCTTCCCCAATAACCGGGCGAAATAGGCCTTCTGGTCCACATTGGGGGCATACCCACTGCACAGTGTCACATCTCTCCCATCCAACCTCCCCGGAACAGCCGCAAACCGCCCTTCCGGGTCCACTATCTGCTGAGTCAGGTGGAAGGGAACCCCTGCCCTCACCCAGACAAGCACTCCCCTAGCAAAAGCAGAATACGTTGTATAAAAGAGCTGCCCCCTCCAGCGGCGCTGCAAAGCCTGGCCTTCACCACGGTCTAAATGAGTTTCTTGGAGAAATGCTATCTGCACCCCTCTATGCAATAAGCATGGACCCTATGGCGCCGCACCATCGTATGCATCCCCCGTACATTCCACGTAATACATTTTAACTAATGTGATGTCCCCATGCTGGCTCAATTTTCCCCACAATTTTCGTACGGAGCGGTCGGGGCACCTCTGCCATCTCCCCCTCAGCGCCTCCCGTTCCATCTGTTTCTGCCCTGTAGGTCTCCAACCAACTCCAGGCTTCATTCGGGTCATTATAAAAGAATGTTTTACCGTCCAACATCACCGGCAAGCGCGCCGGGAAAATCAATGAGTACTGAATGCCTACGTCTCGGAGGGCCTTCTTAACTGCCAGAAACGAAGCTCATGGCATTGTACATCAAAAGTATAGTTTGGGAACAGTGACACCTTACTATTGTCTACTCTGTAGGGGCCCGCAGTGCGTGCCTTCTGGAGCAATAGGTCCCTATCCTTATAATGAAGGAGACTGGCCACCACCGGCCTGGGTGGTCTCCCAGGTGTCAACGGACGGGCGGGCACCCTATGCTCCCTCTCCAGGGTATAAAACGGAGTCAGGCCCTCCGGGGCCACCTCCGTACGCAGTCACTGCTTCAGGAAATCTATCATGCTGTCCCCTTCAACTACTTCCGGAAGGCCAACTACCCGTATATTATTTCTTCTACTATGCCCTTTGGCATCCTCAGCCCTTCTTTCCAGTATTTGGAGTCTGTGATTGACCTCCCCCATCTTGACATCCATTGTCTTCTGCGCTGGCTCCAGGACCTCCAAGATAGCCTCAGTTTGCTTCACCTGGTCAACCAACTTCCCATAATCTGCCCGCAGGAGACCCAGTCCCAACGATACCTGCGCAATATCCTGTTGTAGCGCTTCCTTTGTGTCTGTGATAACGCTGAGGATCTGGTCCACCTGCTGCTGCATCAGTCCCTCTGGAGGATATCCATCGCTGTCCTGCTTCTGCTGTTCCGCCACTCCATCCTCCTGTTCTGGGGGAGCCCCCCCTTGACGACCTCGTGGCTTACCCATGTCGACCAGGTCGCACGGTCCGTAGTGTCAGTCTCACCTCCCCGTATTTCTTACAGCACGGGTACACGAGTCTTCTGAGACCTGGACCAGCGGGGTCGCCACTCCAACCAACCAGCCCCCCCAAGAGGAGGGTCCAACAGGCGACTGTGCGATGAGAGACCCAACACAGGTAAATATGTCACCTCCCGGGAAATGCTCTTCCGGGTGCTGCCACAAAAATCCTCACCCAACGCCCCCAAACAATTCTATAGGCGCCGTTGAGAGCACACCCCTCAGCCCAGGGATTGCCCACCACCATCAAGCTACGCGGCTCCTTGGAAGTTGTCCCCACGTTCTGATAATCTCCGGAAAAAGAGGCGATCCCTCCGCTGCCCAGTCGACTTCTCCACCGCACTGCTACAGCCCCCTCAGCTGTCCCATGTCCCCGATGTGGGGGGTGAGAAAGAAAAGGAGGGGGTAAGGAACCAAGTCCACCTCCCCAGCAATCTTCTCGACTGTCCCTCTTGGTGGGCACCAGCTCCAGCTATGTCCAGGCACAGCAGAGGCCCCCAGTCCCCCAAACAACTCAGCAGGAGATTGTAATCTTTGAAAGCCGCATCGCCCTCCGGCGCAGCTCGTTGGTGTCCCTGGGAGGTTCAAGCCTTGCCTCCAGACGGTGCACCACACCATTGTCTCCAGCCGGGCAAGCCGGGGTCCCTCCTGGCAGTCCATGCGCAACACAGTTCTTATCAGGAGATCATCACAGTCCCGGCCAACACGTCGTCTCCCGGGTGGGAGCCAGCAGATCAGGCGCCCAGTCCCCAATGTCTCGGTCTCCCCCACCTCCAGAGTAGCCCACAGCTCGTCCTGGCCCAGCGGGGGTGATTTCACTCAATGCCAGCACTCACTATTCCCAATATGCAGGGGGATGTAGCACAGTCGTCGCTATGAGGCCAGCGCAGCACCAGCCATCACTCTGCCCTCCAGGTGAGCACCAGCAAGTCAGGCACTCAGCATCCAGCGCCCCAGCCCCTCTCACCTACAAAGTGGCATACAGCCTAGTCCAGCGGGGGTGATCTCTCTCACTGTGTGTGTCCACAATCGCCAGTGTGCAGGGGGCTGCCGCAGTGTTTACAGCGCAGCCGCCATTTTGGACGTGGCCGCCTGATGCCTAGATTCGCCAAGTAACCCTCAGCGCTGCCTCTTCGGTCCCCCAAGACTATCCGGGCATCAACAAACCAACTCCATAGTCTCGGAGCTGCTACACCCACCTATTCCGATGTGCCAGGATTCTGGGGTGGCGTTCTGAGGGAGACTGCGGCCAGTGTTCCGTAGCTCGGATCGGTCTCTGCGTCGCTCCACTCCCTGCTGCGTTAAATGAGGCCCTCCACCGGCAGTATGCACCACCGGGACCGCGTGCAGGCATAGAGGGGTCAGCAAAGTCGTCCCCACCGGATGAAGGCGTCCTCAGTCTCCGAGGCGCAGAGCAACAAACGCGATGACTGCATGGCCGCCATTTTCCGTGCGGCCATCTGAGGAGCAGAATCGCCGAGCTGTTGCTTAACACGGCAGTAGCAGCCCTCCGAAGCGCCGTCAAAACCAACAGCCCTGTTCTAATGTCCTGGGGAGTTAGCGAAGACACCAACGCGCGAGGCAGGAGGACAAGATAAACGTCCGTGGGGAGACGGCGGCCGGAGCTGCTTAGCTTGCGTCCATCTCCATCAGCTGCAAGCAACCCTTCCTTTGTGTCCTTTACTTGTACTGTTCTAAAGCTTTACAATGTTCTTAGTGGTTTCTTCACTCAGCGAGATTCCAGACTTGGCAGTTATGAGTCTGGTCAGCTGGGAGGTTGTACGCTCTTATTTATGTTCCTGAATAAACTACAAATATTACTTAAGAAGACATCGCTGGTTTCCTGCATTTATTCTACATCAGTTTTGGCGACAAAGATGGGATGTAGCCGACCTGACTCAGATCCTGCGAATTTCGGCCTTTGCGAGTCGCAAAACGGTTGATACATCTGCCCCATAATTTTTAACACGGATATTTAGTATTGGAGTCATTTATTTTGCTTTATTTCATCATCTATATTTAACTTATATTTCTTGATTTCATTTTACGCAGAAGTGTTATCTCAGCAGCATTGTATTACAACAACTGCAAATTTAAATAGTTTAGCCTCAACTTTGGTACTCCGTTTTTTTTCCTGGTGCACATCCTAGTATTGAATCGCCTCTTCTAATCAGAATGGCACAGCAAATTACTGT